>NW_027102418.1:0-300000 GCF_035609145.1 Eleutherodactylus coqui
TTCTAAGAGACAACCCTGGGAATGGACAGACCTTTGGAAATGTCAATGTGGCTTATGAAGTGGAAAGCCACTTGAACATGTGACATGTTTTGATGACTGGCCCTTTAAGAGGCAGACCCTAGAAGTGGACAAACCCTTGAAGAGGTGACAAATTTAGGGAATTATGTCCTTTAAGAGGTTGACCAGGGTTGAGTACAAACCCTTGAAACAACAGCATTTTAAGTGTACTGGCCCTTTAAGAGGTGGACCTGGGAAGCTTACAGACCTTTAAAATTGGCAATACTTTAAGGTGACTGGCCTATGAAGAGGATGACCATGGAAGTGGACAGTCCTTAAAGATGCATTATTGTGTGTGGGTGGCCTTCTAAGAGACAACCCTGGGAATGGACAGACCTTTGGAAATGTCAATGTGGCTTATGAAGTGGAAAGCCACTTGAACATGTGACATGTTTTGCGGACTGGCCCTTTAAGAGGCAGACCCTAGAAGTGGACAAACCCTTGAAGAGGTGACAAATTTAGGGAATTATGTCCTTTAAGAGGTTGACCAGGGTTGTGTACAAACCCTCGAAACAACAGCATTTTAAGTGTACTTGCCCTTTAAGAGGTGGACCTGGGAAGCTTACGGACCTTTAAAATTGGCAATACTTTAAGGTGACTGGCCTATGAAGAGGATGACCATGGAAGTGGACAGTCCTTAAAGATGCATTATTGTGTGTGGGTGGCCTTCTAAGAGACAACCCTGGGAATGGACAGACCTTTGGAAATGTCAATGTGGCTTATGAAGTGGAAAGCCACTTGAACATGTGACATGTTTTGCGGACTGGCCCTTTAAGAGGCAGACCCTAGAAGTGGACAAACCCTTGAAGAGGTGACAAATTTAGGGAATTATGTCCTTTAAGAGGTTGACCAGGGTTGTGTACAAACCCTCGAAACAACAGCATTTTAAGTGTACTGGCCCTTTAAGAGGTGGACCTGGGAAGCTTACGGACCTTTAAAATTGGCAAGACTTTAAGGTGACTGGCCTATGAAGAGGATGACCATGGAAGTGGACAGTCCTTAAAGATGCATTATTGTGTGTGGGTGGCCTTCTAAGAGACAACCCTGGGAATGGACAGACCTTTGGAAATGTCAATGTGGCTTATGAAGTGGAAATCCACTTGAACATGTGACATGTTTTGATGACTGGCCCTTTAAGAGGCAGACCCTAGATGTGGACAAACCCTTGAAGAGGTGACAAATTTAGGGAATTATGTCCTTTAAGAGGTTGACCAGGGTTGTGTACAAACCCTTGAAACAACAGCATTTTAAGTGTACTGGCCCTTTAAGAGGTGGACCTGGGAAGCTTACAGACCTTTAAAATTGGCAATACTTTAAGGTGACTGGCCTATGAAGAGGATGACCATGGAAGTGGACAGTCCTTAAAGATGCATTATTGTGTGTGGGTGGCCTTCTAAGAGACAACCCAGGGAATGGACAGACCTTTGGAAATGTCAATGTGGCTTATGAAGTGGAAAGCCACTTGAACATGTGACATGTTTTGCGGACTGGCCCTTTAAGAGGCAGACCCTAGAAGTGGACAAACCCTTGAAGAGGTGACAAATTTAGGGAATTATGTCCTTTAAGAGGTTGACCAGGGTTGTGTACAAACCCTCGAAACAACAGCATTTTAAGTGTACTGGCCCTTTAAGAGGTGGACCTGGGAAGCTTACGGACCTTTAAAATTGGCAATACTTTAAGGTGACTGGCCTATGAAGAGGATGACCATGGAAGTGGACAGTCCTTAAAGATGCATTATTGTGTGTGGGTGGCCTTCTAAGAGACAACCCTGGGAATGGACAGACCTTTGGAAATGTCAATGTGGCTTATGAAGTGGAAAGCCACTTGAACATGTGACATGTTTTGCGGACTGGCCCTTTAAGAGGCAGACCCTAGAAGTGGACAAACCCTTGAAGAGGTGACAAATTTAGGGAATTATGTCCTTTAAGAGGTTGACCAGGGTTGTGTACAAACCCTTGAAACAACAGCATTTTAAGTGTACTGGCCCTTTAAGAGGTGGACCTGGGAAGCTTACGGACCTTTAAAATTGGCAATACTTTAAGGTGACTGGCCTATGAAGAGGATGACCATGGAAGTGGACAGTCCTTAAAGATGCATTATTGTGTGTGGGTGGCCTTCTAAGAGACAACCCTGGGAATGGACAGACCTTTGGAAATGTCAATGTGGCTTATGAAGTGGAAAGCCACTTGAACATGTGACATGTTTTGCGGACTGGCCCTTTAAGAGGCAGACCCTAGAAGTGGACAAACCCTTGAAGAGGTGACAAATTTAGGGAATTATGTCCTTTAAGAGGTTGACCAGGGTTGTGTACAAACCCTCGAAACAACAGCATTTTAAGTGTACTGGCCCTTTAAGAGGTGGACCTGGGAAGCTAACGGACCTTTAAAATTGGCAATACTTTAAGGTGACTGGCCTATGAAGAGGATGACCATGGAAGTGGACAGTCCTTAAAGATGCATTATTGTGTGTGGGTGGCCTTCTAAGAGACAACCCAGGGAATGGACAGACCTTTGGAAATGTCAATGTGGCTTATGAAGTGGAAAGCCACTTGAACATGTGACATGTTTTGCGGACTGGCCCTTTAAGAGGCAGACCCTAGAAGTGGACAAACCCTTGAAGAGGTGACAAATTTAGGGAATTATGTCCTTTAAGAGGTTGACCAGGGTTGTGTACAAACCCTCGAAACAACAGCATTTTAAGTGTACTGGCCCTTTAAGAGGTGGACCTGGGAAGCTTACGGACCTTTAAAATTGGCAATACTTTAAGGTGACTGGCCTATGAAGAGGATGACCATGGAAGTGGACAGTCCTTAAAGATGCATTATTGTGTGTGGGTGGCCTTCTAAGAGACAACCCTGGGAATGGACAGACCTTTGGAAATGTCAATGTGGCTTATGAAGTGGAAGGCCACTTGAACATGTGACATGTTTTGCGGACTGGCCCTTTAAGAGGCAGACCCTAGAAGTGGACAAACCCTTGAAGAGGTGACAAATTTAGGGAATTATGTCCTTTAAGAGGTTGACCAGGGTTGTGTACAAACCCTTGAAACAACAGCATTTTAAGTGTACTGGCCCTTTAAGAGGTGGACCTGGGAAGCTTACGGACCTTTAAAATTGGCAATACTTTAAGGTGACTGGCCTATGAAGAGGATGACCATGGAAGTGGACAGTCCTTAAAGATGCATTATTGTGTGTGGGTGGCCTTCTAAGAGACAACCCTGGGAATGGACAGACCTTTGGAAATGTCAATGTGGCTTATGAAGTGGAAAGCCACTTGAACATGTGACATGTTTTGCGGACTGGCCCTTTAAGAGGCAGACCCTAGAAGTGGACAAACCCTTGAAGAGGTGACAAATTTAGGGAATTATGTCCTTTAAGAGGTTGACCAGGGTTGTGTACAAACCCTCGAAACAACAGCATTTTAAGTGTACTGGCCCTTTAAGAGGTGGACCTGGGAAGCTAACGGACCTTTAAAATTGGCAATACTTTAAGGTGACTGGCCTATGAAGAGGATGACCATGGAAGTGGACAGTCCTTAAAGATGCATTATTGTGTGTGGGTGGCCTTCTAAGAGACAACCCTGGGAATGGACAGACCTTTGGAAATGTCAATGTGGCTTATGAAGTGGGAAGCCACTTGAACATGTGACATGTTTTGCGGACTGGCCCTTTAAGAGGCAGACCCTAGAAGTGGACAAACCCTTGAAGAGGTGACAAATGTAGGGAATTATGTCCTTTAAGAGGTTGACCAGGGTTGTGTACAAACCCTCGAAACAACAGCATTTTAAGTGTACTGGCCCTTTAAGAGGTGGACCTGGGAAGCTTACGGACCTTTAAAATTGGCAATACTTTAAGGTGACTGGCCTATGAAGAGGATGACCATGGAAGTGGACAGTCCTTAAAGATGCATTATTGTGTGTGGGTGGCCTTCTAAGAGACAACCCTGGGAATGGACAGACCTTTGGAAATGTCAATGTGGCTTATGAAGTGGAAGGCCACTTGAACATGTGACATGTTTTGCGGACTGGCCCTTTAAGAGGCAGACCCTAGAAGTGGACAAACCCTTGAAGAGGTGACAAATTTAGGGAATTATGTCCTTTAAGAGGTTGACCAGGGTTGTGTACAAACCCTCGAAACAACAGCATTTTAAGTGTACTGGCCCTTTAAGAGGTGGACCTGGGAAGCTTACGGACCTTTAAAATTGGCAATACTTTAAGGTGACTGGCCTATGAAGAGGATGACCATGGAAGTGGACAGTCCTTAAAGATGCATTATTGTGTGTGGGTGGCCTTCTAAGAGACAACCCTGGGAATGGACAGACCTTTGGAAATGTCAATGTGGCTTATGAAGTGGAAAGCCACTTGAACATGTGACATGTTTTGCGGACTGGCCCTTTAAGAGGCAGACCCTAGAAGTGGACAAACCCTTGAAGAGGTGACAAATTTAGGGAATTATGTCCTTTAAGAGGTTGACCAGGGTTGTGTACAAACCCTCGAAACAACAGCATTTTAAGTGTACTGGCCCTTTAAGAGGTGGACCTGGGAAGCTTACGGACCTTTAAAATTGGCAATACTTTAAGGTGACTGGCCTATGAAGAGGATGACCATGGAAGTGGACAGTCCTTAAAGATGCATTATTGTGTGTGGGTGGCCTTCTAAGAGACAACCCTGGGAATGGACAGACCTTTGGAAATGTCAATGTGGCTTATGAAGTGGAAAGCCACTTGAACATGTGACATGTTTTGCGGACTGGCCCTTTAAGAGGCAGACCCTAGAAGTGGACAAACCCTTGAAGAGGTGACAAATTTAGGGAATTATGTCCTTTAAGAGGTTGACCAGGGTTGTGTACAAACCCTCGAAACAACAGCATTTTAAGTGTACTGGCCCTTTAAGAGGTGGACCTGGGAAGCTTACGGACCTTTAAAATTGGCAATACTTTAAGGTGACTGGCCTATGAAGAGGATGACCATGGAAGTGGACAGTCCTTAAAGATGCATTATTGTGTGTGGGTGGCCTTCTAAGAGACAACCCTGGGAATGGACAGACCTTTGGAAATGTCAATGTGGCTTATGAAGTGGAAAGCCACTTGAACATGTGACATGTTTTGCGGACTGGCCCTTTAAGAGGCAGACCCTAGAAGTGGACAAACCCTTGAAGAGGTGACAAATTTAGGGAATTATGTCCTTTAAGAGGTTGACCAGGGTTGTGTACAAACCCTCGAAACAACAGCATTTTAAGTGTACTGGCCCTTTAAGAGGTGGACCTGGGAAGCTTACGGACCTTTAAAATTGGCAATACTTTAAGGTGACTGGCCTATGAAGAGGATGACCATGGAAGTGGACAGTCCTTAAAGATGCATTATTGTGTGTGGGTGGCCTTCTAAGAGACAACCCTGGGAATGGACAGACCTTTGGAAATGTCAATGTGGCTTATGAAGTGGAAAGCCACTTGAACATGTGACATGTTTTGCGGACTGGCCCTTTAAGAGGCAGACCCTAGAAGTGGACAAACCCTTGAAGAGGTGACAAATTTAGGGAATTATGTCCTTTAAGAGGTTGACCAGGGTTGTGTACAAACCCTCGAAACAACAGCATTTTAAGTGTACTGGCCCTTTAAGAGGTGGACCTGGGAAGCTTACGGACCTTTAAAATTGGCAATACTTTAAGGTGACTGGCCTATGAAGAGGATGACCATGGAAGTGGACAGTCCTTAAAGATGCATTATTGTGTGTGGGTGGCCTTCTAAGAGACAACCCTGGGAATGGACAGACCTTTGGAAATGTCAATGTGGCTTATGAAGTGGAAAGCCACTTGAACATGTGACATGTTTTGCGGACTGGCCCTTTAAGAGGCAGACCCTAGAAGTGGACAAACCCTTGAAGAGGTGACAAATTTAGGGAATTATGTCCTTTAAGAGGTTGACCAGGGTTGTGTACAAACCCTCGAAACAACAGCATTTTAAGTGTACTGGCCCTTTAAGAGGTGGACCTGGGAAGCTTACGGACCTTTAAAATTGGCAATACTTTAAGGTGACTGGCCTATGAAGAGGATGACCATGGAAGTGGACAGTCCTTAAAGATGCATTATTGTGTGTGGGTGGCCTTCTAAGAGACAACCCTGGGAATGGACAGACCTTTGGAAATGTCAATGTGGCTTATGAAGTGGAAAGCCACTTGAACATGTGACATGTTTTGCGGACTGGCCCTTTAAGAGGCAGACCCTAGAAGTGGACAAACCCTTGAAGAGGTGACAAATTTAGGGAATTATGTCCTTTAAGAGGTTGACCAGGGTTGTGTACAAACCCTCGAAACAACAGCATTTTAAGTGTACTGGCCCTTTAAGAGGTGGACCTGGGAAGGTTACGGACCTTTAAAATTGGCAATACTTTAAGGTGACTGGCCTATGAAGAGGATGACCATGGAAGTGGACAGTCCTTAAAGATGCATTATTGTGTGTGGGTGGCCTTCTAAGAGACAACCCTGGGAATGGACAGACCTTTGGAAATGTCAATGTGGCTTATGAAGTGGAAATCCACTTGAACATGTGACATGTTTTGATGACTGGCCCTTTAAGAGGCAGACCCTAGATGTGGACAAACCCTTGAAGAGGTGACAAATTTAGGGAATTATGTCCTTTAAGAGGTTGACCAGGGTTGTGTACAAACCCTTGAAACAACAGCATTTTAAGTGTACTGGCCCTTTAAGAGGTGGACCTGGGAAGCTTACAGACCTTTAAAATTGGCAATACTTTAAGGTGACTGGCCTATGAAGAGGATGACCATGGAAGTGGACAGTCCTTAAAGATGCATTATTGTGTGTGGGTGGCCTTCTAAGAGACAACCCAGGGAATGGACAGACCTTTGGAAATGTCAATGTGGCTTATGAAGTGGAAAGCCACTTGAACATGTGACATGTTTTGCGGACTGGCCCTTTAAGAGGCAGACCCTAGAAGTGGACAAACCCTTGAAGAGGTGACAAATTTAGGGAATTATGTCCTTTAAGAGGTTGACCAGGGTTGTGTACAAACCCTCGAAACAACAGCATTTTAAGTGTACTGGCCCTTTAAGAGGTGGACCTGGGAAGCTTACGGACCTTTAAAATTGGCAATACTTTAAGGTGACTGGCCTATGAAGAGGATGACCATGGAAGTGGACAGTCCTTAAAGATGCATTATTGTGTGTGGGTGGCCTTCTAAGAGACAACCCTGGGAATGGACAGACCTTTGGAAATGTCAATGTGGCTTATGAAGTGGAAAGCCACTTGAACATGTGACATGTTTTGCGGACTGGCCCTTTAAGAGGCAGACCCTAGAAGTGGACAAACCCTTGAAGAGGTGACAAATTTAGGGAATTATGTCCTTTAAGAGGTTGACCAGGGTTGTGTACAAACCCTCGAAACAACAGCATTTTAAGTGTACTGGCCCTTTAAGAGGTGGACCTGGGAAGGTTACGGACCTTTAAAATTGGCAATACTTTAAGGTGACTGGCCTATGAAGAGGATGACCATGGAAGTGGACAGTCCTTAAAGATGCATTATTGTGTGTGGGTGGCCTTCTAAGAGACAACCCTGGGAATGGACAGACCTTTGGAAATGTCAATGTGGCTTATGAAGTGGAAAGCCACTTGAACATGTGACATGTTTTGCGGACTGGCCCTTTAAGAGGCAGACCCTAGAAGTGGACAAACCCTTGAAGAGGTGACAAATTTAGGGAATTATGTCCTTTAAGAGGTTGACCAGGGTTGTGTACAAACCCTCGAAACAACAGCATTTTAAGTGTACTGGCCCTTTAAGAGGTGGACCTGGGAAGCTTACGGACCTTTAAAATTGGCAATACTTTAAGGTGACTGGCCTATGAAGAGGATGACCATGGAAGTGGACAGTCCTTAAAGATGCATTATTGTGTGTGGGTGGCCTTCTAAGAGACAACCCTGGGAATGGACAGACCTTTGGAAATGTCAATGTGGCTTATGAAGTGGAAATCCACTTGAACATGTGACATGTTTTGATGACTGGCCCTTTAAGAGGCAGACCCTAGATATGGACAAACCCTTGAAGAGGTGACAAATTTAGGGAATTATATCCTTTAAGAGGTTGACCAGGGTTGTGTACAAACCCTCGAAACAACAGCATTTTAAGTGTACTGGCCCTTTAAGAGGTGGACCTGGGAAGCTTACGGACCTTTAAAATTGGCAATACTTTAAGGTGACTGGCCTATGAAGAGGATGACCATGGAAGTGGACAGTCCTTAAAGATGCATTATTGTGTGTGGGTGGCCTTCTAAGAGACAACCCTGGGAATGGACAGACCTTTGGAAATGTCAATGTGGCTTATGAAGTGGAAAGCCACTTGAACATGTGACATGTTTTGCGGACTGGCCCTTTAAGAGGCAGACCCTAGAAGTGGACAAACCCTTGAAGAGGTGACAAATTTAGGGAATTATGTCCTTTAAGAGGTTGACCAGGGTTGTGTACAAACCCTCGAAACAACAGCATTTTAAGTGTACTGGCCCTTTAAGAGGTGGACCTGGGAAGCTTACGGACCTTTAAAATTGGCAATACTTTAAGGTGACTGGCCTATGAAGAGGATGACCATGGAAGTGGACAGTCCTTAAAGATGCATTATTGTGTGTGGGTGGCCTTCTAAGAGACAACCCTGGGAATGGACAGACCTTTGGAAATGTCAATGTGGCTTATGAAGTGGAAAGCCACTTGAACATGTGACATGTTTTGCGGACTGGCCCTTTAAGAGGCAGACCCTAGAAGTGGACAAACCCTTGAAGAGGTGACAAATTTAGGGAATTATGTCCTTTAAGAGGTTGACCAGGGTTGTGTACAAACCCTCGAAACAACAGCATTTTAAGTGTACTGGCCCTTTAAGAGGTGGACCTGGGAAGCTTACGGACCTTTAAAATTGGCAATACTTTAAGGTGACTGGCCTATGAAGAGGATGACCATGGAAGTGGACAGTCCTTAAAGATGCATTATTGTGTGTGGGTGGCCTTCTAAGAGACAACCCTGGGAATGGACAGACCTTTGGAAATGTCAATGTGGCTTATGAAGTGGAAAGCCACTTGAACATGTGACATGTTTTGCGGACTGGCCCTTTAAGAGGCAGACCCTAGAAGTGGACAAACCCTTGAAGAGGTGACAAATTTAGGGAATTATGTCCTTTAAGAGGTTGACCAGGGTTGTGTACAAACCCTCGAAACAACAGCATTTTAAGTGTACTGGCCCTTTAAGAGGTGGACCTGGGAAGCTTACGGACCTTTAAAATTGGCAATACTTTAAGGTGACTGGCCTATGAAGAGGATGACCATGGAAGTGGACAGTCCTTAAAGATGCATTATTGTGTGTGGGTGGCCTTCTAAGAGACAACCCTGGGAATGGACAGACCTTTGGAAATGTCAATGTGGCTTATGAAGTGGAAAGCCACTTGAACATGTGACATGTTTTGCGGACTGGCCCTTTAAGAGGCAGACCCTAGAAGTGGACAAACCCTTGAAGAGGTGACAAATTTAGGGAATTATGTCCTTTAAGAGGTTGACCAGGGTTGTGTACAAACCCTCGAAACAACAGCATTTTAAGTGTACTGGCCCTTTAAGAGGTGGACCTGGGAAGCTAACGGACCTTTAAAATTGGCAATACTTTAAGGTGACTGGCCTATGAAGAGGATGACCATGGAAGTGGACAGTCCTTAAAGATGCATTATTGTGTGTGGGTGGCCTTCTAAGAGACAACCCTGGGAATGGACAGACCTTTGGAAATGTCAATGTGGCTTATGAAGTGGGAAGCCACTTGAACATGTGACATGTTTTGCGGACTGGCCCTTTAAGAGGCAGACCCTAGAAGTGGACAAACCCTTGAAGAGGTGACAAATGTAGGGAATTATGTCCTTTAAGAGGTTGACCAGGGTTGTGTACAAACCCTCGAAACAACAGCATTTTAAGTGTACTGGCCCTTTAAGAGGTGGACCTGGGAAGCTTACGGACCTTTAAAATTGGCAATACTTTAAGGTGACTGGCCTATGAAGAGGATGACCATGGAAGTGGACAGTCCTTAAAGATGCATTATTGTGTGTGGGTGGCCTTCTAAGAGACAACCCTGGGAATGGACAGACCTTTGGAAATGTCAATGTGGCTTATGAAGTGGAAAGCCACTTGAACATGTGACATGTTTTGCGGACTGGCCCTTTAAGAGGCAGACCCTAGAAGTGGACAAACCCTTGAAGAGGTGACAAATTTAGGGAATTATGTCCTTTAAGAGGTTGACCAGGGTTGTGTACAAACCCTCGAAACAACAGCATTTTAAGTGTACTGGCCCTTTAAGAGGTGGACCTGGGAAGCTTACGGACCTTTAAAATTGGCAATACTTTAAGGTGACTGGCCTATGAAGAGGATGACCATGGAAGTGGACAGTCCTTAAAGATGCATTATTGTGTGTGGGTGGCCTTCTAAGAGACAACCCTGGGAATGGACAGACCTTTGGAAATGTCAATGTGGCTTATGAAGTGGAAAGCCACTTGAACATGTGACATGTTTTGCGGACTGGCCCTTTAAGAGGCAGACCCTAGAAGTGGACAAACCCTTGAAGAGGTGACAAATTTAGGGAATTATGTCCTTTAAGAGGTTGACCAGGGTTGTGTACAAACCCTCGAAACAACAGCATTTTAAGTGTACTGGCCCTTTAAGAGGTGGACCTGGGAAGCTTACGGACCTTTAAAATTGGCAAGACTTTAAGGTGACTGGCCTATGAAGAGGATGACCATGGAAGTGGACAGTCCTTAAAGATGCATTATTGTGTGTGGGTGGCCTTCTAAGAGACAACCCTGGGAATGGACAGACCTTTGGAAATGTCAATGTGGCTTATGAAGTGGAAATCCACTTGAACATGTGACATGTTTTGATGACTGGCCCTTTAAGAGGCAGACCCTAGATGTGGACAAACCCTTGAAGAGGTGACAAATTTAGGGAATTATGTCCTTTAAGAGGTTGACCAGGGTTGTGTACAAACCCTTGAAACAACAGCATTTTAAGTGTACTGGCCCTTTAAGAGGTGGACCTGGGAAGCTTACAGACCTTTAAAATTGGCAATACTTTAAGGTGACTGGCCTATGAAGAGGATGACCATGGAAGTGGACAGTCCTTAAAGATGCATTATTGTGTGTGGGTGGCCTTCTAAGAGACAACCCAGGGAATGGACAGACCTTTGGAAATGTCAATGTGGCTTATGAAGTGGAAAGCCACTTGAACATGTGACATGTTTTGCGGACTGGCCCTTTAAGAGGCAGACCCTAGAAGTGGACAAACCCTTGAAGAGGTGACAAATTTAGGGAATTATGTCCTTTAAGAGGTTGACCAGGGTTGTGTACAAACCCTCGAAACAACAGCATTTTAAGTGTACTGGCCCTTTAAGAGGTGGACCTGGGAAGCTTACGGACCTTTAAAATTGGCAATACTTTAAGGTGACTGGCCTATGAAGAGGATGACCATGGAAGTGGACAGTCCTTAAAGATGCATTATTGTGTGTGGGTGGCCTTCTAAGAGACAACCCTGGGAATGGACAGACCTTTGGAAATGTCAATGTGGCTTATGAAGTGGAAAGCCACTTGAACATGTGACATGTTTTGCGGACTGGCCCTTTAAGAGGCAGACCCTAGAAGTGGACAAACCCTTGAAGAGGTGACAAATTTAGGGAATTATGTCCTTTAAGAGGTTGACCAGGGTTGTGTACAAACCCTTGAAACAACAGCATTTTAAGTGTACTGGCCCTTTAAGAGGTGGACCTGGGAAGCTTACGGACCTTTAAAATTGGCAATACTTTAAGGTGACTGGCCTATGAAGAGGATGACCATGGAAGTGGACAGTCCTTAAAGATGCATTATTGTGTGTGGGTGGCCTTCTAAGAGACAACCCTGGGAATGGACAGACCTTTGGAAATGTCAATGTGGCTTATGAAGTGGAAAGCCACTTGAACATGTGACATGTTTTGCGGACTGGCCCTTTAAGAGGCAGACCCTAGAAGTGGACAAACCCTTGAAGAGGTGACAAATTTAGGGAATTATGTCCTTTAAGAGGTTGACCAGGGTTGTGTACAAACCCTCGAAACAACAGCATTTTAAGTGTACTGGCCCTTTAAGAGGTGGACCTGGGAAGCTTACGGACCTTTAAAATTGGCAATACTTTAAGGTGACTGGCCTATGAAGAGGATGACCATGGAAGTGGACAGTCCTTAAAGATGCATTATTGTGTGTGGGTGGCCTTCTAAGAGACAACCCTGGGAATGGACAGACCTTTGGAAATGTCAATGTGGCTTATGAAGTGGAAATCCACTTGAACATGTGACATGTTTTGATGACTGGCCCTTTAAGAGGCAGACCCTAGATATGGACAAACCCTTGAAGAGGTGACAAATTTAGGGAATTATATCCTTTAAGAGGTTGACCAGGGTTGTGTACAAACCCTCGAAACAACAGCATTTTAAGTGTACTGGCCCTTTAAGAGGTGGACCTGGGAAGCTTACGGACCTTTAAAATTGGCAATACTTTAAGGTGACTGGCCTATGAAGAGGATGACCATGGAAGTGGACAGTCCTTAAAGATGCATTATTGTGTGTGGGTGGCCTTCTAAGAGACAACCCTGGGAATGGACAGACCTTTGGAAATGTCAATGTGGCTTATGAAGTGGAAAGCCACTTGAACATGTGACATGTTTTGCGGACTGGCCCTTTAAGAGGCAGACCCTAGAAGTGGACAAACCCTTGAAGAGGTGACAAATTTAGGGAATTATGTCCTTTAAGAGGTTGACCAGGGTTGTGTACAAACCCTCGAAACAACAGCATTTTAAGTGTACTGGCCCTTTAAGAGGTGGACCTGGGAAGCTTACGGACCTTTAAAATTGGCAATACTTTAAGGTGACTGGCCTATGAAGAGGATGACCATGGAAGTGGACAGTCCTTAAAGATGCATTATTGTGTGTGGGTGGCCTTCTAAGAGACAACCCTGGGAATGGACAGACCTTTGGAAATGTCAATGTGGCTTATGAAGTGGAAAGCCACTTGAACATGTGACATGTTTTGCGGACTGGCCCTTTAAGAGGCAGACCCTAGAAGTGGACAAACCCTTGAAGAGGTGACAAATTTAGGGAATTATGTCCTTTAAGAGGTTGACCAGGGTTGTGTACAAACCCTCGAAACAACAGCATTTTAAGTGTACTGGCCCTTTAAGAGGTGGACCTGGGAAGCTTACGGACCTTTAAAATTGGCAATACTTTAAGGTGACTGGCCTATGAAGAGGATGACCATGGAAGTGGACAGTCCTTAAAGATGCATTATTGTGTGTGGGTGGCCTTCTAAGAGACAACCCTGGGAATGGACAGACCTTTGGAAATGTCAATGTGGCTTATGAAGTGGAAAGCCACTTGAACATGTGACATGTTTTGCGGACTGGCCCTTTAAGAGGCAGACCCTAGAAGTGGACAAACCCTTGAAGAGGTGACAAATTTAGGGAATTATGTCCTTTAAGAGGTTGACCAGGGTTGTGTACAAACCCTCGAAACAACAGCATTTTAAGTGTACTGGCCCTTTAAGAGGTGGACCTGGGAAGCTTACGGACCTTTAAAATTGGCAATACTTTAAGGTGACTGGCCTATGAAGAGGATGACCATGGAAGTGGACAGTCCTTAAAGATGCATTATTGTGTGTGGGTGGCCTTCTAAGAGACAACCCTGGGAATGGACAGACCTTTGGAAATGTCAATGTGGCTTATGAAGTGGAAAGCCACTTGAACATGTGACATGTTTTGCGGACTGGCCCTTTAAGAGGCAGACCCTAGAAGTGGACAAACCCTTGAAGAGGTGACAAATTTAGGGAATTATGTCCTTTAAGAGGTTGACCAGGGTTGTGTACAAACCCTCGAAACAACAGCATTTTAAGTGTACTGGCCCTTTAAGAGGTGGACCTGGGAAGCTTACGGACCTTTAAAATTGGCAAGACTTTAAGGTGACTGGCCTATGAAGAGGATGACCATGGAAGTGGACAGTCCTTAAAGATGCATTATTGTGTGTGGGTGGCCTTCTAAGAGACAACCCTGGGAATGGACAGACCTTTGGAAATGTCAATGTGGCTTATGAAGTGGAAATCCACTTGAACATGTGACATGTTTTGATGACTGGCCCTTTAAGAGGCAGACCCTAGATGTGGACAAACCCTTGAAGAGGTGACAAATTTAGGGAATTATGTCCTTTAAGAGGTTGACCAGGGTTGTGTACAAACCCTTGAAACAACAGCATTTTAAGTGTACTGGCCCTTTAAGAGGTGGACCTGGGAAGCTTACAGACCTTTAAAATTGGCAATACTTTAAGGTGACTGGCCTATGAAGAGGATGACCATGGAAGTGGACAGTCCTTAAAGATGCATTATTGTGTGTGGGTGGCCTTCTAAGAGACAACCCAGGGAATGGACAGACCTTTGGAAATGTCAATGTGGCTTATGAAGTGGAAAGCCACTTGAACATGTGACATGTTTTGCGGACTGGCCCTTTAAGAGGCAGACCCTAGAAGTGGACAAACCCTTGAAGAGGTGACAAATTTAGGGAATTATGTCCTTTAAGAGGTTGACCAGGGTTGTGTACAAACCCTCGAAACAACAGCATTTTAAGTGTACTGGCCCTTTAAGAGGTGGACCTGGGAAGCTTACGGACCTTTAAAATTGGCAATACTTTAAGGTGACTGGCCTATGAAGAGGATGACCATGGAAGTGGACAGTCCTTAAAGATGCATTATTGTGTGTGGGTGGCCTTCTAAGAGACAACCCTGGGAATGGACAGACCTTTGGAAATGTCAATGTGGCTTATGAAGTGGAAAGCCACTTGAACATGTGACATGTTTTGCGGACTGGCCCTTTAAGAGGCAGACCCTAGAAGTGGACAAACCCTTGAAGAGGTGACAAATTTAGGGAATTATGTCCTTTAAGAGGTTGACCAGGGTTGTGTACAAACCCTTGAAACAACAGCATTTTAAGTGTACTGGCCCTTTAAGAGGTGGACCTGGGAAGCTTACGGACCTTTAAAATTGGCAATACTTTAAGGTGACTGGCCTATGAAGAGGATGACCATGGAAGTGGACAGTCCTTAAAGATGCATTATTGTGTGTGGGTGGCCTTCTAAGAGACAACCCTGGGAATGGACAGACCTTTGGAAATGTCAATGTGGCTTATGAAGTGGAAAGCCACTTGAACATGTGACATGTTTTGCGGACTGGCCCTTTAAGAGGCAGACCCTAGAAGTGGACAAACCCTTGAAGAGGTGACAAATTTAGGGAATTATGTCCTTTAAGAGGTTGACCAGGGTTGTGTACAAACCCTCGAAACAACAGCATTTTAAGTGTACTGGCCCTTTAAGAGGTGGACCTGGGAAGCTTACGGACCTTTAAAATTGGCAATACTTTAAGGTGACTGGCCTATGAAGAGGATGACCATGGAAGTGGACAGTCCTTAAAGATGCATTATTGTGTGTGGGTGGCCTTCTAAGAGACAACCCTGGGAATGGACAGACCTTTGGAAATGTCAATGTGGCTTATGAAGTGGAAATCCACTTGAACATGTGACATGTTTTGATGACTGGCCCTTTAAGAGGCAGACCCTAGATATGGACAAACCCTTGAAGAGGTGACAAATTTAGGGAATTATATCCTTTAAGAGGTTGACCAGGGTTGTGTACAAACCCTCGAAACAACAGCATTTTAAGTGTACTGGCCCTTTAAGAGGTGGACCTGGGAAGCTTACGGACCTTTAAAATTGGCAATACTTTAAGGTGACTGGCCTATGAAGAGGATGACCATGGAAGTGGACAGTCCTTAAAGATGCATTATTGTGTGTGGGTGGCCTTCTAAGAGACAACCCTGGGAATGGACAGACCTTTGGAAATGTCAATGTGGCTTATGAAGTGGAAAGCCACTTGAACATGTGACATGTTTTGCGGACTGGCCCTTTAAGAGGCAGACCCTAGAAGTGGACAAACCCTTGAAGAGGTGACAAATTTAGGGAATTATGTCCTTTAAGAGGTTGACCAGGGTTGTGTACAAACCCTCGAAACAACAGCATTTTAAGTGTACTGGCCCTTTAAGAGGTGGACCTGGGAAGCTTACGGACCTTTAAAATTGGCAATACTTTAAGGTGACTGGCCTATGAAGAGGATGACCATGGAAGTGGACAGTCCTTAAAGATGCATTATTGTGTGTGGGTGGCCTTCTAAGAGACAACCCTGGGAATGGACAGACCTTTGGAAATGTCAATGTGGCTTATGAAGTGGAAAGCCACTTGAACATGTGACATGTTTTGCGGACTGGCCCTTTAAGAGGCAGACCCTAGAAGTGGACAAACCCTTGAAGAGGTGACAAATTTAGGGAATTATGTCCTTTAAGAGGTTGACCAGGGTTGTGTACAAACCCTCGAAACAACAGCATTTTAAGTGTACTGGCCCTTTAAGAGGTGGACCTGGGAAGCTTACGGACCTTTAAAATTGGCAATACTTTAAGGTGACTGGCCTATGAAGAGGATGACCATGGAAGTGGACAGTCCTTAAAGATGCATTATTGTGTGTGGGTGGCCTTCTAAGAGACAACCCTGGGAATGGACAGACCTTTGGAAATGTCAATGTGGCTTATGAAGTGGAAAGCCACTTGAACATGTGACATGTTTTGCGGACTGGCCCTTTAAGAGGCAGACCCTAGAAGTGGACAAACCCTTGAAGAGGTGACAAATTTAGGGAATTATGTCCTTTAAGAGGTTGACCAGGGTTGTGTACAAACCCTCGAAACAACAGCATTTTAAGTGTACTGGCCCTTTAAGAGGTGGACCTGGGAAGCTTACGGACCTTTAAAATTGGCAATACTTTAAGGTGACTGGCCTATGAAGAGGATGACCATGGAAGTGGACAGTCCTTAAAGATGCATTATTGTGTGTGGGTGGCCTTCTAAGAGACAACCCTGGGAATGGACAGACCTTTGGAAATGTCAATGTGGCTTATGAAGTGGAAAGCCACTTGAACATGTGACATGTTTTGCGGACTGGCCCTTTAAGAGGCAGACCCTAGAAGTGGACAAACCCTTGAAGAGGTGACAAATTTAGGGAATTATGTCCTTTAAGAGGTTGACCAGGGTTGTGTACAAACCCTCGAAACAACAGCATTTTAAGTGTACTGGCCCTTTAAGAGGTGGACCTGGGAAGCTAACGGACCTTTAAAATTGGCAATACTTTAAGGTGACTGGCCTATGAAGAGGATGACCATGGAAGTGGACAGTCCTTAAAGATGCATTATTGTGTGTGGGTGGCCTTCTAAGAGACAACCCTGGGAATGGACAGACCTTTGGAAATGTCAATGTGGCTTATGAAGTGGGAAGCCACTTGAACATGTGACATGTTTTGCGGACTGGCCCTTTAAGAGGCAGACCCTAGAAGTGGACAAACCCTTGAAGAGGTGACAAATGTAGGGAATTATGTCCTTTAAGAGGTTGACCAGGGTTGTGTACAAACCCTCGAAACAACAGCATTTTAAGTGTACTGGCCCTTTAAGAGGTGGACCTGGGAAGCTTACGGACCTTTAAAATTGGCAATACTTTAAGGTGACTGGCCTATGAAGAGGATGACCATGGAAGTGGACAGTCCTTAAAGATGCATTATTGTGTGTGGGTGGCCTTCTAAGAGACAACCCTGGGAATGGACAGACCTTTGGAAATGTCAATGTGGCTTATGAAGTGGAAAGCCACTTGAACATGTGACATGTTTTGCGGACTGGCCCTTTAAGAGGCAGACCCTAGAAGTGGACAAACCCTTGAAGAGGTGACAAATTTAGGGAATTATGTCCTTTAAGAGGTTGACCAGGGTTGTGTACAAACCCTCGAAACAACAGCATTTTAAGTGTACTGGCCCTTTAAGAGGTGGACCTGGGAAGCTTACGGACCTTTAAAATTGGCAATACTTTAAGGTGACTGGCCTATGAAGAGGATGACCATGGAAGTGGACAGTCCTTAAAGATGCATTATTGTGTGTGGGTGGCCTTCTAAGAGACAACCCTGGGAATGGACAGACCTTTGGAAATGTCAATGTGGCTTATGAAGTGGAAAGCCACTTGAACATGTGACATGTTTTGCGGACTGGCCCTTTAAGAGGCAGACCCTAGAAGTGGACAAACCCTTGAAGAGGTGACAAATTTAGGGAATTATGTCCTTTAAGAGGTTGACCAGGGTTGTGTACAAACCCTCGAAATAACAGCATTTTAAGTGTACTGGCCCTTTAAGAGGTGGACCTGGGAAGCTTACGGACCTTTAAAATTGGCAAGACTTTAAGGTGACTGGCCTATGAAGAGGATGACCATGGAAGTGGACAGTCCTTAAAGATGCATTATTGTGTGTGGGTGGCCTTCTAAGAGACAACCCTGGGAATGGACAGACCTTTGGAAATGTCAATGTGGCTTATGAAGTGGAAATCCACTTGAACATGTGACATGTTTTGATGACTGGCCCTTTAAGAGGCAGACCCTAGATGTGGACAAACCCTTGAAGAGGTGACAAATTTAGGGAATTATGTCCTTTAAGAGGTTGACCAGGGTTGTGTACAAACCCTTGAAACAACAGCATTTTAAGTGTACTGGCCCTTTAAGAGGTGGACCTGGGAAGCTTACAGACCTTTAAAATTGGCAATACTTTAAGGTGACTGGCCTATGAAGAGGATGACCATGGAAGTGGACAGTCCTTAAAGATGCATTATTGTGTGTGGGTGGCCTTCTAAGAGACAACCCAGGGAATGGACAGACCTTTGGAAATGTCAATGTGGCTTATGAAGTGGAAAGCCACTTGAACATGTGACATGTTTTGCGGACTGGCCCTTTAAGAGGCAGACCCTAGAAGTGGACAAACCCTTGAAGAGGTGACAAATTTAGGGAATTATGTCCTTTAAGAGGTTGACCAGGGTTGTGTACAAACCCTCGAAACAACAGCATTTTAAGTGTACTGGCCCTTTAAGAGGTGGACCTGGGAAGCTTACGGACCTTTAAAATTGGCAATACTTTAAGGTGACTGGCCTATGAAGAGGATGACCATGGAAGTGGACAGTCCTTAAAGATGCATTATTGTGTGTGGGTGGCCTTCTAAGAGACAACCCTGGGAATGGACAGACCTTTGGAAATGTCAATGTGGCTTATGAAGTGGAAAGCCACTTGAACATGTGACATGTTTTGCGGACTGGCCCTTTAAGAGGCAGACCCTAGAAGTGGACAAACCCTTGAAGAGGTGACAAATTTAGGGAATTATGTCCTTTAAGAGGTTGACCAGGGTTGTGTACAAACCCTTGAAACAACAGCATTTTAAGTGTACTGGCCCTTTAAGAGGTGGACCTGGGAAGCTTACGGACCTTTAAAATTGGCAATACTTTAAGGTGACTGGCCTATGAAGAGGATGACCATGGAAGTGGACAGTCCTTAAAGATGCATTATTGTGTGTGGGTGGCCTTCTAAGAGACAACCCTGGGAATGGACAGACCTTTGGAAATGTCAATGTGGCTTATGAAGTGGAAAGCCACTTGAACATGTGACATGTTTTGCGGACTGGCCCTTTAAGAGGCAGACCCTAGAAGTGGACAAACCCTTGAAGAGGTGACAAATTTAGGGAATTATGTCCTTTAAGAGGTTGACCAGGGTTGTGTACAAACCCTCGAAACAACAGCATTTTAAGTGTACTGGCCCTTTAAGAGGTGGACCTGGGAAGCTTACGGACCTTTAAAATTGGCAATACTTTAAGGTGACTGGCCTATGAAGAGGATGACCATGGAAGTGGACAGTCCTTAAAGATGCATTATTGTGTGTGGGTGGCCTTCTAAGAGACAACCCTGGGAATGGACAGACCTTTGGAAATGTCAATGTGGCTTATGAAGTGGAAATCCACTTGAACATGTGACATGTTTTGATGACTGGCCCTTTAAGAGGCAGACCCTAGATATGGACAAACCCTTGAAGAGGTGACAAATTTAGGGAATTATATCCTTTAAGAGGTTGACCAGGGTTGTGTACAAACCCTCGAAACAACAGCATTTTAAGTGTACTGGCCCTTTAAGAGGTGGACCTGGGAAGCTTACGGACCTTTAAAATTGGCAATACTTTAAGGTGACTGGCCTATGAAGAGGATGACCATGGAAGTGGACAGTCCTTAAAGATGCATTATTGTGTGTGGGTGGCCTTCTAAGAGACAACCCTGGGAATGGACAGACCTTTGGAAATGTCAATGTGGCTTATGAAGTGGAAAGCCACTTGAACATGTGACATGTTTTGCGGACTGGCCCTTTAAGAGGCAGACCCTAGAAGTGGACAAACCCTTGAAGAGGTGACAAATTTAGGGAATTATGTCCTTTAAGAGGTTGACCAGGGTTGTGTACAAACCCTCGAAACAACAGCATTTTAAGTGTACTGGCCCTTTAAGAGGTGGACCTGGGAAGCTTACGGACCTTTAAAATTGGCAATACTTTAAGGTGACTGGCCTATGAAGAGGATGACCATGGAAGTGGACAGTCCTTAAAGATGCATTATTGTGTGTGGGTGGCCTTCTAAGAGACAACCCTGGGAATGGACAGACCTTTGGAAATGTCAATGTGGCTTATGAAGTGGAAAGCCACTTGAACATGTGACATGTTTTGCGGACTGGCCCTTTAAGAGGCAGACCCTAGAAGTGGACAAACCCTTGAAGAGGTGACAAATTTAGGGAATTATGTCCTTTAAGAGGTTGACCAGGGTTGTGTACAAACCCTCGAAACAACAGCATTTTAAGTGTACTGGCCCTTTAAGAGGTGGACCTGGGAAGCTTACGGACCTTTAAAATTGGCAATACTTTAAGGTGACTGGCCTATGAAGAGGATGACCATGGAAGTGGACAGTCCTTAAAGATGCATTATTGTGTGTGGGTGGCCTTCTAAGAGACAACCCTGGGAATGGACAGACCTTTGGAAATGTCAATGTGGCTTATGAAGTGGAAAGCCACTTGAACATGTGACATGTTTTGCGGACTGGCCCTTTAAGAGGCAGACCCTAGAAGTGGACAAACCCTTGAAGAGGTGACAAATTTAGGGAATTATGTCCTTTAAGAGGTTGACCAGGGTTGTGTACAAACCTCGAAACAACAGCATTTTAAGTGTACTGGCCCTTTAAGAGGTGGACCTGGGAAGCTTACGGACCTTTAAAATTGGCAATACTTTAAGGTGACTGGCCTATGAAGAGGATGACCATGGAAGTGGACAGTCCTTAAGATGCATTATTGTGTGTGGGTGGCCTTCTAAGAGACAACCCTGGGAATGGACAGACCTTTGGAAATGTCAATGTGGCTTATGAAGTGGAAAGCCACTTGAACATGTGACATGTTTTGCGGACTGGCCCTTTAAAAGAGGCAGACCCTAGAAGTGGACAAACCCTTGAAGAGGTGACAAATTTAGGGAATTATGTCCTTTAAGAGGTTGACCAGGGTTGTGTACAAACCCTCGAAACAACAGCATTTTAAGTGTACTGGCCCTTTAAGAGGTGGACCTGGGAAGCTTACGGACCTTTAAAATTGGCAAGACTTTAAGGTGACTGGCCTATGAAGAGGATGACCATGGAAGTGGACAGTCCTTAAAGATGCATTATTGTGTGTGGGTGGCCTTCTAAGAGACAACCCTGGGAATGGACAGACCTTTGGAAATGTCAATGTGGCTTATGAAGTGGAAATCCACTTGAACATGTGACATGTTTTGATGACTGGCCCTTTAAGAGGCAGACCCTAGATGTGGACAAACCCTTGAAGAGGTGACAAATTTAGGGAATTATGTCCTTTAAGAGGTTGACCAGGGTTGTGTACAAACCCTTGAAACAACAGCATTTTAAGTGTACTGGCCCTTTAAGAGGTGGACCTGGGAAGCTTACAGACCTTTAAAATTGGCAATACTTTAAGGTGACTGGCCTATGAAGAGGATGACCATGGAAGTGGACAGTCCTTAAAGATGCATTATTGTGTGTGGGTGGCCTTCTAAGAGACAACCCAGGGAATGGACAGACCTTTGGAAATGTCAATGTGGCTTATGAAGTGGAAAGCCACTTGAACATGTGACATGTTTTGCGGACTGGCCCTTTAAGAGGCAGACCCTAGAAGTGGACAAACCCTTGAAGAGGTGACAAATTTAGGGAATTATGTCCTTTAAGAGGTTGACCAGGGTTGTGTACAAACCCTCGAAACAACAGCATTTTAAGTGTACTGGCCCTTTAAGAGGTGGACCTGGGAAGCTTACGGACCTTTAAAATTGGCAATACTTTAAGGTGACTGGCCTATGAAGAGGATGACCATGGAAGTGGACAGTCCTTAAAGATGCATTATTGTGTGTGGGTGGCCTTCTAAGAGACAACCCTGGGAATGGACAGACCTTTGGAAATGTCAATGTGGCTTATGAAGTGGAAAGCCACTTGAACATGTGACATGTTTTGCGGACTGGCCCTTTAAGAGGCAGACCCTAGAAGTGGACAAACCCTTGAAGAGGTGACAAATTTAGGGAATTATGTCCTTTAAGAGGTTGACCAGGGTTGTGTACAAACCCTTGAAACAACAGCATTTTAAGTGTACTGGCCCTTTAAGAGGTGGACCTGGGAAGCTTACGGACCTTTAAAATTGGCAATACTTTAAGGTGACTGGCCTATGAAGAGGATGACCATGGAAGTGGACAGTCCTTAAAGATGCATTATTGTGTGTGGGTGGCCTTCTAAGAGACAACCCTGGGAATGGACAGACCTTTGGAAATGTCAATGTGGCTTATGAAGTGGAAAGCCACTTGAACATGTGACATGTTTTGCGGACTGGCCCTTTAAGAGGCAGACCCTAGAAGTGGACAAACCCTTGAAGAGGTGACAAATTTAGGGAATTATGTCCTTTAAGAGGTTGACCAGGGTTGTGTACAAACCCTCGAAACAACAGCATTTTAAGTGTACTGGCCCTTTAAGAGGTGGACCTGGGAAGCTTACGGACCTTTAAAATTGGCAATACTTTAAGGTGACTGGCCTATGAAGAGGATGACCATGGAAGTGGACAGTCCTTAAAGATGCATTATTGTGTGTGGGTGGCCTTCTAAGAGACAACCCTGGGAATGGACAGACCTTTGGAAATGTCAATGTGGCTTATGAAGTGGAAATCCACTTGAACATGTGACATGTTTTGATGACTGGCCCTTTAAGAGGCAGACCCTAGATATGGACAAACCCTTGAAGAGGTGACAAATTTAGGGAATTATATCCTTTAAGAGGTTGACCAGGGTTGTGTACAAACCCTCGAAACAACAGCATTTTAAGTGTACTGGCCCTTTAAGAGGTGGACCTGGGAAGCTTACGGACCTTTAAAATTGGCAATACTTTAAGGTGACTGGCCTATGAAGAGGATGACCATGGAAGTGGACAGTCCTTAAAGATGCATTATTGTGTGTGGGTGGCCTTCTAAGAGACAACCCTGGGAATGGACAGACCTTTGGAAATGTCAATGTGGCTTATGAAGTGGAAAGCCACTTGAACATGTGACATGTTTTGCGGACTGGCCCTTTAAGAGGCAGACCCTAGAAGTGGACAAACCCTTGAAGAGGTGACAAATTTAGGGAATTATGTCCTTTAAGAGGTTGACCAGGGTTGTGTACAAACCCTCGAAACAACAGCATTTTAAGTGTACTGGCCCTTTAAGAGGTGGACCTGGGAAGCTTACGGACCTTTAAAATTGGCAATACTTTAAGGTGACTGGCCTATGAAGAGGATGACCATGGAAGTGGACAGTCCTTAAAGATGCATTATTGTGTGTGGGTGGCCTTCTAAGAGACAACCCTGGGAATGGACAGACCTTTGGAAATGTCAATGTGGCTTATGAAGTGGAAAGCCACTTGAACATGTGACATGTTTTGCGGACTGGCCCTTTAAGAGGCAGACCCTAGAAGTGGACAAACCCTTGAAGAGGTGACAAATTTAGGGAATTATGTCCTTTAAGAGGTTGACCAGGGTTGTGTACAAACCCTCGAAACAACAGCATTTTAAGTGTACTGGCCCTTTAAGAGGTGGACCTGGGAAGCTTACGGACCTTTTAAATTGGCAATACTTTAAGGTGACTGGCCTATGAAGAGGATGACCATGGAAGTGGACAGTCCTTAAAGATGCATTATTGTGTGGGTGGCCTTCTAAGAGACAACCCTGGGAATGGACAGACCTTTGGAAATGTCAATGTGGCTTATGAAGTGGAAAGCCACTTGAACATGTGACATGTTTTGCGGACTGGCCCTTTAAGAGGCAGACCCTAGAAGTGGACAAACCCTTGAAGAGGTGACAAATTTAGGGAATTATGTCCTTTAAGAGGTTGACCAGGGTTGTGTACAAACCCTCAAAACAACAGCATTTTAAGTGTACTGGCCCTTTAAGAGGTGGACCTGGGAAGCTTACGGACCTTTAAAATTGGCAATACTTTAAGGTGACTGGCCTATGAAGAGGATGACCATGGAAGTGGACAGTCCTTAAAGATGCATTATTGTGTGTGGGTGGCCTTCTAAGAGACAACCCTGGGAATGGACAGACCTTTGGAAATGTCAATGTGGCTTATGAAGTGGAAAGCCACTTGAACATGTGACATGTTTTGCGGACTGGCCCTTTAAGAGGCAGACCCTAGAAGGGGACAAACCCTTGAAGAGGTGACAAATTTAGGGAATTATGTCCTTTAAGAGGTTGACCAGGGTTGTGTACAAACCCTCAAAACAACAGCATTTTAAGTGTACTGGCCCTTTAAGAGGTGGACCTGGGAAGCTTACGGACCTTTAAAATTGGCAATACTTTAAGGTGACTGGCCTATGAAGAGGATGACCATGGAAGTGGACAGTCCTTAAAGATGCATTATTGTGTGTGGGTGGCCTTCTAAGAGACAACCCTGGGAATGGACAGACCTTTGGAAATGTCAATGTGGCTTATGAAGTGGAAAGCCACTTGAACATGTGACATGTTTTGCGGACTGGCCCTTTAAGAGGCAGACCCTAGAAGTGGACAAACCCTTGAAGAGGTGACAAATTTAGGGAATTATGTCCTTTAAGAGGTTGACCAGGGTTGTGTACAAACCCTTGAAACAACAGCATTTTAAGTGTACTGGCCCTTTAAGAGGTGGACCTGGGAAGCTTACGGACCTTTAAAATTGGCAATACTTTAAGGTGACTGGCCTATGAAGAGGATGACCATGGAAGTGGACAGTCCTTAAAGATGCATTATTGTGTGTGGGTGGCCTTCTAAGAGACAACCCTGGGAATGGACAGACCTTTGGAAATGTCAATGTGGCTTATGAAGTGGAAAGCCACTTGAACATGTGACATGTTTTGCGGACTGGCCCTTTAAGAGGCAGACCCTAGAAGTGGACAAACCCTTGAAGAGGTGACAAATTTAGGGAATTATGTCCTTTAAGAGGTTGACCAGGGTTGTGTACAAACCCTCGAAACAACAGCATTTTAAGTGTACTGGCCCTTTAAGAGGTGGACCTGGGAAGCTTACGGACCTTTAAAATTGGCAATACTTTAAGGTGACTGGCCTATGAAGAGGATGACCATGGAAGTGGACAGTCCTTAAAGATGCATTATTGTGTGTGGGTGGCCTTCTAAGAGACAACCCTGGGAATGGACAGACCTTTGGAAATGTCAATGTGGCTTATGAAGTGGAAAGCCACTTGAACATGTGACATGTTTTGCGGACTGGCCCTTTAAGAGGCAGACCCTAGAAGTGGACAAACCCTTGAAGAGGTGACAAATTTAGGGAATTATGTCCTTTAAGAGGTTGACCAGGGTTGTGTACAAACCCTTGAAACAACAGCATTTTAAGTGTACTGGCCCTTTAAGAGGTGGACCTGGGAAGCTAACGGACCTTTAAAATTGGCAATACTTTAAGGTGACTGGCCTATGAAGAGGATGACCATGGAAGTGGACAGTCCTTAAAGATGCATTATTGTGTGTGGGTGGCCTTCTAAGAGACAACCCTGGGAATGGACAGACCTTTGGAAATGTCAATGTGGCTTATGAAGTGGAAAGCCACTTGAACATGTGACATGTTTTGCGGACTGGCCCTTTAAGAGGCAGACCCTAGAAGTGGACAAACCCTTGAAGAGGTGACAAATTTAGGGAATTATGTCCTTTAAGAGGTTGACCAGGGTTGTGTACAAACCCTCGAAACAACAGCATTTTAAGTGTACTGGCCCTTTAAGAGGTGGACCTGGGAAGCTTACGGACCTTTAAAATTGGCAATACTTTAAGGTGACTGGCCTATGAAGAGGATGACCATGGAAGTGGACAGTCCTTAAAGATGCATTATTGTGTGTGGGTGGCCTTCTAAGAGACAACCCTGGGAATGGACAGACCTTTGGAAATGTCAATGTGGCTTATGAAGTGGAAAGCCACTTGAACATGTGACATGTTTTGCGGACTGGCCCTTTAAGAGGCAGACCCTAGAAGTGGACAAACCCTTGAAGAGGTGACAAATTTAGGGAATTATGTCCTTTAAGAGGTTGACCAGGGTTGTGTACAAACCCTCGAAACAACAGCATTTTAAGTGTACTGGCCCTTTAAGAGGTGGACCTGGGAAGCTAACGGACCTTTAAAATTGGCAATACTTTAAGGTGACTGGCCTATGAAGAGGATGACCATGGAAGTGGACAGTCCTTAAAGATGCATTATTGTGTGTGGGTGGCCTTCTAAGAGACAACCCTGGGAATGGACAGACCTTTGGAAATGTCAATGTGGCTTATGAAGTGGGAAGCCACTTGAACATGTGACATGTTTTGCGGACTGGCCCTTTAAGAGGCAGACCCTAGAAGTGGACAAACCCTTGAAGAGGTGACAAATGTAGGGAATTATGTCCTTTAAGAGGTTGACCAGGGTTGTGTACAAACCCTCGAAACAACAGCATTTTAAGTGTACTGGCCCTTTAAGAGGTGGACCTGGGAAGCTTACGGACCTTTAAAATTGGCAATACTTTAAGGTGACTGGCCTATGAAGAGGATGACCATGGAAGTGGACAGTCCTTAAAGATGCATTATTGTGTGTGGGTGGCCTTCTAAGAGACAACCCTGGGAATGGACAGACCTTTGGAAATGTCAATGTGGCTTATGAAGTGGAAAGCCACTTGAACATGTGACATGTTTTGCGGACTGGCCCTTTAAGAGGCAGACCCTAGAAGTGGACAAACCCTTGAAGAGGTGACAAATTTAGGGAATTATGTCCTTTAAGAGGTTGACCAGGGTTGTGTACAAACCCTCGAAACAACAGCATTTTAAGTGTACTGGCCCTTTAAGAGGTGGACCTGGGAAGCTTACGGACCTTTAAAATTGGCAATACTTTAAGGTGACTGGCCTATGAAGAGGATGACCATGGAAGTGGACAGTCCTTAAAGATGCATTATTGTGTGTGGGTGGCCTTCTAAGAGACAACCCTGGGAATGGACAGACCTTTGGAAATGTCAATGTGGCTTATGAAGTGGAAAGCCACTTGAACATGTGACATGTTTTGATGACTGGCCCTTTAAGAGGCAGACCCTAGAAGTGGACAAACCCTTGAAGAGGTGACAAATTTAGGGAATTATGTCCTTTAAGAGGTTGACCAGGGTTGTGTACAAACCCTCGAAACAACAGCATTTTAAGTGTACTGGCCCTTTAAGAGGTGGACCTGGGAAGCTTACGGACCTTTAAAATTGGCAAGACTTTAAGGTGACTGGCCTATGAAGAGGATGACCATGGAAGTGGACAGTCCTTAAAGATGCATTATTGTGTGTGGGTGGCCTTCTAAGAGACAACCCTGGGAATGGACAGACCTTTGGAAATGTCAATGTGGCTTATGAAGTGGAAATCCACTTGAACATGTGACATGTTTTGATGACTGGCCCTTTAAGAGGCAGACCCTAGATGTGGACAAACCCTTGAAGAGGTGACAAATTTAGGGAATTATGTCCTTTAAGAGGTTGACCAGGGTTGTGTACAAACCCTTGAAACAACAGCATTTTAAGTGTACTGGCCCTTTAAGAGGTGGACCTGGGAAGCTTACAGACCTTTAAAATTGGCAATACTTTAAGGTGACTGGCCTATGAAGAGGATGACCATGGAAGTGGACAGTCCTTAAAGATGCATTATTGTGTGTGGGTGGCCTTCTAAGAGACAACCCAGGGAATGGACAGACCTTTGGAAATGTCAATGTGGCTTATGAAGTGGAAAGCCACTTGAACATGTGACATGTTTTGCGGACTGGCCCTTTAAGAGGCAGACCCTAGAAGTGGACAAACCCTTGAAGAGGTGACAAATTTAGGGAATTATGTCCTTTAAGAGGTTGACCAGGGTTGTGTACAAACCCTCGAAACAACAGCATTTTAAGTGTACTGGCCCTTTAAGAGGTGGACCTGGGAAGCTTACGGACCTTTAAAATTGGCAATACTTTAAGGTGACTGGCCTATGAAGAGGATGACCATGGAAGTGGACAGTCCTTAAAGATGCATTATTGTGTGTGGGTGGCCTTCTAAGAGACAACCCTGGGAATGGACAGACCTTTGGAAATGTCAATGTGGCTTATGAAGTGGAAAGCCACTTGAACATGTGACATGTTTTGCGGACTGGCCCTTTAAGAGGCAGACCCTAGAAGTGGACAAACCCTTGAAGAGGTGACAAATTTAGGGAATTATGTCCTTTAAGAGGTTGACCAGGGTTGTGTACAAACCCTCGAAACAACAGCATTTTAAGTGTACTGGCCCTTTAAGAGGTGGACCTGGGAAGCTTACGGACCTTTAAAATTGGCAATACTTTAAGGTGACTGGCCTATGAAGAGGATGACCATGGAAGTGGACAGTCCTTAAAGATGCATTATTGTGTGTGGGTGGCCTTCTAAGAGACAACCCTGGGAATGGACAGACCTTTGGAAATGTCAATGTGGCTTATGAAGTGGAAATCCACTTGAACATGTGACATGTTTTGATGACCGGCCCTTTAAGAGGCAGACCCTAGATATGGACAAACCCTTGAAGAGGTGACAAATTTAGGGAATTATATCCTTTAAGAGGTTGACCAGGGTTGTGTACAAACCCTCGAAACAACAGCATTTTAAGTGTACTGGCCCTTTAAGAGGTGGACCTGGGAAGCTTACGGACCTTTAAAATTGGCAATACTTTAAGGTGACTGGCCTATGAAGAGGATGACCATGGAAGTGGACAGTCCTTAAAGATGCATTATTGTGTGTGGGTGGCCTTCTAAGAGACAACCCTGGGAATGGACAGACCTTTGGAAATGTCAATGTGGCTTATGAAGTGGAAAGCCACTTGAACATGTGACATGTTTTGCGGACTGGCCCTTTAAGAGGCAGACCCTAGAAGTGGACAAACCCTTGAAGAGGTGACAAATTTAGGGAATTATGTCCTTTAAGAGGTTGACCAGGGTTGTGTACAAACCCTCGAAACAACAGCATTTTAAGTGTACTGGCCCTTTAAGAGGTGGACCTGGGAAGCTTACGGACCTTTAAAATTGGCAATACTTTAAGGTGACTGGCCTATGAAGAGGATGACCATGGAAGTGGACAGTCCTTAAAGATGCATTATTGTGTGTGGGTGGCCTTCTAAGAGACAACCCTGGGAATGGACAGACCTTTGGAAATGTCAATGTGGCTTATGAAGTGGAAAGCCACTTGAACATGTGACATGTTTTGCGGACTGGCCCTTTAAGAGGCAGACCCTAGAAGTGGACAAACCCTTGAAGAGGTGACAAATTTAGGGAATTATGTCCTTTAAGAGGTTGACCAGGGTTGTGTACAAACCCTTGAAACAACAGCATTTTAAGTGTACTGGCCCTTTAAGAGGTGGACCTGGGAAGCTAACGGACCTTTAAAATTGGCAATACTTTAAGGTGACTGGCCTATGAAGAGGATGACCATGGAAGTGGACAGTCCTTAAAGATGCATTATTGTGTGTGGGTGGCCTTCTAAGAGACAACCCTGGGAATGGACAGACCTTTGGAAATGTCAATGTGGCTTATGAAGTGGAAAGCCACTTGAACATGTGACATGTTTTGCGGACTGGCCCTTTAAGAGGCAGACCCTAGAAGTGGACAAACCCTTGAAGAGGTGACAAATTTAGGGAATTATGTCCTTTAAGAGGTTGACCAGGGTTGTGTACAAACCCTCAAAACAACAGCATTTTAAGTGTACTGGCCCTTTAAGAGGTGGACCTGGGAAGCTTACGGACCTTTAAAATTGGCAATACTTTAAGGTGACTGGCCTATGAAGAGGATGACCATGGAAGTGGACAGTCCTTAAAGATGCATTATTGTGTGTGGGTGGCCTTCTAAGAGACAACCCTGGGAATGGACAGACCTTTGGAAATGTCAATGTGGCTTATGAAGTGGAAAGCCACTTGAACATGTGACATGTTTTGATGACTGGCCCTTTAAGAGGCAGACCCTAGAAGTGGACAAACCCTTGAAGAGGTGACAAATTTAGGGAATTATGTCCTTTAAGAGGTTGACCAGGGTTGTGTACAAACCCTTGAAACAACAGCATTTTAAGTGTACTGGCCCTTTAAGAGGTGGACCTGGGAAGCTTACAGACCTTTAAAATTGGCAATACTTTAAGGTGACTGGCCTATGAAGAGGATGACCATGGAAGTGGACAGTCCTTAAAGATGCATTATTGTGTGTGGGTGGCCTTCTAAGAGACAACCCAGGGAATGGACAGACCTTTGGAAATGTCAATGTGGCTTATGAAGTGGAAAGCCACTTGAACATGTGACATGTTTTGCGGACTGGCCCTTTAAGAGGCAGACCCTAGAAGTGGACAAACCCTTGAAGAGGTGACAAATTTAGGGAATTATGTCCTTTAAGAGGTTGACCAGGGTTGTGTACAAACCCTCGAAACAACAGCATTTTAAGTGTACTGGCCCTTTAAGAGGTGGACCTGGGAAGCTTACGGACCTTTAAAATTGGCAATACTTTAAGGTGACTGGCCTATGAAGAGGATGACCATGGAAGTGGACAGTCCTTAAAGATGCATTATTGTGTGTGGGTGGCCTTCTAAGAGACAACCCTGGGAATGGACAGACCTTTGGAAATGTCAATGTGGCTTATGAAGTGGAAAGCCACTTGAACATGTGACATGTTTTGCGGACTGGCCCTTTAAGAGGCAGACCCTAGAAGTGGACAAACCCTTGAAGAGGTGACAAATTTAGGGAATTATGTCCTTTAAGAGGTTGACCAGGGTTGTGTACAAACCCTTGAAACAACAGCATTTTAAGTGTACTGGCCCTTTAAGAGGTGGACCTGGGAAGCTAACGGACCTTTAAAATTGGCAATACTTTAAGGTGACTGGCCTATGAAGAGGATGACCATGGAAGTGGACAGTCCTTAAAGATGCATTATTGTGTGTGGGTGGCCTTCTAAGAGACAACCCTGGGAATGGACAGACCTTTGGAAATGTCAATGTGGCTTATGAAGTGGAAAGCCACTTGAACATGTGACATGTTTTGCGGACTGGATCTTTAAGAGGCAGACCCTAGAAGTGGACAAACCCTTGAAGAGGTGACAAATGTAGGGAATTATGTCCTTTAAGAGGTTGACCAGGGTTGTGTACAAACCCTCGAAACAACAGCATTTTAAGTGTACTGGCCCTTTAAGAGGTGGACCTGGGAAGCTTACGGACCTTTAAAATTGGCAATACTTTAAGGTGACTGGCCTATGAAGAGGATGACCATGGAAGTGGACAGTCCTTAAAGATGCATTATTGTGTGTGGGTGGCCTTCTAAGAGACAACCCTGGGAATGGACAGACCTTTGGAAATGTCAATGTGGCTTATGAAGTGGAAAGCCACTTGAACATGTGACATGTTTTGCGGACTGGCCCTTTAAGAGGCAGACCCTAGAAGTGGACAAACCCTTGAAGAGGTGACAAATTTAGGGAATTATGTCCTTTAAGAGGTTGACCAGGGTTGTGTACAAACCCTCGAAACAACAGCATTTTAAGTGTACTGGCCCTTTAAGAGGTGGACCTGGGAAGCTTACGGACCTTTAAAATTGGCAATACTTTAAGGTGACTGGCCTATGAAGAGGATGACCATGGAAGTGGACAGTCCTTAAAGATGCATTATTGTGTGTGGGTGGCCTTCTAAGAGACAACCCTGGGAATGGACAGACCTTTGGAAATGTCAATGTGGCTTATGAAGTGGAAAGCCACTTGAACATGTGACATGTTTTGCGGACTGGCCCTTTAAGAGGCAGACCCTAGAAGTGGACAAACCCTTGAAGAGGTGACAAATTTAGGGAATTATGTCCTTTAAGAGGTTGACCAGGGTTGTGTACAAACCCTCGAAACAACAGCATTTTAAGTGTACTGGCCCTTTAAGAGGTGGACCTGGGAAGCTTACGGACCTTTAAAATTGGCAATACTTTAAGGTGACTGGCCTATGAAGAGGATGACCATGGAAGTGGACAGTCCTTAAAGATGCATTATTGTGTGTGGGTGGCCTTCTAAGAGACAACCCTGGGAATGGACAGACCTTTGGAAATGTCAATGTGGCTTATGAAGTGGAAAGCCACTTGAACATGTGACATGTTTTGCGGACTGGCCCTTTAAGAGGCAGACCCTAGAAGTGGACAAACCCTTGAAGAGGTGACAAATTTAGGGAATTATGTCCTTTAAGAGGTTGACCAGGGTTGTGTACAAACCCTTGAAACAACAGCATTTTAAGTGTACTGGCCCTTTAAGAGGTGGACCTGGGAAGCTAACGGACCTTTAAAATTGGCAATACTTTAAGGTGACTGGCCTATGAAGAGGATGACCATGGAAGTGGACAGTCCTTAAAGATGCATTATTGTGTGTGGGTGGCCTTCTAAGAGACAACCCTGGGAATGGACAGACCTTTGGAAATGTCAATGTGGCTTATGAAGTGGAAAGCCACTTGAACATGTGACATGTTTTGCGGACTGGCCCTTTAAGAGGCAGACCCTAGAAGTGGACAAACCCTTGAAGAGGTGACAAATGTAGGGAATTATGTCCTTTAAGAGGTTCACCAGGGTTGTGTACAAACCCTCGAAACAACAGCATTTTAAGTGTACTGGCCCTTTAAGAGGTGGACCTGGGAAGCTTACGGACCTTTAAAATTGGCAATACTTTAAGGTGACTGGCCTATGAAGAGGATGACCATGGAAGTGGACAGTCCTTAAAGATGCATTATTGTGTGTGGGTGGCCTTCTAAGAGACAACCCTGGGAATGGACAGACCTTTGGAAATGTCAATGTGGCTTATGAAGTGGAAAGCCACTTGAACATGTGACATGTTTTGCGGACTGGCCCTTTAAGAGGCAGACCCTAGAAGTGGACAAACCCTTGAAGAGGTGACAAATTTAGGGAATTATGTCCTTTAAGAGGTTGACCAGGGTTGTGTACAAACCCTCGAAACAACAGCATTTTAAGTGTACTGGCCCTTTAAGAGGTGGACCTGGGAAGCTTACGGACCTTTAAAATTGGCAATACTTTAAGGTGACTGGCCTATGAAGAGGATGACCATGGAAGTGGACAGTCCTTAAAGATGCATTATTGTGTGTGGGTGGCCTTCTAAGAGACAACCCTGGGAATGGACAGACCTTTGGAAATGTCAATGTGGCTTATGAAGTGGAAAGCCACTTGAACATGTGACATGTTTTGCGGACTGGCCCTTTAAGAGGCAGACCCTAGAAGTGGACAAACCCTTGAAGAGGTGACAAATTTAGGGAATTATGTCCTTTAAGAGGTTGACCAGGGTTGTGTACAAACCCTCGAAACAACAGCATTTTAAGTGTACTGGCCCTTTAAGAGGTGGACCTGGGAAGCTTACGGACCTTTAAAATTGGCAATACTTTAAGGTGACTGGCCTATGAAGAGGATGACCATGGAAGTGGACAGTCCTTAAAGATGCATTATTGTGTGTGGGTGGCCTTCTAAGAGACAACCCTGGGAATGGACAGACCTTTGGAAATGTCAATGTGGCTTATGAAGTGGAAATCCACTTGAACATGTGACATGTTTTGATGACTGGCCCTTTAAGAGGCAGACCCTAGATGTGGACAAACCCTTGAAGAGGTGACAAATTTAGGGAATTATGTCCTTTAAGAGGTTGACCAGGGTTGTGTACAAACCCTTGAAACAACAGCATTTTAAGTGTACTGGCCCTTTAAGAGGTGGACCTGGGAAGCTTACAGACCTTTAAAATTGGCAATACTTTAAGGTGACTGGCCTATGAAGAGGATGACCATGGAAGTGGACAGTCCTTAAAGATGCATTATTGTGTGTGGGTGGCCTTCTAAGAGACAACCCTGGGAATGGACAGACCTTTGGAAATGTCAATGTGGCTTATGAAGTGGAAAGCCACTTGAACATGTGACATGTTTTGCGGACTGGCCCTTTAAGAGGCAGACCCTAGAAGTGGACAAACCCTTGAAGAGGTGACAAATTTAGGGAATTATGTCCTTTAAGAGGTTGACCAGGGTTGTGTACAAACCCTCGAAACAACAGCATTTTAAGTGTACTGGCCCTTTAAGAGGTGGACCTGGGAAGCTTACGGACCTTTAAAATTGGCAATACTTTAAGGTGACTGGCCTATGAAGAGGATGACCATGGAAGTGGACAGTCCTTAAAGATGCATTATTGTGTGTGGGTGGCCTTCTAAGAGACAACCCTGGGAATGGACAGACCTTTGGAAATGTCAATGTGGCTTATGAAGTGGAAAGCCACTTGAACATGTGACATGTTTTGCGGACTGGCCCTTTAAGAGGCAGACCCTAGAAGTGGACAAACCCTTGAAGAGGTGACAAATTTAGGGAATTATGTCCTTTAAGAGGTTGACCAGGGTTGTGTACAAACCCTTGAAACAACAGCATTTTAAGTGTACTGGCCCTTTAAGAGGTGGACCTGGGAAGCTACCGGACCTTTAAAATTGGCAATACTTTAAGGTGACTGGCCTATGAAGAGGATGACCATGGAAGTGGACAGTCCTTAAAGATGCATTATTGTGTGTGGGTGGCCTTCTAAGAGACAACCCTGGGAATGGACAGACCTTTGGAAATGTCAATGTGGCTTATGAAGTGGAAAGCCACTTGAACATGTGACATGTTTTGCGGACTGGATCTTTAAGAGGCAGACCCTAGAAGTGGACAAACCCTTGAAGAGGTGACAAATGTAGGGAATTATGTCCTTTAAGAGGTTGACCAGGGTTGTGTACAAACCCTCGAAACAACAGCATTTTAAGTGTACTGGCCCTTTAAGAGGTGGACCTGGGAAGCTTACGGACCTTTAAAATTGGCAATACTTTAAGGTGACTGGCCTATGAAGAGGATGACCATGGAAGTGGACAGTCCTTAAAGATGCATTATTGTGTGTGGGTGGCCTTCTAAGAGACAACCCTGGGAATGGACAGACCTTTGGAAATGTCAATGTGGCTTATGAAGTGGAAAGCCACTTGAACATGTGACATGTTTTGCGGACTGGCCCTTTAAGAGGCAGACCCTAGAAGTGGACAAACCCTTGAAGAGGTGACAAATTTAGGGAATTATGTCCTTTAAGAGGTTGACCAGGGTTGTGTACAAACCCTCGAAACAACAGCATTTTAAGTGTACTGGCCCTTTAAGAGGTGGACCTGGGAAGCTTACGGACCTTTAAAATTGGCAATACTTTAAGGTGACTGGCCTATGAAGAGGATGACCATGGAAGTGGGCAGTCCTTAAAGATGCATTATTGTGTGTGGGTGGCCTTCTAAGAGACAACCCTGGGAATGGACAGACCTTTGGAAATGTCAATGTGGCTTATGAAGTGGAAAGCCACTTGAACATGTGACATGTTTTGCGGACTGGCCCTTTAAGAGGCAGACCCTAGAAGTGGACAAACCCTTGAAGAGGTGACAAATTTAGGGAATTATGTCCTTTAAGAGGTTGACCAGGGTTGTGTACAAACCCTTGAAACAACAGCATTTTAAGTGTACTGGCCCTTTAAGAGGTGGACCTGGGAAGCTAACGGACCTTTAAAATTGGCAATACTTTAAGGTGACTGGCCTATGAAGAGGATGACCATGGAAGTGGACAGTCCTTAAAGATGCATTATTGTGTGTGGGTGGCCTTCTAAGAGACAACCCTGGGAATGGACAGACCTTTGGAAATGTCAATGTGGCTTATGAAGTGGAAAGCCACTTGAACATGTGACATGTTTTGCGGACTGGCCCTTTAAGAGGCAGACCCTAGAAGTGGACAAACCCTTGAAGAGGTGACAAATGTAGGGAATTATGTCCTTTAAGAGGTTCACCAGGGTTGTGTACAAACCCTCGAAACAACAGCATTTTAAGTGTACTGGCCCTTTAAGAGGTGGACCTGGGAAGCTTACGGACCTTTAAAATTGGCAATACTTTAAGGTGACTGGCCTATGAAGAGGATGACCATGGAAGTGGACAGTCCTTAAAGATGCATTATTGTGTGTGGGTGGCCTTCTAAGAGACAACCCTGGGAATGGACAGACCTTTGGAAATGTCAATGTGGCTTATGAAGTGGAAAGCCACTTGAACATGTGACATGTTTTGCGGACTGGCCCTTTAAGAGGCAGACCCTAGAAGTGGACAAACCCTTGAAGAGGTGACAAATTTAGGGAATTATGTCCTTTAAGAGGTTGACCAGGGTTGTGTACAAACCCTCGAAACAACAGCATTTTAAGTGTACTGGCCCTTTAAGAGGTGGACCTGGGAAGCTTACGGACCTTTAAAATTGGCAATACTTTAAGGTGACTGGCCTATGAAGAGGATGACCATGGAAGTGGACAGTCCTTAAAGATGCATTATTGTGTGTGGGTGGCCTTCTAAGAGACAACCCTGGGAATGGACAGACCTTTGGAAATGTCAATGTGGCTTATGAAGTGGAAAGCCACTTGAACATGTGACATGTTTTGCGGACTGGCCCTTTAAGAGGCAGACCCTAGAAGTGGACAAACCCTTGAAGAGGTGACAAATTTAGGGAATTATGTCCTTTAAGAGGTTGACCAGGGTTGTGTACAAACCCTCGAAACAACAGCATTTTAAGTGTACTGGCCCTTTAAGAGGTGGACCTGGGAAGCTTACGGACCTTTAAAATTGGCAATACTTTAAGGTGACTGGCCTATGAAGAGGATGACCATGGAAGTGGACAGTCCTTAAAGATGCATTATTGTGTGTGGGTGGCCTTCTAAGAGACAACCCTGGGAATGGACAGACCTTTGGAAATGTCAATGTGGCTTATGAAGTGGAAATCCACTTGAACATGTGACATGTTTTGATGACTGGCCCTTTAAGAGGCAGACCCTAGATGTGGACAAACCCTTGAAGAGGTGACAAATTTAGGGAATTATGTCCTTTAAGAGGTTGACCAGGGTTGTGTACAAACCCTTGAAACAACAGCATTTTAAGTGTACTGGCCCTTTAAGAGGTGGACCTGGGAAGCTTACAGACCTTTAAAATTGGCAATACTTTAAGGTGACTGGCCTATGAAGAGGATGACCATGGAAGTGGACAGTCCTTAAAGATGCATTATTGTGTGTGGGTGGCCTTCTAAGAGACAACCCTGGGAATGGACAGACCTTTGGAAATGTCAATGTGGCTTATGAAGTGGAAAGCCACTTGAACATGTGACATGTTTTGCGGACTGGCCCTTTAAGAGGCAGACCCTAGATGTGGACAAACCCTTGAAGAGGTGACAAATTTAGGGAATTATGTCCTTTAAGAGGTTGACCAGGGTTGTGTACAAACCCTTGAAACAACAGCATTTTAAGTGTACTGGCCCTTTAAGAGGTGGACCTGGGAAGCTTACGGACCTTTAAAATTGGCAATACTTTAAGGTGACTGGCCTATGAAGAGGATGACCATGGAAGTGGACAGTCCTTAAAGATGCATTATTGTGTGTGGGTGGCCTTCTAAGAGACAACCCTGGGAATGGACAGACCTTTGGAAATGTCAATGTGGCTTATGAAGTGGAAAGCCACTTGAACATGTGACATGTTTTGCGGACTGGCCCTTTAAGAGGCAGACCCTAGAAGTGGACAAACCCTTGAAGAGGTGACAAATTTAGGGAATTATGTCCTTTAAGAGGTTGACCAGGGTTGTGTACAAACCCTCGAAACAACAGCATTTTAAGTGTACTGGCCCTTTAAGAGGTGGACCTGGGAAGCTTACGGACCTTTAAAATTGGCAATACTTTAAGGTGACTGGCCTATGAAGAGGATGACCATGGAAGTGGACAGTCCTTAAAGATGCATTATTGTGTGTGGGTGGCCTTCTAAGAGACAACCCTGGGAATGGACAGACCTTTGGAAATGTCAATGTGGCTTATGAAGTGGAAATCCACTTGAACATGTGACATGTTTTGATGACTGGCCCTTTAAGAGGCAGACCCTAGATGTGGACAAACCCTTGAAGAGGTGACAAATTTAGGGAATTATGTCCTTTAAGAGGTTGACCAGGGTTGTGTACAAACCCTTGAAACAACAGCATTTTAAGTGTACTGGCCCTTTAAGAGGTGGACCTGGGAAGCTTACAGACCTTTAAAATTGGCAATACTTTAAGGTGACTGGCCTATGAAGAGGATGACCATGGAAGTGGACAGTCCTTAAAGATGCATTATTGTGTGTGGGTGGCCTTCTAAGAGACAACCCTGGGAATGGACAGACCTTTGGAAATGTCAATGTGGCTTATGAAGTGGAAAGCCACTTGAACATGTGACATGTTTTGCGGACTGGCCCTTTAAGAGGCAGACCCTAGAAGTGGACAAACCCTTGAAGAGGTGACAAATTTAGGGAATTATGTCCTTTAAGAGGTTGACCAGGGTTGTGTACAAACCCTCGAAACAACAGCATTTTAAGTGTACTGGCCCTTTAAGAGGTGGACCTGGGAAGCTTACGGACCTTTAAAATTGGCAATACTTTAAGGTGACTGGCCTATGAAGAGGATGACCATGGAAGTGGACAGTCCTTAAAGATGCATTATTGTGTGTGGGTGGCCTTCTAAGAGACAACCCTGGGAATGGACAGACCTTTGGAAATGTCAATGTGGCTTATGAAGTGGAAAGCCACTTGAACATGTGACATGTTTTGCGGACTGGCCCTTTAAGAGGCAGACCCTAGAAGTGGACAAACCCTTGAAGAGGTGACAAATTTAGGGAATTATGTCCTTTAAGAGGTTGACCAGGGTTGTGTACAAACCCTTGAAACAACAGCATTTTAAGTGTACTGGCCCTTTAAGAGGTGGACCTGGGAAGCTACCGGACCTTTAAAATTGGCAATACTTTAAGGTGACTGGCCTATGAAGAGGATGACCATGGAAGTGGACAGTCCTTAAAGATGCATTATTGTGTGTGGGTGGCCTTCTAAGAGACAACCCTGGGAATGGACAGACCTTTGGAAATGTCAATGTGGCTTATGAAGTGGAAAGCCACTTGAACATGTGACATGTTTTGCGGACTGGATCTTTAAGAGGCAGACCCTAGAAGTGGACAAACCCTTGAAGAGGTGACAAATGTAGGGAATTATGTCCTTTAAGAGGTTGACCAGGGTTGTGTACAAACCCTCGAAACAACAGCATTTTAAGTGTACTGGCCCTTTAAGAGGTGGACCTGGGAAGCTTACGGACCTTTAAAATTGGCAATACTTTAAGGTGACTGGCCTATGAAGAGGATGACCATGGAAGTGGACAGTCCTTAAAGATGCATTATTGTGTGTGGGTGGCCTTCTAAGAGACAACCCTGGGAATGGACAGACCTTTGGAAATGTCAATGTGGCTTATGAAGTGGAAAGCCACTTGAACATGTGACATGTTTTGCGGACTGGCCCTTTAAGAGGCAGACCCTAGAAGTGGACAAACCCTTGAAGAGGTGACAAATTTAGGGAATTATGTCCTTTAAGAGGTTGACCAGGGTTGTGTACAAACCCTCGAAACAACAGCATTTTAAGTGTACTGGCCCTTTAAGAGGTGGACCTGGGAAGCTTACGGACCTTTAAAATTGGCAATACTTTAAGGTGACTGGCCTATGAAGAGGATGACCATGGAAGTGGACAGTCCTTAAAGATGCATTATTGTGTGTGGGTGGCCTTCTAAGAGACAACCCTGGGAATGGACAGACCTTTGGAAATGTCAATGTGGCTTATGAAGTGGAAATCCACTTGAACATGTGACATGTTTTGATGACTGGCCCTTTAAGAGGCAGACCCTAGATGTGGACAAACCCTTGAAGAGGTGACAAATTTAGGGAATTATGTCCTTTAAGAGGTTGACCAGGGTTGTGTACAAACCCTTGAAACAACAGCATTTTAAGTGTACTGGCCCTTTAAGAGGTGGACCTGGGAAGCTTACAGACCTTTAAAATTGGCAATACTTTAAGGTGACTGGCCTATGAAGAGGATGACCATGGAAGTGGACAGTCCTTAAAGATGCATTATTGTGTGTGGGTGGCCTTCTAAGAGACAACCCTGGGAATGGACAGACCTTTGGAAATGTCAATGTGGCTTATGAAGTGGAAAGCCACTTGAACATGTGACATGTTTTGCGGACTGGCCCTTTAAGAGGCAGACCCTAGATGTGGACAAACCCTTGAAGAGGTGACAAATTTAGGGAATTATGTCCTTTAAGAGGTTGACCAGGGTTGTGTACAAACCCTTGAAACAACAGCATTTTAAGTGTACTGGCCCTTTAAGAGGTGGACCTGGGAAGCTTACGGACCTTTAAAATTGGCAATACTTTAAGGTGACTGGCCTATGAAGAGGATGACCATGGAAGTGGACAGTCCTTAAAGATGCATTATTGTGTGTGGGTGGCCTTCTAAGAGACAACCCTGGGAATGGACAGACCTTTGGAAATGTCAATGTGGCTTATGAAGTGGAAAGCCACTTGAACATGTGACATGTTTTGCGGACTGGCCCTTTAAGAGGCAGACCCTAGAAGTGGACAAACCCTTGAAGAGGTGACAAATTTAGGGAATTATGTCCTTTAAGAGGTTGACCAGGGTTGTGTACAAACCCTCGAAACAACAGCATTTTAAGTGTACTGGCCCTTTAAGAGGTGGACCTGGGAAGCTTACGGACCTTTAAAATTGGCAATACTTTAAGGTGACTGGCCTATGAAGAGGATGACCATGGAAGTGGACAGTCCTTAAAGATGCATTATTGTGTGTGGGTGGCCTTCTAAGAGACAACCCTGGGAATGGACAGACCTTTGGAAATGTCAATGTGGCTTATGAAGTGGAAATCCACTTGAACATGTGACATGTTTTGATGACTGGCCCTTTAAGAGGCAGACCCTAGATGTGGACAAACCCTTGAAGAGGTGACAAATTTAGGGAATTATGTCCTTTAAGAGGTTGACCAGGGTTGTGTACAAACCCTTGAAACAACAGCATTTTAAGTGTACTGGCCCTTTAAGAGGTGGACCTGGGAAGCTTACAGACCTTTAAAATTGGCAATACTTTAAGGTGACTGGCCTATGAAGAGGATGACCATGGAAGTGGACAGTCCTTAAAGATGCATTATTGTGTGTGGGTGGCCTTCTAAGAGACAACCCTGGGAATGGACAGACCTTTGGAAATGTCAATGTGGCTTATGAAGTGGAAAGCCACTTGAACATGTGACATGTTTTGCGGACTGGCCCTTTAAGAGGCAGACCCTAGAAGTGGACAAACCCTTGAAGAGGTGACAAATTTAGGGAATTATGTCCTTTAAGAGGTTGACCAGGGTTGTGTACAAACCCTCGAAACAACAGCATTTTAAGTGTACTGGCCCTTTAAGAGGTGGACCTGGGAAGCTTACGGACCTTTAAAATTGGCAATACTTTAAGGTGACTGGCCTATGAAGAGGATGACCATGGAAGTGGACAGTCCTTAAAGATGCATTATTGTGTGTGGGTGGCCTTCTAAGAGACAACCCTGGGAATGGACAGACCTTTGGAAATGTCAATGTGGCTTATGAAGTGGAAAGCCACTTGAACATGTGACATGTTTTGCGGACTGGCCCTTTAAGAGGCAGACCCTAGAAGTGGACAAACCCTTGAAGAGGTGACAAATTTAGGGAATTATGTCCTTTAAGAGGTTGACCAGGGTTGTGTACAAACCCTTGAAACAACAGCATTTTAAGTGTACTGGCCCTTTAAGAGGTGGACCTGGGAAGCTACCGGACCTTTAAAATTGGCAATACTTTAAGGTGACTGGCCTATGAAGAGGATGACCATGGAAGTGGACAGTCCTTAAAGATGCATTATTGTGTGTGGGTGGCCTTCTAAGAGACAACCCTGGGAATGGACAGACCTTTGGAAATGTCAATGTGGCTTATGAAGTGGAAAGCCACTTGAACATGTGACATGTTTTGCGGACTGGATCTTTAAGAGGCAGACCCTAGAAGTGGACAAACCCTTGAAGAGGTGACAAATGTAGGGAATTATGTCCTTTAAGAGGTTGACCAGGGTTGTGTACAAACCCTCGAAACAACAGCATTTTAAGTGTACTGGCCCTTTAAGAGGTGGACCTGGGAAGCTTACGGACCTTTAAAATTGGCAATACTTTAAGGTGACTGGCCTATGAAGAGGATGACCATGGAAGTGGACAGTCCTTAAAGATGCATTATTGTGTGTGGGTGGCCTTCTAAGAGACAACCCTGGGAATGGACAGACCTTTGGAAATGTCAATGTGGCTTATGAAGTGGAAAGCCACTTGAACATGTGACATGTTTTGCGGACTGGCCCTTTAAGAGGCAGACCCTAGAAGTGGACAAACCCTTGAAGAGGTGACAAATTTAGGGAATTATGTCCTTTAAGAGGTTGACCAGGGTTGTGTACAAACCCTCGAAACAACAGCATTTTAAGTGTACTGGCCCTTTAAGAGGTGGACCTGGGAAGCTTACGGACCTTTAAAATTGGCAATACTTTAAGGTGACTGGCCTATGAAGAGGATGACCATGGAAGTGGGCAGTCCTTAAAGATGCATTATTGTGTGTGGGTGGCCTTCTAAGAGACAACCCTGGGAATGGACAGACCTTTGGAAATGTCAATGTGGCTTATGAAGTGGAAAGCCACTTGAACATGTGACATGTTTTGCGGACTGGCCCTTTAAGAGGCAGACCCTAGAAGTGGACAAACCCTTGAAGAGGTGACAAATTTAGGGAATTATGTCCTTTAAGAGGTTGACCAGGGTTGTGTACAAACCCTCGAAACAACAGCATTTTAAGTGTACTGGCCCTTTAAGAGGTGGACCTGGGAAGCTTACGGACCTTTAAAATTGGCAATACTTTAAGGTGACTGGCCTATGAAGAGGATGACCATGGAAGTGGACAGTCCTTAAAGATGCATTATTGTGTGTGGGTGGCCTTCTAAGAGACAACCCTGGGAATGGACAGACCTTTGGAAATGTCAATGTGGCTTATGAAGTGGAAAGCCACTTGAACATGTGACATGTTTTGCGGACTGGCCCTTTAAGAGGCAGACCCTAGAAGTGGACAAACCCTTGAAGAGGTGACAAATTTAGGGAATTATGTCCTTTAAGAGGTTGACCAGGGTTGTGTACAAACCCTTGAAACAACAGCATTTTAAGTGTACTGGCCCTTTAAGAGGTGGACCTGGGAAGCTAACGGACCTTTAAAATTGGCAATACTTTAAGGTGACTGGCCTATGAAGAGGATGACCATGGAAGTGGACAGTCCTTAAAGATGCATTATTGTGTGTGGGTGGCCTTCTAAGAGACAACCCTGGGAATGGACAGACCTTTGGAAATGTCAATGTGGCTTATGAAGTGGAAAGCCACTTGAACATGTGACATGTTTTGCGGACTGGCCCTTTAAGAGGCAGACCCTAGAAGTGGACAAACCCTTGAAGAGGTGACAAATGTAGGGAATTATGTCCTTTAAGAGGTTCACCAGGGTTGTGTACAAACCCTCGAAACAACAGCATTTTAAGTGTACTGGCCCTTTAAGAGGTGGACCTGGGAAGCTTACGGACCTTTAAAATTGGCAATACTTTAAGGTGACTGGCCTATGAAGAGGATGACCATGGAAGTGGACAGTCCTTAAAGATGCATTATTGTGTGTGGGTGGCCTTCTAAGAGACAACCCTGGGAATGGACAGACCTTTGGAAATGTCAATGTGGCTTATGAAGTGGAAAGCCACTTGAACATGTGACATGTTTTGCGGACTGGCCCTTTAAGAGGCAGACCCTAGAAGTGGACAAACCCTTGAAGAGGTGACAAATTTAGGGAATTATGTCCTTTAAGAGGTTGACCAGGGTTGTGTACAAACCCTCGAAACAACAGCATTTTAAGTGTACTGGCCCTTTAAGAGGTGGACCTGGGAAGCTTACGGACCTTTAAAATTGGCAATACTTTAAGGTGACTGGCCTATGAAGAGGATGACCATGGAAGTGGACAGTCCTTAAAGATGCATTATTGTGTGTGGGTGGCCTTCTAAGAGACAACCCTGGGAATGGACAGACCTTTGGAAATGTCAATGTGGCTTATGAAGTGGAAAGCCACTTGAACATGTGACATGTTTTGCGGACTGGCCCTTTAAGAGGCAGACCCTAGAAGTGGACAAACCCTTGAAGAGGTGACAAATTTAGGGAATTATGTCCTTTAAGAGGTTGACCAGGGTTGTGTACAAACCCTCGAAACAACAGCATTTTAAGTGTACTGGCCCTTTAAGAGGTGGACCTGGGAAGCTTACGGACCTTTAAAATTGGCAATACTTTAAGGTGACTGGCCTATGAAGAGGATGACCATGGAAGTGGACAGTCCTTAAAGATGCATTATTGTGTGTGGGTGGCCTTCTAAGAGACAACCCTGGGAATGGACAGACCTTTGGAAATGTCAATGTGGCTTATGAAGTGGAAATCCACTTGAACATGTGACATGTTTTGATGACTGGCCCTTTAAGAGGCAGACCCTAGATGTGGACAAACCCTTGAAGAGGTGACAAATTTAGGGAATTATGTCCTTTAAGAGGTTGACCAGGGTTGTGTACAAACCCTTGAAACAACAGCATTTTAAGTGTACTGGCCCTTTAAGAGGTGGACCTGGGAAGCTTACAGACCTTTAAAATTGGCAATACTTTAAGGTGACTGGCCTATGAAGAGGATGACCATGGAAGTGGACAGTCCTTAAAGATGCATTATTGTGTGTGGGTGGCCTTCTAAGAGACAACCCTGGGAATGGACAGACCTTTGGAAATGTCAATGTGGCTTATGAAGTGGAAAGCCACTTGAACATGTGACATGTTTTGCGGACTGGCCCTTTAAGAGGCAGACCCTAGAAGTGGACAAACCCTTGAAGAGGTGACAAATTTAGGGAATTATGTCCTTTAAGAGGTTGACCAGGGTTGTGTACAAACCCTCGAAACAACAGCATTTTAAGTGTACTGGCCCTTTAAGAGGTGGACCTGGGAAGCTTACGGACCTTTAAAATTGGCAATACTTTAAGGTGACTGGCCTATGAAGAGGATGACCATGGAAGTGGACAGTCCTTAAAGATGCATTATTGTGTGTGGGTGGCCTTCTACGAGACAACCCTGGGAATGGACAGACCTTTGGAAATGTCAATGTGGCTTATGAAGTGGAAAGCCACTTGAACATGTGACATGTTTTGCGGACTGGCCCTTTAAGAGGCAGACCCTAGAAGTGGACAAACCCTTGAAGAGGTGACAAATTTAGGGAATTATGTCCTTTAAGAGGTTGACCAGGGTTGTGTACAAACCCTCGAAACAACAGCATTTTAAGTGTACTGGCCCTTTAAGAGGTGGACCTGGGAAGCTTACGGACCTTTAAAATTGGCAATACTTTAAGGTGACTGGCCTATGAAGAGGATGACCATGGAAGTGGACAGTCCTTAAAGATGCATTACTGTGTGTGGGTGGCCTTCTAAGAGACAACCCTGGGAATGGACAGACCTTTGGAAATGTCAATGTGGCTTATGAAGTGGAAAGCCACTTGAACATGTGACATGTTTTGCGGACTGGCCCTTTAAGAGGCAGACCCTAGAAGTGGACAAACCCTTGAAGAGGTGACAAATTTAGGGAATTATGTCCTTTAAGAGGTTGACCAGGGTTGTGTACAAACCCTCGAAACAACAGCATTTTAAGTGTACTGGCCCTTTAAGAGGTGGACCTGGGAAGCTTACGGACCTCTAAAATTGGCAATACTTTAAGGTGATTGGCCTATGAAGAGGATGACCATGGAAGTGGACAGTCCTTAAAGATGCATTATTGTGTGTGGGTGGCCTTCTAAGAGACAACCCTGGGAATGGACAGACCTTTGGAAATGTCAATGTGGCTTATGAAGTGGAAAGCCACTTGAACATGTGACATGTTTTGATGACTGGCCCTTTAAGAGGCAGACCCTAGAAGTGGACAAACCCTTGAAGAGGTGACAAATTTAGGGAATTATGTCCTTTAAGAGGTTGACCAGGGTTGTGTACAAACCCTTGAAACAACAGCATTTTAAGTGTACTGGCCCTTTAAGAGGTGGACCTGGAAGCTTACAGACCTTTAAAATTGGCAATACTTTAAGGTGACTGGCCTATGAAGAGGATGACCATGGAAGTGGACAGTCCTTAAAGATGCATTATTGTGTGTGGGTGGCCTTCTAAGAGACAACCCAGGGAATGGACAGACCTTTGGAAATGTCAATGTGGCTTATGAAGTGGAAAGCCACTTGAACATGTGACATGTTTTGCGGACTGGCCCTTTAAGAGGCAGACCCTAGAAGTGGACAAACCCTTGAAGAGGTGACAAATTTAGGGAATTATGTCCTTTAAGAGGTTGACCAGGGTTGTGTACAAACCCTCGAAACAACAGCATTTTAAGTGTACTGGCCCTTTAAGAGGTGGACCTGGGAAGCTTACGGACCTTTAAAATTGGCAATACTTTAAGGTGACTGGCCTATGAAGAGGATGACCATGGAAGTGGACAGTCCTTAAAGATGCATTATTGTGTGTGGGTGGCCTTCTAAGAGACAACCCTGGGAATGGACAGACCTTTGGAAATGTCAATGTGGCTTATGAAGTGAAAAGCCACTTGAACATGTGACATGTTTTGCGGACTGGCCCTTTAAGAGGCAGACCCTAGAAGTGGACAAACCCTTGAAGAGGTGACAAATTTAGGGAATTATGTCCTTTAAGAGGTTGACCAGGGTTGTGTACAAACCCTCGAAACAACAGCATTTTAAGTGTACTGGCCCTTTAAGAGGTGGACCTGGGAAGCTAACGGACCTTTAAAATTGGCAATACTTTAAGGTGACTGGCCTATGAAGAGGATGACCATGGAAGTGGACAGTCCTTAAAGATGCATTATTGTGTGTGGGTGGCCTTCTAAGAGACAACCCTGGGAATGGACAGACCTTTGGAAATGTCAATGTGGCTTATGAAGTGGAAAGCCACTTGAACATGTGACATGTTTTGCGGACTGGCCCTTTAAGAGGCAGACCCTAGAAGTGGACAAACCCTTGAAGAGGTGACAAATTTAGGGAATTATGTCCTTTAAGAGGTTGACCAGGGTTGTGTACAAACCCTCGAAACAACAGCATTTTAAGTGTACTGGCCCTTTAAGAGGTGGACCTGGGAAGCTTACGGACCTTTAAAATTGGCAATACTTTAAGGTGACTGGCCTATGAAGAGGATGACCATGGAAGTGGACAGTCCTTAAAGATGCATTATTGTGTGTGGGTGGCCTTCTAAGAGACAACCCTGGGAATGGACAGACCTTTGGAAATGTCAATGTGGCTTATGAAGTGGAAAGCCACTTGAACATGTGACATGTTTTGATGACTGGCCCTTTAAGAGGCAGACCGTAGATGTGGACAAACCCTTGAAGAGGTGACAAATTTAGGGAATTATGTCCTTTAAGAGGTTGACCAGGGTTGTGTACAAACCCTTGAAACAACAGCATTTTAAGTGTACTGGCCCTTTAAGAGGTGGACCTGGGAAGCTTACAGACCTTTAAAATTGGCAATACTTTAAGGTGACTGGCCTATGAAGAGGATGACCATGGAAGTGGACAGTCCTTAAAGATGCATTATTGTGTGTGGGTGGCCTTCTAAGAGACAACCCTGGGAATGGACAGACCTTTGGAAATGTCAATGTGGCTTATGAAGTGGAAAGCCACTTGAACATGTGACATGTTTTGCGGACTGGCCCTTTAAGAGGCAGACCCTAGAAGTGGACAAACCCTTGAAGAGGTGACAAATTTAGGGAATTATGTCCTTTAAGAGGTTGACCAGGGTTGTGTACAAACCCTCGAAACAACAGCATTTTAAGTGTACTGGCCCTTTAAGAGGTGGACCTGGGAAGCTTACGGACCTTTAAAATTGGCAATACTTTAAGGTGACTGGCCTATGAAGAGGATGACCATGGAAGTGGACAGTCCTTAAAGATGCATTATTGTGTGTGGGTGGCCTTCTAAGAGACAACCCTGGGAATGGACAGACCTTTGGAAATGTCAATGTGGCTTATGAAGTGGAAAGCCACTTGAACATGTGACATGTTTTGCGGACTGGCCCTTTAAGAGGCAGACCCTAGAAGTGGACAAACCCTTGAAGAGGTGACAAATTTAGGGAATTATGTCCTTTAAGAGGTTGACCAGGGTTGTGTACAAACCCTTGAAACAACAGCATTTTAAGTGTACTGGCCCTTTAAGAGGTGGACCTGGGAAGCTTACGGACCTTTAAAATTGGCAATACTTTAAGGTGACTGGCCTATGAAGAGGATGACCATGGAAGTGGACAGTCCTTAAAGATGCATTATTGTGTGTGGGTGGCCTTCTAAGAGACAACCCTGGGAATGGACAGACCTTTGGAAATGTCAATGTGGCTTATGAAGTGGAAAGCCACTTGAACATGTGACATGTTTTGCGGACTGGCCCTTTAAGAGGCAGACCCTAGAAGTGGACAAACCCTTGAAGAGGTGACAAATTTAGGGAATTATGTCCTTTAAGAGGTTGACCAGGGTTGTGTACAAACCCTCGAAACAACAGCATTTTAAGTGTACTGGCCCTTTAAGAGGTGGACCTGGGAAGCTTACGGACCTTTAAAATTGGCAATACTTTAAGGTGACTGGCCTATGAAGAGGATGACCATGGAAGTGGACAGTCCTTAAAGATGCATTATTGTGTGTGGGTGGCCTTCTAAGAGACAACCCTGGGAATGGACAGACCTTTGGAAATGTCAATGTGGCTTATGAAGTGGAAAGCCACTTGAACATGTGACATGTTTTGCGGACTGGCCCTTTAAGAGGCAGACCCTAGAAGTGGACAAACCCTTGAAGAGGTGACAAATTTAGGGAATTATGTCCTTTAAGAGGTTGACCAGGGTTGTGTACAAACCCTCGAAACAACAGCATTTTAAGTGTACTGGCCCTTTAAGAGGTGGACCTGGGAAGCTTACGGACCTTTAAAATTGGCAATACTTTAAGGTGACTGGCCTATGAAGAGGATGACCATGGAAGTGGACAGTCCTTAAAGATGCATTATTGTGTGTGGGTGGCCTTCTAAGAGACAACCCTGGGAATGGACAGACCTTTGGAAATGTCAATGTGGCTTATGAAGTGGAAAGCCACTTGAACATGTGACATGTTTTGCGGACTGGCCCTTTAAGAGGCAGACCCTAGAAGTGGACAAACCCTTGAAGAGGTGACAAATTTAGGGAATTATGTCCTTTAAGAGGTTGACCAGGGTTGTGTACAAACCCTCGAAACAACAGCATTTTAAGTGTACTGGCCCTTTAAGAGGTGGACCTGGGAAGCTTACGGACCTTTAAAATTGGCAATACTTTAAGGTGACTGGCCTATGAAGAGGATGACCATGGAAGTGGACAGTCCTTAAAGATGCATTATTGTGTGTGGGTGGCCTTCTAAGAGACAACCCTGGGAATGGACAGACCTTTGGAAATGTCAATGTGGCTTATGAAGTGGAAAGCCACTTGAACATGTGACATGTTTTGCGGACTGGCCCTTTAAGAGGCAGACCCTAGAAGTGGACAAACCCTTGAAGAGGTGACAAATTTAGGGAATTATGTCCTTTAAGAGGTTGACCAGGGTTGTGTACAAACCCTCGAAACAACAGCATTTTAAGTGTACTGGCCCTTTAAGAGGTGGACCTGGGAAGCTTACGGACCTTTAAAATTGGCAATACTTTAAGGTGACTGGCCTATGAAGAGGATGACCATGGAAGTGGACAGTCCTTAAAGATGCATTATTGTGTGTGGGTGGCCTTCTAAGAGACAACCCTGGGAATGGACAGACCTTTGGAAATGTCAATGTGGCTTATGAAGTGGAAAGCCACTTGAACATGTGACATGTTTTGCGGACTGGCCCTTTAAGAGGCAGACCCTAGAAGTGGACAAACCCTTGAAGAGGTGACAAATTTAGGGAATTATGTCCTTTAAGAGGTTGACCAGGGTTGTGTACAAACCCTCGAAACAACAGCATTTTAAGTGTACTGGCCCTTTAAGAGGTGGACCTGGGAAGCTTACGGACCTTTAAAATTGGCAATACTTTAAGGTGACTGGCCTATGAAGAGGATGACCATGGAAGTGGACAGTCCTTAAAGATGCATTATTGTGTGTGGGTGGCCTTCTAAGAGACAACCCTGGGAATGGACAGACCTTTGGAAATGTCAATGTGGCTTATGAAGTGGAAATCCACTTGAACATGTGACATGTTTTGATGACTGGCCCTTTAAGAGGCAGACCGTAGATGTGGACAAACCCTTGAAGAGGTGACAAATTTAGGGAATTATGTCCTTTAAGAGGTTGACCAGGGTTGTGTACAAACCCTTGAAACAACAGCATTTTAAGTGTACTGGCCCTTTAAGAGGTGGACCTGGGAAGCTTACAGACCTTTAAAATTGGCAATACTTTAAGGTGACTGGCCTATGAAGAGGATGACCATGGAAGTGGACAGTCCTTAAAGATGCATTATTGTGTGTGGGTGGCCTTCTAAGAGACAACCCTGGGAATGGACAGACCTTTGGAAATGTCAATGTGGCTTATGAAGTGGAAAGCCACTTGAACATGTGACATGTTTTGCGGACTGGCCCTTTAAGAGGCAGACCCTAGAAGTGGACAAACCCTTGAAGAGGTGACAAATTTAGGGAATTATGTCCTTTAAGAGGTTGACCAGGGTTGTGTACAAACCCTCGAAACAACAGCATTTTAAGTGTACTGGCCCTTTAAGAGGTGGACCTGGGAAGCTTACGGACCTTTAAAATTGGCAATACTTTAAGGTGACTGGCCTATGAAGAGGATGACCATGGAAGTGGACAGTCCTTAAAGATGCATTATTGTGTGTGGGTGGCCTTCTAAGAGACAACCCTGGGAATGGACAGACCTTTGGAAATGTCAATGTGGCTTATGAAGTGGAAAGCCACTTGAACATGTGACATGTTTTGCGGACTGGCCCTTTAAGAGGCAGACCCTAGAAGTGGACAAACCCTTGAAGAGGTGACAAATTTAGGGAATTATGTCCTTTAAGAGGTTGACCAGGGTTGTGTACAAACCCTTGAAACAACAGCATTTTAAGTGTACTGGCCCTTTAAGAGGTGGACCTGGGAAGCTTACGGACCTTTAAAATTGGCAATACTTTAAGGTGACTGGCCTATGAAGAGGATGACCATGGAAGTGGACAGTCCTTAAAGATGCATTATTGTGTGTGGGTGGCCTTCTAAGAGACAACCCTGGGAATGGACAGACCTTTGGAAATGTCAATGTGGCTTATGAAGTGGAAAGCCACTTGAACATGTGACATGTTTTGCGGACTGGCCCTTTAAGAGGCAGACCCTAGAAGTGGACAAACCCTTGAAGAGGTGACAAATTTAGGGAATTATGTCCTTTAAGAGGTTGACCAGGGTTGTGTACAAACCCTCGAAACAACAGCATTTTAAGTGTACTGGCCCTTTAAGAGGTGGACCTGGGAAGCTTACGGACCTTTAAAATTGGCAATACTTTAAGGTGACTGGCCTATGAAGAGGATGACCATGGAAGTGGACAGTCCTTAAAGATGCATTATTGTGTGTGGGTGGCCTTCTAAGAGACAACCCTGGGAATGGACAGACCTTTGGAAATGTCAATGTGGCTTATGAAGTGGAAAGCCACTTGAACATGTGACATGTTTTGCGGACTGGCCCTTTAAGAGGCAGACCCTAGAAGTGGACAAACCCTTGAAGAGGTGACAAATTTAGGGAATTATGTCCTTTAAGAGGTTGACCAGGGTTGTGTACAAACCCTCGAAACAACAGCATTTTAAGTGTACTGGCCCTTTAAGAGGTGGACCTGGGAAGCTTACGGACCTTTAAAATTGGCAATACTTTAAGGTGACTGGCCTATGAAGAGGATGACCATGGAAGTGGACAGTCCTTAAAGATGCATTATTGTGTGTGGGTGGCCTTCTAAGAGACAACCCTGGGAATGGACAGACCTTTGGAAATGTCAATGTGGCTTATGAAGTGGAAATCCACTTGAACATGTGACATGTTTTGATGACTGGCCCTTTAAGAGGCAGACCCTAGATGTGGACAAACCCTTGAAGAGGTGACAAATTTAGGGAATTATGTCCTTTAAGAGGTTGACCAGGGTTGTGTACAAACCCTTGAAACAACAGCATTTTAAGTGTACTGGCCCTTTAAGAGGTGGACCTGGGAAGCTTACGGACCTTTAAAATTGGCAATACTTTAAGGTGACTGGCCTATGAAGAGGATGACCATGGAAGTGGACAGTCCTTAAAGATGCATTATTGTGTGTGGGTGGCCTTCTAAGAGACAACCCTGGGAATGGACAGACCTTTGGAAATGTCAATGTGGCTTATGAAGTGGAAAGCCACTTGAACATGTGACATGTTTTGCGGACTGGCCCTTTAAGAGGCAGACCCTAGAAGTGGACAAACCCTTGAAGAGGTGACAAATTTAGGGAATTATGTCCTTTAAGAGGTTGACCAGGGTTGTGTACAAACCCTCGAAACAACAGCATTTTAAGTGTACTGGCCCTTTAAGAGGTGGACCTGGGAAGCTTACGGACCTTTAAAATTGGCAATACTTTAAGGTGACTGGCCTATGAAGAGGATGACCATGGAAGTGGACAGTCCTTAAAGATGCATTATTGTGTGTGGGTGGCCTTCTAAGAGACAACCCTGGGAATGGACAGACCTTTGGAAATGTCAATGTGGCTTATGAAGTGGAAAGCCACTTGAACATGTGACATGTTTTGCGGACTGGCCCTTTAAGAGGCAGACCCTAGAAGTGGACAAACCCTTGAAGAGGTGACAAATTTAGGGAATTATGTCCTTTAAGAGGTTGACCAGGGTTGTGTACAAACCCTCGAAACAACAGCATTTTAAGTGTACTGGCCCTTTAAGAGGTGGACCTGGGAAGCTTACGGACCTTTAAAATTGGCAATACTTTAAGGTGACTGGCCTATGAAGAGGATGACCATGGAAGTGGACAGTCCTTAAAGATGCATTATTGTGTGTGGGTGGCCTTCTAAGAGACAACCCTGGGAATGGACAGACCTTTGGAAATGTCAATGTGGCTTATGAAGTGGAAAGCCACTTGAACATGTGACATGTTTTGCGGACTGGCCCTTTAAGAGGCAGACCCTAGAAGTGGACAAACCCTTGAAGAGGTGACAAATGTAGGGAATTATGTCCTTTAAGAGGTTGACCAGGGTTGTGTACAAACCCTCGAAACAACAGCATTTTAAGTGTACTGGCCCTTTAAGAGGTGGACCTGGGAAGCTTACGGACCTTTAAAATTGGCAATACTTTAAGGTGACTGGCCTATGAAGAGGATGACCATGGAAGTGGACAGTCCTTAAAGATGCATTATTGTGTGTGGGTGGCCTTCTAAGAGACAACCCTGGGAATGGACAGACCTTTGGAAATGTCAATGTGGCTTATGAAGTGGAAAGCCACTTGAACATGTGACATGTTTTGCGGACTGGCCCTTTAAGAGGCAGACCCTAGAAGTGGACAAACCCTTGAAGAGGTGACAAATTTAGGGAATTATGTCCTTTAAGAGGTTGACCAGGGTTGTGTACAAACCCTCGAAACAACAGCATTTTAAGTGTACTGGCCCTTTAAGAGGTGGACCTGGGAAGCTTACGGACCTTTAAAATTGGCAATACTTTAAGGTGACTGGCCTATGAAGAGGATGACCATGGAAGTGGACAGTCCTTAAAGATGCATTATTGTGTGTGGGTGGCCTTCTAAGAGACAACCCTGGGAATGGACAGACCTTTGGAAATGTCAATGTGGCTTATGAAGTGGAAAGCCACTTGAACATGTGACATGTTTTGCGGACTGGCCCTTTAAGAGGCAGACCCTAGAAGTGGACAAACCCTTGAAGAGGTGACAAATTTAGGGAATTATGTCCTTTAAGAGGTTGACCAGGGTTGTGTACAAACCCTCGAAACAACAGCATTTTAAGTGTACTGGCCCTTTAAGAGGTGGACCTGGGAAGCTTACGGACCTTTAAAATTGGCAATACTTTAAGGTGACTGGCCTATGAAGAGGATGACCATGGAAGTGGACAGTCCTTAAAGATGCATTATTGTGTGTGGGTGGCCTTCTAAGAGACAACCCTGGGAATGGACAGACCTTTGGAAATGTCAATGTGGCTTATGAAGTGGAAAGCCACTTGAACATGTGACATGTTTTGCGGACTGGCCCTTTAAGAGGCAGACCCTAGAAGTGGACAAACCCTTGAAGAGGTGACAAATTTAGGGAATTATGTCCTTTAAGAGGTTGACCAGGGTTGTGTACAAACCCTCGAAACAACAGCATTTTAAGTGTACTGGCCCTTTAAGAGGTGGACCTGGGAAGCTTACGGACCTTTAAAATTGGCAATACTTTAAGGTGACTGGCCTATGAAGAGGATGACCATGGAAGTGGACAGTCCTTAAAGATGCATTATTGTGTGTGGGTGGCCTTCTAAGAGACAACCCTGGGAATGGACAGACCTTTGGAAATGTCAATGTGGCTTATGAAGTGGAAAGCCACTTGAACATGTGACATGTTTTGCGGACTGGCCCTTTAAGAGGCAGACCCTAGAAGTGGACAAACCCTTGAAGAGGTGACAAATTTAGGGAATTATGTCCTTTAAGAGGTTGACCAGGGTTATGTACAAACCCTTGAAACAACAGCATTTTAAGTGTACTGGCCCTTTAAGAGGTGGACCTGGGAAGCTAACGGACCTTTAAAATTGGCAATACTTTAAGGTGACTGGCCTATGAAGAGGATGACCATGGAAGTGGACAGTCCTTAAAGATGCATTATTGTGTGTGGGTGGCCTTCTAAGAGACAACCCAGGGAATGGACAGACCTTTGGAAATGTCAATGTGGCTTATGAAGTGGAAAGCCACTTGAACATGTGACATGTTTTGATGACTGGCCCTTTAAGAGGCAGACCCTAGAAGTGGACAAACCCTTGAAGAGGTGACAAATTTAGGGAATTATGTCCTTTAAGAGGTTGACCAGGGTTGTGTACAAACCCTCGAAACAACAGCATTTTAAGTGTACTGGCCCTTTAAGAGGTGGACCTGGGAAGCTTACGGACCTTTAAAATTGGCAATACTTTAAGGTGACTGGCCTATGAAGAGGATGACCATGGAAGTGGACAGTCCTTAAAGATGCATTATTGTGTGTGGGTGGCCTTCTTAGAGACAACCCTGGGAATGGACAGACCTTTGGAAATGTCAATGTGGCTTATGAAGTGGAAAGCCACTTGAACCTGTGACATGTTTTGCGGACTGGCCCTTTAAGAGGCAGACCCTAGAAGTGGACAAACCCTTGAAGAGGTGACAAATTTAGGGAATTATGTCCTTTAAGAGGTTGACCAGGGTTGTGTACAAACCCTTGAAACAACAGCATTTTAAGTGTACTGGCCCTTTAAGAGGTGGACCTGGGAAGCTAACGGACCTTTAAAATTGGCAATACTTTAAGGTGACTGGCCTATGAAGAGGATGACCATGGAAGTGGACAGTCCTTAAAGATGCATTATTGTGTGTGGGTGGCCTTCTAAGAGACAACCCTGGGAATGGACAGACCTTTGGAAATGTCAATGTGGCTTATGAAGTGGAAAGCCACTTGAACATGTGACATGTTTTGCGGACTGGCCCTTTAAGAGGCAGACCCTAGAAGTGGACAAACCCTTGAAGAGGTGACAAATGTAGGGAATTATGTCCTTTAAGAGGTTGACCAGGGTTGTGTACAAACCCTCGAAACAACAGCATTTTAAGTGTACTGGCCCTTTAAGAGGTGGACCTGGGAAGCTTACGGACCTTTAAAATTGGCAATACTTTAAGGTGACTGGCCTATGAAGAGGATGACCATGGAAGTGGACAGTCCTTAAAGATGCATTATTGTGTGTGGGTGGCCTTCTAAGAGACAACCCTGGGAATGGACAGACCTTTGGAAATGTCAATGTGGCTTATGAAGTGGAAAGCCACTTGAACATGTGACATGTTTTGCGGACTGGCCCTTTAAGAGGCAGACCCTAGAAGTGGACAAACCCTTGAAGAGGTGACAAATTTAGGGAATTATGTCCTTTAAGAGGTTGACCAGGGTTGTGTACAAACCCTCGAAACAACAGCATTTTAAGTGTACTGGCCCTTTAAGAGGTGGACCTGGGAAGCTTACGGACCTTTAAAATTGGCAATACTTTAAGGTGACTGGCCTATGAAGAGGATGACCATGGAAGTGGACAGTCCTTAAAGATGCATTATTGTGTGTGGGTGGCCTTCTAAGAGACAACCCTGGGAATGGACAGACCTTTGGAAATGTCAATGTGGCTTATGAAGTGGAAATCCACTTGAACATGTGACATGTTTTGATGACTGGCCCTTTAAGAGGCAGACCGTAGATGTGGACAAACCCTTGAAGAGGTGACAAATTTAGGGAATTATGTCCTTTAAGAGGTTGACCAGGGTTGTGTACAAACCCTTGAAACAACAGCATTTTAAGTGTACTGGCCCTTTAAGAGGTGGACCTGGGAAGCTTACAGACCTTTAAAATTGGCAATACTTTAAGGTGACTGGCCTATGAAGAGGATGACCATGGAAGTGGACAGTCCTTAAAGATGCATTATTGTGTGTGGGTGGCCTTCTAAGAGACAACCCTGGGAATGGACAGACCTTTGGAAATGTCAATGTGGCTTATGAAGTGGAAAGCCACTTGAACATGTGACATGTTTTGCGGACTGGCCCTTTAAGAGGCAGACCCTAGAAGTGGACAAACCCTTGAAGAGGTGACAAATTTAGGGAATTATGTCCTTTAAGAGGTTGACCAGGGTTGTGTACAAACCCTCGAAACAACAGCATTTTAAGTGTACTGGCCCTTTAAGAGGTGGACCTGGGAAGCTTACGGACCTTTAAAATTGGCAATACTTTAAGGTGACTGGCCTATGAAGAGGATGACCATGGAAGTGGACAGTCCTTAAAGATGCATTATTGTGTGTGGGTGGCCTTCTAAGAGACAACCCTGGGAATGGACAGACCTTTGGAAATGTCAATGTGGCTTATGAAGTGGAAAGCCACTTGAACATGTGACATGTTTTGCGGACTGGCCCTTTAAGAGGCAGACCCTAGAAGTGGACAAACCCTTGAAGAGGTGACAAATTTAGGGAATTATGTCCTTTAAGAGGTTGACCAGGGTTGTGTACAAACCCTCGAAACAACAGCATTTTAAGTGTACTGGCCCTTTAAGAGGTGGACCTGGGAAGCTTACGGACCTTTAAAATTGGCAATACTTTAAGGTGACTGGCCTATGAAGAGGATGACCATGGAAGTGGACAGTCCTTAAAGATGCATTATTGTGTGTGGGTGGCCTTCTAAGAGACAACCCTGGGAATGGACAGACCTTTGGAAATGTCAATGTGGCTTATGAAGTGGAAAGCCACTTGAACATGTGACATGTTTTGCGGACTGGCCCTTTAAGAGGCAGACCCTAGAAGTGGACAAACCCTTGAAGAGGTGACAAATTTAGGGAATTATGTCCTTTAAGAGGTTGACCAGGGTTGTGTACAAACCCTCGAAACAACAGCATTTTAAGTGTACTGGCCCTTTAAGAGGTGGACCTGGGAAGCTTACGGACCTTTAAAATTGGCAATACTTTAAGGTGACTGGCCTATGAAGAGGATGACCATGGAAGTGGACAGTCCTTAAAGATGCATTATTGTGTGTGGGTGGCCTTCTAAGAGACAACCCTGGGAATGGACAGACCTTTGGAAATGTCAATGTGGCTTATGAAGTGGAAATCCACTTGAACATGTGACATGTTTTGATGACTGGCCCTTTAAGAGGCAGACCGTAGATGTGGACAAACCCTTGAAGAGGTGACAAATTTAGGGAATTATGTCCTTTAAGAGGTTGACCAGGGTTGTGTACAAACCCTTGAAACAACAGCATTTTAAGTGTACTGGCCCTTTAAGAGGTGGACCTGGGAAGCTTACAGACCTTTAAAATTGGCAATACTTTAAGGTGACTGGCCTATGAAGAGGATGACCATGGAAGTGGACAGTCCTTAAAGATGCATTATTGTGTGTGGGTGGCCTTCTAAGAGACAACCCTGGGAATGGACAGACCTTTGGAAATGTCAATGTGGCTTATGAAGTGGAAAGCCACTTGAACATGTGACATGTTTTGCGGACTGGCCCTTTAAGAGGCAGACCCTAGAAGTGGACAAACCCTTGAAGAGGTGACAAATTTAGGGAATTATGTCCTTTAAGAGGTTGACCAGGGTTGTGTACAAACCCTCGAAACAACAGCATTTTAAGTGTACTGGCCCTTTAAGAGGTGGACCTGGGAAGCTTACGGACCTTTAAAATTGGCAATACTTTAAGGTGACTGGCCTATGAAGAGGATGACCATGGAAGTGGACAGTCCTTAAAGATGCATTATTGTGTGTGGGTGGCCTTCTAAGAGACAACCCTGGGAATGGACAGACCTTTGGAAATGTCAATGTGGCTTATGAAGTGGAAAGCCACTTGAACATGTGACATGTTTTGCGGACTGGCCCTTTAAGAGGCAGACCCTAGAAGTGGACAAACCCTTGAAGAGGTGACAAATTTAGGGAATTATGTCCTTTAAGAGGTTGACCAGGGTTGTGTACAAACCCTCGAAACAACAGCATTTTAAGTGTACTGGCCCTTTAAGAGGTGGACCTGGGAAGCTTACGGACCTTTAAAATTGGCAATACTTTAAGGTGACTGGCCTATGAAGAGGATGACCATGGAAGTGGACAGTCCTTAAAGATGCATTATTGTGTGTGGGTGGCCTTCTAAGAGACAACCCTGGGAATGGACAGACCTTTGGAAATGTCAATGTGGCTTATGAAGTGGAAAGCCACTTGAACATGTGACATGTTTTGCGGACTGGCCCTTTAAGAGGCAGACCCTAGAAGTGGACAAACCCTTGAAGAGGTGACAAATTTAGGGAATTATGTCCTTTAAGAGGTTGACCAGGGTTGTGTACAAACCCTCGAAACAACAGCATTTTAAGTGTACTGGCCCTTTAAGAGGTGGACCTGGGAAGCTTACGGACCTTTAAAATTGGCAATACTTTAAGGTGACTGGCCTATGAAGAGGATGACCATGGAAGTGGACAGTCCTTAAAGATGCATTATTGTGTGTGGGTGGCCTTCTAAGAGACAACCCTGGGAATGGACAGACCTTTGGAAATGTCAATGTGGCTTATGAAGTGGAAAGCCACTTGAACATGTGACATGTTTTGCGGACTGGCCCTTTAAGAGGCAGACCCTAGAAGTGGACAAACCCTTGAAGAGGTGACAAATTTAGGGAATTATGTCCTTTAAGAGGTTGACCAGGGTTGTGTACAAACCCTCGAAACAACAGCATTTTAAGTGTACTGGCCCTTTAAGAGGTGGACCTGGGAAGCTTACGGACCTTTAAAATTGGCAATACTTTAAGGTGACTGGCCTATGAAGAGGATGACCATGGAAGTGGACAGTCCTTAAAGATGCATTATTGTGTGTGGGTGGCCTTCTAAGAGACAACCCTGGGAATGGACAGACCTTTGGAAATGTCAATGTGGCTTATGAAGTGGAAAGCCACTTGAACATGTGACATGTTTTGATGACTGGCCCTTTAAGAGGCAGACCGTAGATGTGGACAAACCCTTGAAGAGGTGACAAATTTAGGGAATTATGTCCTTTAAGAGGTTGACCAGGGTTGTGTACAAACCCTTGAAACAACAGCATTTTAAGTGTACTGGCCCTTTAAGAGGTGGACCTGGGAAGCTTACAGACCTTTAAAATTGGCAATACTTTAAGGTGACTGGCCTATGAAGAGGATGACCATGGAAGTGGACAGTCCTTAAAGATGCATTATTGTGTGTGGGTGGCCTTCTAAGAGACAACCCTGGGAATGGACAGACCTTTGGAAATGTCAATGTGGCTTATGAAGTGGAAAGCCACTTGAACATGTGACATGTTTTGCGGACTGGCCCTTTAAGAGGCAGACCCTAGAAGTGGACAAACCCTTGAAGAGGTGACAAATTTAGGGAATTATGTCCTTTAAGAGGTTGACCAGGGTTGTGTACAAACCCTCGAAACAACAGCATTTTAAGTGTACTGGCCCTTTAAGAGGTGGACCTGGGAAGCTTACGGACCTTTAAAATTGGCAATACTTTAAGGTGACTGGCCTATGAAGAGGATGACCATGGAAGTGGACAGTCCTTAAAGATGCATTATTGTGTGTGGGTGGCCTTCTAAGAGACAACCCTGGGAATGGACAGACCTTTGGAAATGTCAATGTGGCTTATGAAGTGGAAAGCCACTTGAACATGTGACATGTTTTGCGGACTGGCCCTTTAAGAGGCAGACCCTAGAAGTGGACAAACCCTTGAAGAGGTGACAAATTTAGGGAATTATGTCCTTTAAGAGGTTGACCAGGGTTGTGTACAAACCCTTGAAACAACAGCATTTTAAGTGTACTGGCCCTTTAAGAGGTGGACCTGGGAAGCTTACGGACCTTTAAAATTGGCAATACTTTAAGGTGACTGGCCTATGAAGAGGATGACCATGGAAGTGGACAGTCCTTAAAGATGCATTATTGTGTGTGGGTGGCCTTCTAAGAGACAACCCTGGGAATGGACAGACCTTTGGAAATGTCAATGTGGCTTATGAAGTGGAAAGCCACTTGAACATGTGACATGTTTTGCGGACTGGCCCTTTAAGAGGCAGACCCTAGAAGTGGACAAACCCTTGAAGAGGTGACAAATTTAGGGAATTATGTCCTTTAAGAGGTTGACCAGGGTTGTGTACAAACCCTCGAAACAACAGCATTTTAAGTGTACTGGCCCTTTAAGAGGTGGACCTGGGAAGCTTACGGACCTTTAAAATTGGCAATACTTTAAGGTGACTGGCCTATGAAGAGGATGACCATGGAAGTGGACAGTCCTTAAAGATGCATTATTGTGTGTGGGTGGCCTTCTAAGAGACAACCCTGGGAATGGACAGACCTTTGGAAATGTCAATGTGGCTTATGAAGTGGAAAGCCACTTGAACATGTGACATGTTTTGCGGACTGGCCCTTTAAGAGGCAGACCCTAGAAGTGGACAAACCCTTGAAGAGGTGACAAATTTAGGGAATTATGTCCTTTAAGAGGTTGACCAGGGTTGTGTACAAACCCTCGAAACAACAGCATTTTAAGTGTACTGGCCCTTTAAGAGGTGGACCTGGGAAGCTTACGGACCTTTAAAATTGGCAATACTTTAAGGTGACTGGCCTATGAAGAGGATGACCATGGAAGTGGACAGTCCTTAAAGATGCATTATTGTGTGTGGGTGGCCTTCTAAGAGACAACCCTGGGAATGGACAGACCTTTGGAAATGTCAATGTGGCTTATGAAGTGGAAAGCCACTTGAACATGTGACATGTTTTGCGGACTGGCCCTTTAAGAGGCAGACCCTAGAAGTGGACAAACCCTTGAAGAGGTGACAAATTTAGGGAATTATGTCCTTTAAGAGGTTGACCAGGGTTATGTACAAACCCTCGAAACAACAGCATTTTAAGTGTACTGGCCCTTTAAGAGGTGGACCTGGGAAGCTAACGGACCTTTAAAATTGGCAATACTTTAAGGTGACTGGCCTATGAAGAGGATGACCATGGAAGTGGACAGTCCTTAAAGATGCATTATTGTGTGTGGGTGGCCTTCTAAGAGACAACCCAGGGAATGGACAGACCTTTGGAAATGTCAATGTGGCTTATGAAGTGGAAAGCCACTTGAACATGTGACATGTTTTGATGACTGGCCCTTTAAGAGGCAGACCCTAGAAGTGGACAAACCCTTGAAGAGGTGACAAATTTAGGGAATTATGTCCTTTAAGAGGTTGACCAGGGTTGTGTACAAACCCTCGAAACAACAGCATTTTAAGTGTACTGGCCCTTTAAGAGGTGGACCTGGGAAGCTTACGGACCTTTAAAATTGGCAATACTTTAAGGTGACTGGCCTATGAAGAGGATGACCATGGAAGTGGACAGTCCTTAAAGATGCATTATTGTGTGTGGGTGGCCTTCTAAGAGACAACCCTGGGAATGGACAGACCTTTGGAAATGTCAATGTGGCTTATGAAGTGGAAAGCCACTTGAACATGTGACATGTTTTGCGGACTGGCCCTTTAAGAGGCAGACCCTAGAAGTGGACAAACCCTTGAAGAGGTGACAAATTTAGGGAATTATGTCCTTTAAGAGGTTGACCAGGGTTGTGTACAAACCCTCGAAACAACAGCATTTTAAGTGTACTGGCCCTTTAAGAGGTGGACCTGGGAAGCTTACGGACCCTTAAAATTGGCAATACTTTAAGGTGACTGGCCTATGAAGAGGATGACCATGGAAGTGGACAGTCCTTAAAGATGCATTATTGTGTGTGGGTGGCCTTCTAAGAGACAACCCTGGGAATGGACAGACCTTTGGAAATGTCAATGTGGCTTATGAAGTGGAAATCCACTTGAACATGTGACATGTTTTGATGACTGGCCCTTTAAGAGGCAGACCCTAGATGTGGACAAACCCTTGAAGAGGTGACAAATTTAGGGAATTATGTCCTTTAAGAGGTTGACCAGGGTTGTGTACAAACCCTTGAAACAACAGCATTTTAAGTGTACTGGCCCTTTAAGAGGTGGACCTGGGAAGCTTACGGACCTTTAAAATTGGCAATACTTTAAGGTGACTGGCCTTTGAAGAGGATGACCATGGAAGTGGACAGTCCTTAAAGATGCATTATTGTGTGTGGGTGGCCTTCTAAGAGACAACCCTGGGAATGGACAGACCTTTGGAAATGTCAATGTGGCTTATGAAGTGGAAAGCCACTTGAACATGTGACATGTTTTGCGGACTGGCCCTTTAAGAGGCAGACCCTAGAAGTGGACAAACCCTTGAAGAGGTGACAAATTTAGGGAATTATGTCCTTTAAGAGGTTGACCAGGGTTGTGTACAAACCCTCGAAACAACAGCATTTTAAGTGTACTGGCCCTTTAAGAGGTGGACCTGGGAAGCTTACGGACCTTTAAAATTGGCAATACTTTAAGGTGACTGGCCTATGAAGAGGATGACCATGGAAGTGGACAGTCCTTAAAGATGCATTATTGTGTGTGGGTGGCCTTCTAAGAGACAACCCTGGGAATGGACAGACCTTTGGAAATGTCAATGTGGCTTATGAAGTGGAAAGCCACTTGAACATGTGACATGTTTTGCGGACTGGCCCTTTAAGAGGCAGACCCTAGAAGTGGACAAACCCTTGAAGAGGTGACAAATTTAGGGAATTATGTCCTTTAAGAGGTTGACCAGGGTTGTGTACAAACCCTTGAAACAACAGCATTTTAAGTGTACTGGCCCTTTAAGAGGTGGACCTGGGAAGCTTACGGACCTTTAAAATTGGCAATACTTTAAGGTGACTGGCCTATGAAGAGGATGACCATGGAAGTGGACAGTCCTTAAAGATGCATTATTGTGTGTGGGTGGCCTTCTAAGAGACAACCCTGGGAATGGACAGACCTTTGGAAATGTCAATGTGGCTTATGAAGTGGAAAGCCACTTGAACATGTGACATGTTTTGCGGACTGGCCCTTTAAGAGGCAGACCCTAGAAGTGGACAAACCCTTGAAGAGGTGACAAATTTAGGGAATTATGTCCTTTAAGAGGTTGACCAGGGTTGTGTACAAACCCTCGAAACAACAGCATTTTAAGTGTACTGGCCCTTTAAGAGGTGGACCTGGGAAGCTTACGGACCTTTAAAATTGGCAATACTTTAAGGTGACTGGCCTATGAAGAGGATGACCATGGAAGTGGACAGTCCTTAAAGATGCATTATTGTGTGTGGGTGGCCTTCTAAGAGACAACCCTGGGAATGGACAGACCTTTGGAAATGTCAATGTGGCTTATGAAGTGGAAAGCCACTTGAACATGTGACATGTTTTGCGGACTGGCCCTTTAAGAGGCAGACCCTAGAAGTGGACAAACCCTTGAAGAGGTGACAAATTTAGGGAATTATGTCCTTTAAGAGGTTGACCAGGGTTGTGTACAAACCCTCGAAACAACAGCATTTTAAGTGTACTGGCCCTTTAAGAGGTGGACCTGGGAAGCTTACGGACCTTTAAAATTGGCAATACTTTAAGGTGACTGGCCTATGAAGAGGATGACCATGGAAGTGGACAGTCCTTAAAGATGCATTATTGTGTGTGGGTGGCCTTCTAAGAGACAACCCTGGGAATGGACAGACCTTTGGAAATGTCAATGTGGCTTATGAAGTGGAAAGCCACTTGAACATGTGACATGTTTTGCGGACTGGCCCTTTAAGAGGCAGACCCTAGAAGTGGACAAACCCTTGAAGAGGTGACAAATGTAGGGAATTATGTCCTTTAAGAGGTTGACCAGGGTTGTGTACAAACCCTCGAAACAACAGCATTTTAAGTGTACTGGCCCTTTAAGAGGTGGACCTGGGAAGCTTACGGACCTTTAAAATTGGCAATACTTTAAGGTGACTGGCCTATGAAGAGGATGACCATGGAAGTGGACAGTCCTTAAAGATGCATTATTGTGTGTGGGTGGCCTTCTAAGAGACAACCCTGGGAATGGACAGACCTTTGGAAATGTCAATGTGGCTTATGAAGTGGAAAGCCACTTGAACATGTGACATGTTTTGCGGACTGGCCCTTTAAGAGGCAGACCCTAGAAGTGGACAAACCCTTGAAGAGGTGACAAATTTAGGGAATTATGTCCTTTAAGAGGTTGACCAGGGTTGTGTACAAACCCTCGAAACAACAGCATTTTAAGTGTACTGGCCCTTTAAGAGGTGGACCTGGGAAGCTTACGGACCTTTAAAATTGGCAATACTTTAAGGTGACTGGCCTATGAAGAGGATGACCATGGAAGTGGACAGTCCTTAAAGATGCATTATTGTGTGTGGGTGGCCTTCTAAGAGACAACCCTGGGAATGGACAGACCTTTGGAAATGTCAATGTGGCTTATGAAGTGGAAATCCACTTGAACATGTGACATGTTTTGATGACTGGCCCTTTAAGAGGCAGACCGTAGATGTGGACAAACCCTTGAAGAGGTGACAAATTTAGGGAATTATGTCCTTTAAGAGGTTGACCAGGGTTGTGTACAAACCCTTGAAACAACAGCATTTTAAGTGTACTGGCCCTTTAAGAGGTGGACCTGGGAAGCTTACAGACCTTTAAAATTGGCAATACTTTAAGGTGACTGGCCTATGAAGAGGATGACCATGGAAGTGGACAGTCCTTAAAGATGCATTATTGTGTGTGGGTGGCCTTCTAAGAGACAACCCTGGGAATGGACAGACCTTTGGAAATGTCAATGTGGCTTATGAAGTGGAAAGCCACTTGAACATGTGACATGTTTTGCGGACTGGCCCTTTAAGAGGCAGACCCTAGAAGTGGACAAACCCTTGAAGAGGTGACAAATTTAGGGAATTATGTCCTTTAAGAGGTTGACCAGGGTTGTGTACAAACCCTCGAAACAACAGCATTTTAAGTGTACTGGCCCTTTAAGAGGTGGACCTGGGAAGCTTACGGACCTTTAAAATTGGCAATACTTTAAGGTGACTGGCCTATGAAGAGGATGACCATGGAAGTGGACAGTCCTTAAAGATGCATTATTGTGTGTGGGTGGCCTTCTAAGAGACAACCCTGGGAATGGACAGACCTTTGGAAATGTCAATGTGGCTTATGAAGTGGAAAGCCACTTGAACATGTGACATGTTTTGCGGACTGGCCCTTTAAGAGGCAGACCCTAGAAGTGGACAAACCCTTGAAGAGGTGACAAATTTAGGGAATTATGTCCTTTAAGAGGTTGACCAGGGTTGTGTACAAACCCTCGAAACAACAGCATTTTAAGTGTACTGGCCCTTTAAGAGGTGGACCTGGGAAGCTTACGGACCTTTAAAATTGGCAATACTTTAAGGTGACTGGCCTATGAAGAGGATGACCATGGAAGTGGACAGTCCTTAAAGATGCATTATTGTGTGTGGGTGGCCTTCTAAGAGACAACCCTGGGAATGGACAGACCTTTGGAAATGTCAATGTGGCTTATGAAGTGGAAAGCCACTTGAACATGTGACATGTTTTGCGGACTGGCCCTTTAAGAGGCAGACCCTAGAAGTGGACAAACCCTTGAAGAGGTGACAAATTTAGGGAATTATGTCCTTTAAGAGGTTGACCAGGGTTGTGTACAAACCCTCGAAACAACAGCATTTTAAGTGTACTGGCCCTTTAAGAGGTGGACCTGGGAAGCTTACGGACCTTTAAAATTGGCAATACTTTAAGGTGACTGGCCTATGAAGAGGATGACCATGGAAGTGGACAGTCCTTAAAGATGCATTATTGTGTGTGGGTGGCCTTCTAAGAGACAACCCTGGGAATGGACAGACCTTTGGAAATGTCAATGTGGCTTATGAAGTGGAAATCCACTTGAACATGTGACATGTTTTGATGACTGGCCCTTTAAGAGGCAGACCGTAGATGTGGACAAACCCTTGAAGAGGTGACAAATTTAGGGAATTATGTCCTTTAAGAGGTTGACCAGGGTTGTGTACAAACCCTTGAAACAACAGCATTTTAAGTGTACTGGCCCTTTAAGAGGTGGACCTGGGAAGCTTACAGACCTTTAAAATTGGCAATACTTTAAGGTGACTGGCCTATGAAGAGGATGACCATGGAAGTGGACAGTCCTTAAAGATGCATTATTGTGTGTGGGTGGCCTTCTAAGAGACAACCCTGGGAATGGACAGACCTTTGGAAATGTCAATGTGGCTTATGAAGTGGAAAGCCACTTGAACATGTGACATGTTTTGCGGACTGGCCCTTTAAGAGGCAGACCCTAGAAGTGGACAAACCCTTGAAGAGGTGACAAATTTAGGGAATTATGTCCTTTAAGAGGTTGACCAGGGTTGTGTACAAACCCTCGAAACAACAGCATTTTAAGTGTACTGGCCCTTTAAGAGGTGGACCTGGGAAGCTTACGGACCTTTAAAATTGGCAATACTTTAAGGTGACTGGCCTATGAAGAGGATGACCATGGAAGTGGACAGTCCTTAAAGATGCATTATTGTGTGTGGGTGGCCTTCTAAGAGACAACCCTGGGAATGGACAGACCTTTGGAAATGTCAATGTGGCTTATGAAGTGGAAAGCCACTTGAACATGTGACATGTTTTGCGGACTGGCCCTTTAAGAGGCAGACCCTAGAAGTGGACAAACCCTTGAAGAGGTGACAAATTTAGGGAATTATGTCCTTTAAGAGGTTGACCAGGGTTGTGTACAAACCCTCGAAACAACAGCATTTTAAGTGTACTGGCCCTTTAAGAGGTGGACCTGGGAAGCTTACGGACCTTTAAAATTGGCAATACTTTAAGGTGACTGGCCTATGAAGAGGATGACCATGGAAGTGGACAGTCCTTAAAGATGCATTATTGTGTGTGGGTGGCCTTCTAAGAGACAACCCTGGGAATGGACAGACCTTTGGAAATGTCAATGTGGCTTATGAAGTGGAAAGCCACTTGAACATGTGACATGTTTTGCGGACTGGCCCTTTAAGAGGCAGACCCTAGAAGTGGACAAACCCTTGAAGAGGTGACAAATTTAGGGAATTATGTCCTTTAAGAGGTTGACCAGGGTTGTGTACAAACCCTCGAAACAACAGCATTTTAAGTGTACTGGCCCTTTAAGAGGTGGACCTGGGAAGCTTACGGACCTTTAAAATTGGCAATACTTTAAGGTGACTGGCCTATGAAGAGGATGACCATGGAAGTGGACAGTCCTTAAAGATGCATTATTGTGTGTGGGTGGCCTTCTAAGAGACAACCCTGGGAATGGACAGACCTTTGGAAATGTCAATGTGGCTTATGAAGTGGAAAGCCACTTGAACATGTGACATGTTTTGCGGACTGGCCCTTTAAGAGGCAGACCCTAGAAGTGGACAAACCCTTGAAGAGGTGACAAATTTAGGGAATTATGTCCTTTAAGAGGTTGACCAGGGTTGTGTACAAACCCTCGAAACAACAGCATTTTAAGTGTACTGGCCCTTTAAGAGGTGGACCTGGGAAGCTTACGGACCTTTAAAATTGGCAATACTTTAAGGTGACTGGCCTATGAAGAGGATGACCATGGAAGTGGACAGTCCTTAAAGATGCATTATTGTGTGTGGGTGGCCTTCTAAGAGACAACCCTGGGAATGGACAGACCTTTGGAAATGTCAATGTGGCTTATGAAGTGGAAAGCCACTTGAACATGTGACATGTTTTGATGACTGGCCCTTTAAGAGGCAGACCGTAGATGTGGACAAACCCTTGAAGAGGTGACAAATTTAGGGAATTATGTCCTTTAAGAGGTTGACCAGGGTTGTGTACAAACCCTTGAAACAACAGCATTTTAAGTGTACTGGCCCTTTAAGAGGTGGACCTGGGAAGCTTACAGACCTTTAAAATTGGCAATACTTTAAGGTGACTGGCCTATGAAGAGGATGACCATGGAAGTGGACAGTCCTTAAAGATGCATTATTGTGTGTGGGTGGCCTTCTAAGAGACAACCCTGGGAATGGACAGACCTTTGGAAATGTCAATGTGGCTTATGAAGTGGAAAGCCACTTGAACATGTGACATGTTTTGCGGACTGGCCCTTTAAGAGGCAGACCCTAGAAGTGGACAAACCCTTGAAGAGGTGACAAATTTAGGGAATTATGTCCTTTAAGAGGTTGACCAGGGTTGTGTACAAACCCTCGAAACAACAGCATTTTAAGTGTACTGGCCCTTTAAGAGGTGGACCTGGGAAGCTTACGGACCTTTAAAATTGGCAATACTTTAAGGTGACTGGCCTATGAAGAGGATGACCATGGAAGTGGACAGTCCTTAAAGATGCATTATTGTGTGTGGGTGGCCTTCTAAGAGACAACCCTGGGAATGGACAGACCTTTGGAAATGTCAATGTGGCTTATGAAGTGGAAAGCCACTTGAACATGTGACATGTTTTGCGGACTGGCCCTTTAAGAGGCAGACCCTAGAAGTGGACAAACCCTTGAAGAGGTGACAAATTTAGGGAATTATGTCCTTTAAGAGGTTGACCAGGGTTGTGTACAAACCCTTGAAACAACAGCATTTTAAGTGTACTGGCCCTTTAAGAGGTGGACCTGGGAAGCTTACGGACCTTTAAAATTGGCAATACTTTAAGGTGACTGGCCTATGAAGAGGATGACCATGGAAGTGGACAGTCCTTAAAGATGCATTATTGTGTGTGGGTGGCCTTCTAAGAGACAACCCTGGGAATGGACAGACCTTTGGAAATGTCAATGTGGCTTATGAAGTGGAAAGCCACTTGAACATGTGACATGTTTTGCGGACTGGCCCTTTAAGAGGCAGACCCTAGAAGTGGACAAACCCTTGAAGAGGTGACAAATTTAGGGAATTATGTCCTTTAAGAGGTTGACCAGGGTTGTGTACAAACCCTCGAAACAACAGCATTTTAAGTGTACTGGCCCTTTAAGAGGTGGACCTGGGAAGCTTACGGACCTTTAAAATTGGCAATACTTTAAGGTGACTGGCCTATGAAGAGGATGACCATGGAAGTGGACAGTCCTTAAAGATGCATTATTGTGTGTGGGTGGCCTTCTAAGAGACAACCCTGGGAATGGACAGACCTTTGGAAATGTCAATGTGGCTTATGAAGTGGAAAGCCACTTGAACATGTGACATGTTTTGCGGACTGGCCCTTTAAGAGGCAGACCCTAGAAGTGGACAAACCCTTGAAGAGGTGACAAATTTAGGGAATTATGTCCTTTAAGAGGTTGACCAGGGTTGTGTACAAACCCTCGAAACAACAGCATTTTAAGTGTACTGGCCCTTTAAGAGGTGGACCTGGGAAGCTTACGGACCTTTAAAATTGGCAATACTTTAAGGTGACTGGCCTATGAAGAGGATGACCATGGAAGTGGACAGTCCTTAAAGATGCATTATTGTGTGTGGGTGGCCTTCTAAGAGACAACCCTGGGAATGGACAGACCTTTGGAAATGTCAATGTGGCTTATGAAGTGGAAAGCCACTTGAACATGTGACATGTTTTGCGGACTGGCCCTTTAAGAGGCAGACCCTAGAAGTGGACAAACCCTTGAAGAGGTGACAAATTTAGGGAATTATGTCCTTTAAGAGGTTGACCAGGGTTATGTACAAACCCTCGAAACAACAGCATTTTAAGTGTACTGGCCCTTTAAGAGGTGGACCTGGGAAGCTAACGGACCTTTAAAATTGGCAATACTTTAAGGTGACTGGCCTATGAAGAGGATGACCATGGAAGTGGACAGTCCTTAAAGATGCATTATTGTGTGTGGGTGGCCTTCTAAGAGACAACCCAGGGAATGGACAGACCTTTGGAAATGTCAATGTGGCTTATGAAGTGGAAAGCCACTTGAACATGTGACATGTTTTGATGACTGGCCCTTTAAGAGGCAGACCCTAGAAGTGGACAAACCCTTGAAGAGGTGACAAATTTAGGGAATTATGTCCTTTAAGAGGTTGACCAGGGTTGTGTACAAACCCTCGAAACAACAGCATTTTAAGTGTACTGGCCCTTTAAGAGGTGGACCTGGGAAGCTTACGGACCTTTAAAATTGGCAATACTTTAAGGTGACTGGCCTATGAAGAGGATGACCATGGAAGTGGACAGTCCTTAAAGATGCATTATTGTGTGTGGGTGGCCTTCTAAGAGACAACCCTGGGAATGGACAGACCTTTGGAAATGTCAATGTGGCTTATGAAGTGGAAAGCCACTTGAACATGTGACATGTTTTGCGGACTGGCCCTTTAAGAGGCAGACCCTAGAAGTGGACAAACCCTTGAAGAGGTGACAAATTTAGGGAATTATGTCCTTTAAGAGGTTGACCAGGGTTGTGTACAAACCCTCGAAACAACAGCATTTTAAGTGTACTGGCCCTTTAAGAGGTGGACCTGGGAAGCTTACGGACCCTTAAAATTGGCAATACTTTAAGGTGACTGGCCTATGAAGAGGATGACCATGGAAGTGGACAGTCCTTAAAGATGCATTATTGTGTGTGGGTGGCCTTCTAAGAGACAACCCTGGGAATGGACAGACCTTTGGAAATGTCAATGTGGCTTATGAAGTGGAAATCCACTTGAACATGTGACATGTTTTGATGACTGGCCCTTTAAGAGGCAGACCCTAGATGTGGACAAACCCTTGAAGAGGTGACAAATTTAGGGAATTATGTCCTTTAAGAGGTTGACCAGGGTTGTGTACAAACCCTTGAAACAACAGCATTTTAAGTGTACTGGCCCTTTAAGAGGTGGACCTGGGAAGCTTACGGACCTTTAAAATTGGCAATACTTTAAGGTGACTGGCCTTTGAAGAGGATGACCATGGAAGTGGACAGTCCTTAAAGATGCATTATTGTGTGTGGGTGGCCTTCTAAGAGACAACCCTGGGAATGGACAGACCTTTGGAAATGTCAATGTGGCTTATGAAGTGGAAAGCCACTTGAACATGTGACATGTTTTGCGGACTGGCCCTTTAAGAGGCAGACCCTAGAAGTGGACAAACCCTTGAAGAGGTGACAAATTTAGGGAATTATGTCCTTTAAGAGGTTGACCAGGGTTGTGTACAAACCCTCGAAACAACAGCATTTTAAGTGTACTGGCCCTTTAAGAGGTGGACCTGGGAAGCTTACGGACCTTTAAAATTGGCAATACTTTAAGGTGACTGGCCTATGAAGAGGATGACCATGGAAGTGGACAGTCCTTAAAGATGCATTATTGTGTGTGGGTGGCCTTCTAAGAGACAACCCTGGGAATGGACAGACCTTTGGAAATGTCAATGTGGCTTATGAAGTGGAAAGCCACTTGAACATGTGACATGTTTTGCGGACTGGCCCTTTAAGAGGCAGACCCTAGAAGTGGACAAACCCTTGAAGAGGTGACAAATTTAGGGAATTATGTCCTTTAAGAGGTTGACCAGGGTTGTGTACAAACCCTTGAAACAACAGCATTTTAAGTGTACTGGCCCTTTAAGAGGTGGACCTGGGAAGCTTACGGACCTTTAAAATTGGCAATACTTTAAGGTGACTGGCCTATGAAGAGGATGACCATGGAAGTGGACAGTCCTTAAAGATGCATTATTGTGTGTGGGTGGCCTTCTAAGAGACAACCCTGGGAATGGACAGACCTTTGGAAATGTCAATGTGGCTTATGAAGTGGAAAGCCACTTGAACATGTGACATGTTTTGCGGACTGGCCCTTTAAGAGGCAGACCCTAGAAGTGGACAAACCCTTGAAGAGGTGACAAATTTAGGGAATTATGTCCTTTAAGAGGTTGACCAGGGTTGTGTACAAACCCTCGAAACAACAGCATTTTAAGTGTACTGGCCCTTTAAGAGGTGGACCTGGGAAGCTTACGGACCTTTAAAATTGGCAATACTTTAAGGTGACTGGCCTATGAAGAGGATGACCATGGAAGTGGACAGTCCTTAAAGATGCATTATTGTGTGTGGGTGGCCTTCTAAGAGACAACCCTGGGAATGGACAGACCTTTGGAAATGTCAATGTGGCTTATGAAGTGGAAAGCCACTTGAACATGTGACATGTTTTGCGGACTGGCCCTTTAAGAGGCAGACCCTAGAAGTGGACAAACCCTTGAAGAGGTGACAAATTTAGGGAATTATGTCCTTTAAGAGGTTGACCAGGGTTGTGTACAAACCCTCGAAACAACAGCATTTTAAGTGTACTGGCCCTTTAAGAGGTGGACCTGGGAAGCTTACGGACCTTTAAAATTGGCAATACTTTAAGGTGACTGGCCTATGAAGAGGATGACCATGGAAGTGGACAGTCCTTAAAGATGCATTATTGTGTGTGGGTGGCCTTCTAAGAGACAACCCTGGGAATGGACAGACCTTTGGAAATGTCAATGTGGCTTATGAAGTGGAAATCCACTTGAACATGTGACATGTTTTGATGACTGGCCCTTTAAGAGGCAGACCCTAGATGTGGACAAACCCTTGAAGAGGTGACAAATTTAGGGAATTATGTCCTTTAAGAGGTTGACCAGGGTTGTGTACAAACCCTTGAAACAACAGCATTTTAAGTGTACTGGCCCTTTAAGAGGTGGACCTGGGAAGCTTACAGACCTTTAAAATTGGCAATACTTTAAGGTGACTGGCCTATGAAGAGGATGACCATGGAAGTGGACAGTCCTTAAAGATGCATTATTGTGTGTGGGTGGCCTTCTAAGAGACAACCCTGGGAATGGACAGACCTTTGGAAATGTCAATGTGGCTTATGAAGTGGAAAGCCACTTGAACATGTGACATGTTTTGCGGACTGGCCCTTTAAGAGGCAGACCCTAGAAGTGGACAAACCCTTGAAGAGGTGACAAATTTAGGGAATTATGTCCTTTAAGAGGTTGACCAGGGTTGTGTACAAACCCTCGAAACAACAGCATTTTAAGTGTACTGGCCCTTTAAGAGGTGGACCTGGGAAGCTTACGGACCTTTAAAATTGGCAATACTTTAAGGTGACTGGCCTATGAAGAGGATGACCATGGAAGTGGACAGTCCTTAAAGATGCATTATTGTGTGTGGGTGGCCTTCTAAGAGACAACCCTGGGAATGGACAGACCTTTGGAAATGTCAATGTGGCTTATGAAGTGGAAAGCCACTTGAACATGTGACATGTTTTGCGGACTGGCCCTTTAAGAGGCAGACCCTAGAAGTGGACAAACCCTTGAAGAGGTGACAAATTTAGGGAATTATGTCCTTTAAGAGGTTGACCAGGGTTGTGTACAAACCCTCGAAACAACAGCATTTTAAGTGTACTGGCCCTTTAAGAGGTGGACCTGGGAAGCTTACGGACCTTTAAAATTGGCAATACTTTAAGGTGACTGGCCTATGAAGAGGATGACCATGGAAGTGGACAGTCCTTAAAGATGCAGTATTGTGTGTGGGTGGCCTTCTAAGAGACAACCCTGGGAATGGACAGACCTTTGGAAATGTCAATGTGGCTTATGAAGTGGAAAGCCACTTGAACATGTGACATGTTTTGCGGACTGGCCCTTTAAGAGGCAGACCCTAGAAGTGGACAAACCCTTGAAGAGGTGACAAATTTAGGGAATTATGTCCTTTAAGAGGTTGACCAGGGTTGTGTACAAACCCTCGAAACAACAGCATTTTAAGTGTACTGGCCCTTTAAGAGGTGGACCTGGGAAGCTTACGGACCTTTAAAATTGGCAATACTTTAAGGTGACTGGCCTATGAAGAGGATGACCATGGAAGTGGACAGTCCTTAAAGATGCATTATTGTGTGTGGGTGGCCTTCTAAGAGACAACCCTGGGAATGGACAGACCTTTGGAAATGTCAATGTGGCTTATGAAGTGGAAAGCCACTTGAACATGTGACATGTTTTGCGGACTGGCCCTTTAAGAGGCAGACCCTAGAAGTGGACAAACCCTTGAAGAGGTGACAAATTTAGGGAATTATGTCCTTTAAGAGGTTGACCAGGGTTGTGTACAAACCCTCGAAACAACAGCATTTTAAGTGTACTGGCCCTTTAAGAGGTGGACCTGGGAAGCTTACGGACCTTTAAAATTGGCAATACTTTAAGGTGACTGGCCTATGAAGAGGATGACCATGGAAGTGGACAGTCCTTAAAGATGCATTATTGTGTGTGGGTGGCCTTCTAAGAGACAACCCTGGGAATGGACAGACCTTTGGAAATGTCAATGTGGCTTATGAAGTGGAAAGCCACTTGAACATGTGACATGTTTTGCGGACTGGCCCTTTAAGAGGCAGACCCTAGAAGTGGACAAACCCTTGAAGAGGTGACAAATTTAGGGAATTATGTCCTTTAAGAGGTTGACCAGGGTTGTGTACAAACCCTTGAAACAACAGCATTTTAAGTGTACTGGCCCTTTAAGAGGTGGACCTGGGAAGCTAACGGACCTTTAAAATTGGCAATACTTTAAGGTGACTGGCCTATGAAGAGGATGACCATGGAAGTGGACAGTCCTTAAAGATGCATTATTGTGTGTGGGTGGCCTTCTAAGAGACAACCCAGGGAATGGACAGACCTTTGGAAATGTCAATGTGGCTTATGAAGTGGAAAGCCACTTGAACATGTGACATGTTTTGATGACTGGCCCTTTAAGAGGCAGACCCTAGAAGTGGACAAACCCTTGAAGAGGTGACAAATTTAGGGAATTATGTCCTTTAAGAGGTTGACCAGGGTTGTGTACAAACCCTCGAAACAACAGCATTTTAAGTGTACTGGCCCTTTAAGAGGTGGACCTGGGAAGCTTACGGACCTTTAAAATTGGCAATACTTTAAGGTGACTGGCCTATGAAGAGGATGACCATGGAAGTGGACAGTCCTTAAAGATGCATTATTGTGTGTGGGTGGCCTTCTTAGAGACAACCCTGGGAATGGACAGACCTTTGGAAATGTCAATGTGGCTTATGAAGTGGAAAGCCACTTGAACCTGTGACATGTTTTGCGGACTGGCCCTTTAAGAGGCAGACCCTAGAAGTGGACAAACCCTTGAAGAGGTGACAAATTTAGGGAATTATGTCCTTTAAGAGGTTGACCAGGGTTGTGTACAAACCCTCGAAACAACAGCATTTTAAGTGTACTGGCCCTTTAAGAGGTGGACCTGGGAAGCTAACGGACCTTTAAAATTGGCAATACTTTAAGGTGACTGGCCTATGAAGAGGATGACCATGGAAGTGGACAGTCCTTAAAGATGCATTATTGTGTGTGGGTGGCCTTCTAAGAGACAACCCTGGGAATGGACAGACCTTTGGAAATGTCAATGTGGCTTATGAAGTGGAAAGCCACTTGAACATGTGACATGTTTTGCGGACTGGCCCTTTAAGAGGCAGACCCTAGAAGTGGACAAACCCTTGAAGAGGTGACAAATGTAGGGAATTATGTCCTTTAAGAGGTTGACCAGGGTTGTGTACAAACCCTCGAAACAACAGCATTTTAAGTGTACTGGCCCTTTAAGAGGTGGACCTGGGAAGCTTACGGACCTTTAAAATTGGCAATACTTTAAGGTGACTGGCCTATGAAGAGGATGACCATGGAAGTGGACAGTCCTTAAAGATGCATTATTGTGTGTGGGTGGCCTTCTAAGAGACAACCCTGGGAATGGACAGACCTTTGGAAATGTCAATGTGGCTTATGAAGTGGAAAGCCACTTGAACATGTGACATGTTTTGCGGACTGGCCCTTTAAGAGGCAGACCCTAGAAGTGGACAAACCCTTGAAGAGGTGACAAATTTAGGGAATTATGTCCTTTAAGAGGTTGACCAGGGTTGTGTACAAACCCTCGAAACAACAGCATTTTAAGTGTACTGGCCCTTTAAGAGGTGGACCTGGGAAGCTTACGGACCTTTAAAATTGGCAATACTTTAAGGTGACTGGCCTATGAAGAGGATGACCATGGAAGTGGACAGTCCTTAAAGATGCATTATTGTGTGTGGGTGGCCTTCTAAGAGACAACCCTGGGAATGGACAGACCTTTGGAAATGTCAATGTGGCTTATGAAGTGGAAATCCACTTGAACATGTGACATGTTTTGATGACTGGCCCTTTAAGAGGCAGACCCTAGATATGGACAAACCCTTGAAGAGGTGACAAATTTAGGGAATTATGTCCTTTAAGAGGTTGACCAGGGTTGTGTACAAACCCTTGAAACAACAGTATTTTAAGTGTACTGGCCCTTTAAGAGGTGGACCTGGGAAGCTTACAGACCTTTAAAATTGGCAATACTTTAAGGTGACTGGCCTATGAAGAGGATGACCATGGAAGTGGACAGTCCTTAAAGATGCATTATTGTGTGTGGGTGGCCTTCTAAGAGACAACCCTGGGAATGGACAGACCTTTGGAAATGTCAATGTGGCTTATGAAGTGGAAAGCCACTTGAACATGTGACATGTTTTGCGGACTGGCCCTTTAAGAGGCAGACCCTAGAAGTGGACAAACCCTTGAAGAGGTGACAAATTTAGGGAATTATGTCCTTTAAGAGGTTGACCAGGGTTGTGTACAAACCCTCGAAACAACAGCATTTTAAGTGTACTGGCCCTTTAAGAGGTGGACCTGGGAAGCTTACGGACCTTTAAAATTGGCAATACTTTAAGGTGACTGGCCTATGAAGAGGATGACCATGGAAGTGGACAGTCCTTAAAGATGCATTATTGTGTGTGGGTGGCCTTCTAAGAGACAACCCTGGGAATGGACAGACCTTTGGAAATGTCAATGTGGCTTATGAAGTGGAAAGCCACTTGAACATGTGACATGTTTTGCGGACTGGCCCTTTAAGAGGCAGACCCTAGAAGTGGACAAACCCTTGAAGAGGTGACAAATTTAGGGAATTATGTCCTTTAAGAGGTTGACCAGGGTTGTGTACAAACCCTCGAAACAACAGCATTTTAAGTGTACTGGCCCTTTAAGAGGTGGACCTGGGAAGCTTACGGACCTTTAAAATTGGCAATACTTTAAGGTGACTGGCCTATGAAGAGGATGACCATGGAAGTGGACAGTCCTTAAAGATGCATTATTGTGTGTGGGTGGCCTTCTAAGAGACAACCCTGGGAATGGACAGACCTTTGGAAATGTCAATGTGGCTTATGAAGTGGAAAGCCACTTGAACATGTGACATGTTTTGCGGACTGGCCCTTTAAGAGGCAGACCCTAGAAGTGGACAAACCCTTGAAGAGGTGACAAATTTAGGGAATTATGTCCTTTAAGAGGTTGACCAGGGTTGTGTACAAACCCTCGAAACAACAGCATTTTAAGTGTACTGGCCCTTTAAGAGGTGGACCTGGGAAGCTTACGGACCTTTAAAATTGGCAATACTTTAAGGTGACTGGCCTATGAAGAGGATGACCATGGAAGTGGACAGTCCTTAAAGATGCATTATTGTGTGTGGGTGGCCTTCTAAGAGACAACCCTGGGAATGGACAGACCTTTGGAAATGTCAATGTGGCTTATGAAGTGGAAAGCGACTTGAACATGTGACATGTTTTGCGGACTGGCCCTTTAAGAGGCAGACTCTAGAAGTGGACAAACCCTTGAAGAGGTGACAAATTTAGGGAATTATGTCCTTTAAGAGGTTGACCAGGGTTGTGTACAAACCCTCGAAACAACAGCATTTTAAGTGTACTGGCCCTTTAAGAGGTGGACCTGGGAAGCTTACGGACCTTTAAAATTGGCAATACTTTAAGGTGACTGGCCTATGAAGAGGATGACCATGGAAGTGGACAGTCCTTAAAGATGCATTATTGTGTGTGGGTGGCCTTCTAAGAGACAACCCTGGGAATGGACAGACCTTTGGAAATGTCAATGTGGCTTATGAAGTGGAAATCCACTTGAACATGTGACATGTTTTGATGACTGGCCCTTTAAGAGGCAGACCCTAGATGTGGACAAACCCTTGAAGAGGTGACAAATTTAGGGAATTATGTCCTTTAAGAGGTTGACCAGGGTTGTGTACAAACCCTTGAAACAACAGCATTTTAAGTGTACTGGCCCTTTAAGAGGTGGACCTGGGAAGCTTACAGACCTTTAAAATTGGCAATACTTTAAGGTGACTGGCCTATGAAGAGGATGACCATGGAAGTGGACAGTCCTTAAAGATGCATTATTGTGTGTGGGTGGCCTTCTAAGAGACAACCCTGGGAATGGACAGACCTTTGGAAATGTCAATGTGGCTTATGAAGTGGAAAGCCACTTGAACATGTGACATGTTTTGCGGACTGGCCCTTTAAGAGGCAGACCCTAGAAGTGGACAAACCCTTGAAGAGGTGACAAATTTAGGGAATTATGTCCTTTAAGAGGTTGACCAGGGTTGTGTACAAACCCTCGAAACAACAGCATTTTAAGTGTACTGGCCCTTTAAGAGGTGGACCTGGGAAGCTTACGGACCTTTAAAATTGGCAATACTTTAAGGTGACTGGCCTATGAAGAGGATGACCATGGAAGTGGACAGTCCTTAAAGATGCATTATTGTGTGTGGGTGGCCTTCTAAGAGACAACCCTGGGAATGGACAGACCTTTGGAAATGTCAATGTGGCTTATGAAGTGGAAAGCCACTTGAACATGTGACATGTTTTGCGGACTGGCCCTTTAAGAGGCAGACCCTAGAAGTGGACAAACCCTTGAAGAGGTGACAAATTTAGGGAATTATGTCCTTTAAGAGGTTGACCAGGGTTATGTACAAACCCTTGAAACAACAGCATTTTAAGTGTACTGGCCCTTTAAGAGGTGGACCTGGGAAGCTAACGGACCTTTAAAATTGGCAATACTTTAAGGTGACTGGCCTATGAAGAGGATGACCATGGAAGTGGACAGTCCTTAAAGATGCATTATTGTGTGTGGGTGGCCTTCTAAGAGACAACCCAGGGAATGGACAGACCTTTGGAAATGTCAATGTGGCTTATGAAGTGGAAAGCCACTTGAACATGTGACATGTTTTGATGACTGGCCCTTTAAGAGGCAGACCCTAGAAGTGGACAAACCCTTGAAGAGGTGACAAATTTAGGGAATTATGTCCTTTAAGAGGTTGACCAGGGTTGTGTACAAACCCTCGAAACAACAGCATTTTAAGTGTACTGGCCCTTTAAGAGGTGGACCTGGGAAGCTTACGGACCTTTAAAATTGGCAATACTTTAAGGTGACTGGCCTATGAAGAGGATGACCATGGAAGTGGACAGTCCTTAAAGATGCATTATTGTGTGTGGGTGGCCTTCTAAGAGACAACCCTGGGAATGGACAGACCTTTGGAAATGTCAATGTGGCTTATGAAGTGGAAAGCCACTTGAACATGTGACATGTTTTGCGGACTGGCCCTTTAAGAGGCAGACCCTAGAAGTGGACAAACCCTTGAAGAGGTGACAAATTTAGGGAATTATGTCCTTTAAGAGGTTGACCAGGGTTGTGTACAAACCCTCGAAACAACAGCATTTTAAGTGTACTGGCCCTTTAAGAGGTGGACCTGGGAAGCTTACGGACCTTTAAAATTGGCAATACTTTAAGGTGACTGGCCTATGAAGAGGATGACCATGGAAGTGGACAGTCCTTAAAGATGCATTATTGTGTGTGGGTGGCCTTCTAAGAGACAACCCTGGGAATGGACAGACCTTTGGAAATGTCAATGTGGCTTATGAAGTGGAAATCCACTTGAACATGTGACATGTTTTGATGACTGGCCCTTTAAGAGGCAGACCCTAGATGTGGACAAACCCTTGAAGAGGTGACAAATTTAGGGAATTATGTCCTTTAAGAGGTTGACCAGGGTTGTGTACAAACCCTTGAAACAACAGCATTTTAAGTGTACTGGCCCTTTAAGAGGTGGACCTGGGAAGCTTACGGACCTTTAAAATTGGCAATACTTTAAGGTGACTGGCCTTTGAAGAGGATGACCATGGAAGTGGACAGTCCTTAAAGATGCATTATTGTGTGTGGGTGGCCTTCTAAGAGACAACCCTGGGAATGGACAGACCTTTGGAAATGTCAATGTGGCTTATGAAGTGGAAAGCCACTTGAACATGTGACATGTTTTGCGGACTGGCCCTTTAAGAGGCAGACCCTAGAAGTGGACAAACCCTTGAAGAGGTGACAAATTTAGGGAATTATGTCCTTTAAGAGGTTGACCAGGGTTGTGTACAAACCCTCGAAACAACAGCATTTTAAGTGTACTGGCCCTTTAAGAGGTGGACCTGGGAAGCTTACGGACCTTTAAAATTGGCAATACTTTAAGGTGACTGGCCTATGAAGAGGATGACCATGGAAGTGGACAGTCCTTAAAGATGCATTATTGTGTGTGGGTGGCCTTCTAAGAGACAACCCTGGGAATGGACAGACCTTTGGAAATGTCAATGTGGCTTATGAAGTGGAAAGCCACTTGAACATGTGACATGTTTTGCGGACTGGCCCTTTAAGAGGCAGACCCTAGAAGTGGACAAACCCTTGAAGAGGTGACAAATTTAGGGAATTATGTCCTTTAAGAGGTTGACCAGGGTTGTGTACAAACCCTCGAAACAACAGCATTTTAAGTGTACTGGCCCTTTAAGAGGTGGACCTGGGAAGCTTACGGACCTTTAAAATTGGCAATACTTTAAGGTGACTGGCCTATGAAGAGGATGACCATGGAAGTGGACAGTCCTTAAAGATGCATTATTGTGTGTGGGTGGCCTTCTAAGAGACAACCCTGGGAATGGACAGACCTTTGGAAATGTCAATGTGGCTTATGAAGTGGAAAGCCACTTGAACATGTGACATGTTTTGCGGACTGGCCCTTTAAGAGGCAGACCCTAGAAGTGGACAAACCCTTGAAGAGGTGACAAATTTAGGGAATTATGTCCTTTAAGAGGTTGACCAGGGTTGTGTACAAACCCTCGAAACAACAGCATTTTAAGTGTACTGGCCCTTTAAGAGGTGGACCTGGGAAGCTTACGGACCTTTAAAATTGGCAATACTTTAAGGTGACTGGCCTATGAAGAGGATGACCATGGAAGTGGACAGTCCTTAAAGATGCATTATTGTGTGTGGGTGGCCTTCTAAGAGACAACCCTGGGAATGGACAGACCTTTGGAAATGTCAATGTGGCTTATGAAGTGGAAATCCACTTGAACATGTGACATGTTTTGATGACTGGCCCTTTAAGAGGCAGACCCTAGATGTGGACAAACCATTGAAGAGGTGACAAATTTAGGGAATTATGTCCTTTAAGAGGTTGACCAGGGTTGTGTACAAACCCTTGAAACAACAGCATTTTAAGTGTACTGGCCCTTTAAGAGGTGGACCTGGGAAGCTTACAGACCTTTAAAATTGGCAATACTTTAAGGTGACTGGCCTATGAAGAGGATGACCATGGAAGTGGACAGTCCTTAAAGATGCATTATTGTGTGTGGGTGGCCTTCTAAGAGACAACCCTGGGAATGGACAGACCTTTGGAAATGTCAATGTGGCTTATGAAGTGGAAAGCCACTTGAACATGTGACATGTTTTGCGGACTGGCCCTTTAAGAGGCAGACCCTAGAAGTGGACAAACCCTTGAAGAGGTGACAAATTTAGGGAATTATGTCCTTTAAGAGGTTGACCAGGGTTGTGTACAAACCCTCGAAACAACAGCATTTTAAGTGTACTGGCCCTTTAAGAGGTGGACCTGGGAAGCTTACGGACCTTTAAAATTGGCAATACTTTAAGGTGACTGGCCTATGAAGAGGATGACCATGGAAGTGGACAGTCCTTAAAGATGCATTATTGTGTGTGGGTGGCCTTCTAAGAGACAACCCTGGGAATGGACAGACCTTTGGAAATGTCAATGTGGCTTATGAAGTGGAAAGCCACTTGAACATGTGACATGTTTTGCGGACTGGCCCTTTAAGAGGCAGACCCTAGAAGTGGACAAACCCTTGAAGAGGTGACAAATTTAGGGAATTATGTCCTTTAAGAGGTTGACCAGGGTTGTGTACAAACCCTCGAAACAACAGCATTTTAAGTGTACTGGCCCTTTAAGAGGTGGACCTGGGAAGCTTACGGACCTTTAAAATTGGCAATACTTTAAGGTGACTGGCCTATGAAGAGGATGACCATGGAAGTGGACAGTCCTTAAAGATGCATTATTGTGTGTGGGTGGCCTTCTAAGAGACAACCCTGGGAATGGACAGACCTTTGGAAATGTCAATGTGGCTTATGAAGTGGAAAGCCACTTGAACATGTGACATGTTTTGCGGACTGGCCCTTTAAGAGGCAGACCCTAGAAGTGGACAAACCCTTGAAGAGGTGACAAATTTAGGGAATTATGTCCTTTAAGAGGTTGACCAGGGTTGTGTACAAACCCTCGAAACAACAGCATTTTAAGTGTACTGGCCCTTTAAGAGGTGGACCTGGGAAGCTTACGGACCTTTAAAATTGGCAATACTTTAAGGTGACTGGCCTATGAAGAGGATGACCATGGAAGTGGACAGTCCTTAAAGATGCAGTATTGTGTGTGGGTGGCCTTCTAAGAGACAACCCTGGGAATGGACAGACCTTTGGAAATGTCAATGTGGCTTATGAAGTGGAAAGCCACTTGAACATGTGACATGTTTTGCGGACTGGCCCTTTAAGAGGCAGACCCTAGAAGTGGACAAACCCTTGAAGAGGTGACAAATTTAGGGAATTATGTCCTTTAAGAGGTTGACCAGGGTTGTGTACAAACCCTCGAAACAACAGCATTTTAAGTGTACTGGCCCTTTAAGAGGTGGACCTGGGAAGCTTACGGACCTTTAAAATTGGCAATACTTTAAGGTGACTGGCCTATGAAGAGGATGACCATGGAAGTGGACAGTCCTTAAAGATGCATTATTGTGTGTGGGTGGCCTTCTAAGAGACAACCCTGGGAATGGACAGACCTTTGGAAATGTCAATGTGGCTTATGAAGTGGAAAGCCACTTGAACATGTGACATGTTTTGCGGACTGGCCCTTTAAGAGGCAGACCCTAGAAGTGGACAAACCCTTGAAGAGGTGACAAATTTAGGGAATTATGTCCTTTAAGAGGTTGACCAGGGTTATGTACAAACCCTTGAAACAACAGCATTTTAAGTGTACTGGCCCTTTAAGAGGTGGACCTGGGAAGCTAACGGACCTTTAAAATTGGCAATACTTTAAGGTGACTGGCCTATGAAGAGGATGACCATGGAAGTGGACAGTCCTTAAAGATGCATTATTGTGTGTGGGTGGCCTTCTAAGAGACAACCCAGGGAATGGACAGACCTTTGGAAATGTCAATGTGGCTTATGAAGTGGAAAGCCACTTGAACATGTGACATGTTTTGATGACTGGCCCTTTAAGAGGCAGACCCTAGAAGTGGACAAACCCTTGAAGAGGTGACAAATTTAGGGAATTATGTCCTTTAAGAGGTTGACCAGGGTTGTGTACAAACCCTCGAAACAACAGCATTTTAAGTGTACTGGCCCTTTAAGAGGTGGACCTGGGAAGCTTACGGACCTTTAAAATTGGCAATACTTTAAGGTGACTGGCCTATGAAGAGGATGACCATGGAAGTGGACAGTCCTTAAAGATGCATTATTGTGTGTGGGTGGCCTTCTAAGAGACAACCCTGGGAATGGACAGACCTTTGGAAATGTCAATGTGGCTTATGAAGTGGAAAGCCACTTGAACATGTGACATGTTTTGCGGACTGGCCCTTTAAGAGGCAGACCCTAGAAGTGGACAAACCCTTGAAGAGGTGACATATTTAGGGAATTATGTCCTTTAAGAGGTTGACCAGGGTTGTGTACAAACCCTCGAAACAACAGCATTTTAAGTGTACTGGCCCTTTAAGAAGTGGACCTGGGAAGCTTACGGACCTTTAAAATTGGCAATACTTTAAGGTGACTGGCCTATGAAGAGGATGACCATGGAAGTGGACAGTCCTTAAAGATGCATTATTGTGTGTGGGTGGCCTTCTAAGAGACAACCCTGGGAATGGACAGACCTTTGGAAATGTCAATGTGGCTTATGAAGTGGAAATCCACTTGAACATGTGACATGTTTTGATGACTGGCCCTTTAAGAGGCAGACCCTAGATATGGACAAACCCTTGAAGAGGTGACAAATTTAGGGAATTATGTCCTTTAAGAGGTTGACCAGGGTTGTGTACAAACCCTCGAAACAACAGCATTTTAAGTGTACTGGCCCTTTAAGAGGTGGACCTGGGAAGCTTACGGACCTTTAAAATTGGCAATACTTTAAGGTGACTGGCCTATGAAGAGGATGACCATGGAAGTGGACAGTCCTTAAAGATGCATTATTGTGTGTGGGTGGCCTTCTAAGAGACAACCCTGGGAATGGACAGACCTTGGGAAATGTCAATGTGGCTTATGAAGTGGAAAGCCACTTGAACATGTGACATGTTTTGCGGACTGGCCCTTTAAGAGGCAGACCCTAGAAGTGGACACACCCTTGAAGAGGTGACAAATTTAGGGAATTATGTCCTTTAAGAGGTTGACCAGGGTTGTGTACAAACCCTCAAAACAACAGCATTTTAAGTGTACTGGCCCTTTAAGAGGTGGACCTGGGAAGCTTACAGACCTTTAAAATTGGCAATACTTTAAGGTGACTGGCCTATGAAGAGGATGACCATGGAAGTGGACAGTCCTTAAAGATGCATTATTGTGTGTGGGTGGCCATCTAAGAGACAACCCTGGGAATGGACAGACCTTTGGAAATGTCAATGTGGCTTATGAAGTGGAAAGCCACTTGAACATGTGACATGTTTTGCGGACTGGCCCTTTAAGAGGCAGACCCTAGAAGTGGACAAACCCTTGAAGAGGTGACAAATTTAGGGAATTATGTCCTTTAAGAGGTTGACCAGGGTTGTGTACAAACCCTCGAAACAACAGCATTTTAAGTGTACTGGCCCTTTAAGAGGTGGACCTGGGAAGCTTACGGACCTTTAAAATTGGCAATACTTTAAGGTGACTGGCCTATGAAGAGGATGACCATGGAAGTGGACAGTCCTTAAAGATGCATTATTGTGTGTGGGTGGCCTTCTAAGAGACAACCCTGGGAATGGACAGACCTTTGGAAATGTCAATGTGGCTTATGAAGTGGAAATCCACTTGAACATGTGACATGTTTTGATGACTGGCCCTTTAAGAGGCAGACCCTAGATATGGACAAACCCTTGAAGAGGTGACAAATTTAGGGAATTATGTCCTTTAAGAGGTTGACCAGGGTTGTGTACAAACCCTTGAAACAACAGTATTTTAAGTGTACTGGCCCTTTAAGAGGTGGACCTGGGAAGCTTACAGACCTTTAAAATTGGCAATACTTTAAGGTGACTGGCCTATGAAGAGGATGACCATGGAAGTGGACAGTCCTTAAAGATGCATTATTGTGTGTGGGTGGCCTTCTAAGAGACAACCCTGGGAATGGACAGACCTTTGGAAATGTCAATGTGGCTTATGAAGTGGAAAGCCACTTGAACATGTGACATGTTTTGCGGACTGGCCCTTTAAGAGGCAGACCCTAGAAGTGGACAAACCCTTGAAGAGGTGACAAATTTAGGGAATTATGTCCTTTAAGAGGTTGACCAGGGTTGTGTACAAACCCTCGAAAAAACAGCATTTTAAGTGTACTGGCCCTTTAAGAGGTGGACCTGGGAAGCTTACGGACCTTTAAAATTGGCAATACTTTAAGGTGACTGGCCTATGAAGAGGATGACCATGGAAGTGGACAGTCCTTAAAGATGCATTATTGTGTGTGGGTGGCCTTCTAAGAGACAACCCTGGGAATGGACAGACCTTTGGAAATGTCAATGTGGCTTATGAAGTGGAAAGCCACTTGAACATGTGACATGTTTTGCGGACTGGCCCTTTAAGAGGCAGACCCTAGAAGTGGACAAACCCTTGAAGAGGTGACAAATTTAGGGAATTATGTCCTTTAAGAGGTTGACCAGGGTTGTGTACAAACCCTCAAAACAACAGCATTTTAAGTGTACTGGCCCTTTAAGAGGTGGACCTGGGAAGCTTACGGACCTTTAAAATTGGCAATACTTTAAGGTGACTGGCCTATGAAGAGGATGACCATGGAAGTGGACAGTCCTTAAAGATGCATTATTGTGTGTGGGTGGCCTTCTAAGAGACAACCCTGGGAATGGACAGACCTTTGGAAATGTCAATGTGGCTTATGAAGTGGAAAGCCACTTGAACATGTGACATGTTTTGCGGACTGGCCCTTTAAGAGGCAGACCCTAGAAGTGGACAAACCCTTGAAGAGGTGACAAATTTAGGGAATTATGTCCTTTAAGAGGTTGACCAGGGTTGTGTACAAACCCTCGAAAAAACAGCATTTTAAGTGTACTGGCCCTTTAAGAGGTGGACCTGGGAAGCTTACGGACCTTTAAAATTGGCAATACTTTAAGGTGACTGGCCTATGAAGAGGATGACCATGGAAGTGGACAGTCCTTAAAGATGCATTATTGTGTGTGGGTGGCCTTCTAAGAGACAACCCTGGGAATGAACAGACCTTTGGAAATGTCAATGTGGCTTATGAAGTGGAAAGCCACTTGAACATGTGACATGTTTTGCGGACTGGCCCTTTAAGAGGCAGACCCTAGAAGTGGACAAACCCTTGAAGAGGTGACAAATTTAGGGAATTATGTCCTTTAAGAGGTTGACCAGGGTTGTGTACAAACCCTCGAAACAACAGCATTTTAAGTGTACTGGCCCTTTAAGAGGTGGACCTGGGAAGCTTACGGACCTTTAAAATTGGCAATACTTTAAGGTGACTGGCCTATGAAGAGGATGACCATGGAAGTGGACAGTCCTTAAAGATGCATTATTGTGTGTGGGTGGCCTTCTAAGAGACAACCCTGGGAATGGACAGACCTTTGGAAATGTCAATGTGGCTTATGAAGTGGAAATCCACTTGAACATGTGACATGTTTTGATGACTGGCCCTTTAAGAGGCAGACCCTAGATATGGACAAACCCTTGAAGAGGTGACAAATTTAGGGAATTATGTCCTTTAAGAGGTTGACCAGGGTTGTGTACAAACCCTTGAAACAACAGTATTTTAAGTGTACTGGCCCTTTAAGAGGTGGACCTGGGAAGCTTACAGACCTTTAAAATTGGCAATACTTTAAGGTGACTGGCCTATGAAGAGGATGACCATGGAAGTGGACAGTCCTTAAAGATGCATTATTGTGTGTGGGTGGCCTTCTAAGAGACAACCCTGGGAATGGACAGACCTTTGGAAATGTCAATGTGGCTTATGAAGTGGAAAGCCACTTGAACATGTGACATGTTTTGCGGACTGGCCCTTTAAGAGGCAGACCCTAGAAGTGGACAAACCCTTGAAGAGGTGACAAATTTAGGGAATTATGTCCTTTAAGAGGTTGACCAGGGTTGTGTACAAACCCTCGAAAAAACAGCATTTTAAGTGTACTGGCCCTTTAAGAGGTGGACCTGGGAAGCTTACGGACCTTTAAAATTGGCAATACTTTAAGGTGACTGGCCTATGAAGAGGATGACCATGGAAGTGGACAGTCCTTAAAGATGCATTATTGTGTGTGGGTGGCCTTCTAAGAGACAACCCTGGGAATGGACAGACCTTTGGAAATGTCAATGTGGCTTATGAAGTGGAAAGCCACTTGAACATGTGACATGTTTTGCGGACTGGCCCTTTAAGAGGCAGACCCTAGAAGTGGACAAACCCTTGAAGAGGTGACAAATTTAGGGAATTATGTCCTTTAAGAGGTTGACCAGGGTTGTGTACAAACCCTCGAAAAAACAGCATTTTAAGTGTACTGGCCCTTTAAGAGGTGGACCTGGGAAGCTTACGGACCTTTAAAATTGGCAATACTTTAAGGTGACTGGCCTATGAAGAGGATGACCATGGAAGTGGACAGTCCTTAAAGATGCATTATTGTGTGTGGGTGGCCTTCTAAGAGACAACCCTGGGAATGAACAGACCTTTGGAAATGTCAATGTGGCTTATGAAGTGGAAAGCCACTTGAACATGTGACATGTTTTGCGGACTGGCCCTTTAAGAGGCAGACCCTAGAAGTGGACAAACCCTTGAAGAGGTGACAAATTTAGGGAATTATGTCCTTTAAGAGGTTGACCAGGGTTGTGTACAAACCCTTGAAACAACAGCATTTTAAGTGTACTGGCCCTTTAAGAGGTGGACCTGGGAAGCTTACGGACCTTTAAAATTGGCAACACTTTAAGGTGACTGGCCTATGAAGAGGATGACCATGGAAGTGGACAGTCCTTAAAGATGCATTATTGTGTGTGGGTGGCCTTCTAAGAGACAACCCTGGGAATGGACAGACCTTTGGAAATGTCAATGTGGCTTATGAAGTGGAAAGCCACTTGAACATGTGACATGTTTTGCGGACTGGCCCTTTAAGAGGCAGACCCTAGAAGTGGACAAACCCTTGACGAGGTGACAAATTTAGGGAATTATGTCCTTTAAGAGGTTGACCAGGGTTGTGTACAAACCCTCGAAACAACAGCATTTTAAGTGTACTGGCCCTTTAAGAGGTGGACCTGGGAAGCTTACGGACCTTTAAAATTGGCAATACTTTAAGGTGACTGGCCTATGAAGAGGATGACCATGGAAGTGGACAGTCCTTAAAGATGCATTATTGTGTGTGGGTGGCCTTCTAAGAGACAACCCTGGGAATGGACAGACCTTTGGAAATGTCAATGTGGCTTATGAAGTGGAAAGCCACTTGAACATGTGACATGTTTTGCGGACTGGCCCTTTAAGAGGCAGACCCTAGAAGTGGACAAACCCTTGAAGAGGTGACAAATTTAGGGAATTATGTCCTTTAAGAGGTTGACCAGGGTTGTGTACAAACCCTTGAAAAAACAGCATTTTAAGTGTACTGGCCCTTTAAGAGGTGGACCTGGGAAGCTTACGGACCTTTAAAATTGGCAGTACTTTAAGGTGACTGGCCTATGAAGAGGATGACCATGGAAGTGGACAGTCCTTAAAGATGCATTATTGTGTGTGGGTGGCCTTCTAAGAGACAACCCTGGGAATGGACAGACCTTTGGAAATGTCAATGTGGCTTATGAAGTGGAAAGCCACTTGAACATGTGACATGTTTTGCGGACTGGCCCTTTAAGAGGCAGACCCTAGAAGTGGACACACCCTTGAAGAGGTGACAAATTTAGGGAATTATGTCCTTTAAGAGGTTGACCAGGGTTGTGTACAAACCCTCAAAACAACAGCATTTTAAGTGTACTGGCCCTTTAAGAGGTGGACCTGGGAAGCTTACGGACCTTTAAAATTGGCAATACTTTAAGGTGACTGGCCTATGAAGAGGATGACCATGGAAGTGGACAGTCCTTAAAGATGCATTATTGTGTGTGAGTGGCCTTCTAAGAGACAACCCTGGGAATGGACAGACCTTTGGAAATGTCAATGTGGCTTATGAAGTGGAAATCCACTTGAACATGTGACATGTTTTGATGACTGGCCCTTTAAGAGGCAGACCCTAGATATGGACAAACCCTTGAAGAGGTGACAAATTTAGGGAATTATGTCCTTTAAGAGGTTGACCAGGGTTGTGTACAAACCCTCGAAACAACAGCATTTTAAGTGTACTGGCCCTTTAAGAGGTGGACCTGGGAAGCTTACGGACCTTTAAAATTGGCAATACTTTAAGGTGACTGGCCTATGAAGAGGATGACCATGGAAGTGGACAGTCCTTAAAGATGCATTATTGTGTGTGGGTGGCCTTCTAAGAGACAACCCTGGGAATGGACAGACCTTGGGAAATGTCAATGTGGCTTATGAAGTGGAAAGCCACTTGAACATGTGACATGTTTTGCGGACTGGCCCTTTAAGAGGCAGACCCTAGAAGTGGACACACCCTTGAAGAGGTGACAAATTTAGGGAATTATGTCCTTTAAGAGGTTGACCAGGGTTGTGTACAAACCCTCAAAACAACAGCATTTTAAGTGTACTGGCCCTTTAAGAGGTGGACCTGGGAAGCTTACAGACCTTTAAAATTGGCAATACTTTAAGGTGACTGGCCTATGAAGAGGATGACCATGGAAGTGGACAGTCCTTAAAGATGCATTATTGTGTGTGGGTGGCCATCTAAGAGACAACCCTGGGAATGGACAGACCTTTGGAAATGTCAATGTGGCTTATGAAGTGGAAAGCCACTTGAACATGTGACATGTTTTGCGGACTGGCCCTTTAAGAGGCAGACCCTAGAAGTGGACAAACCCTTGAAGAGGTGACAAATTTAGGGAATTATGTCCTTTAAGAGGTTGACCAGGGTTGTGTACAAACCCTCGAAACAACAGCATTTTAAGTGTACTGGCCCTTTAAGAGGTGGACCTGGGAAGCTTACGGACCTTTAAAATTGGCAATACTTTAAGGTGACTGGCCTATGAAGAGGATGACCATGGAAGTGGACAGTCCTTAAAGATGCATTATTGTGTGTGGGTGGCCTTCTAAGAGACAACCCTGGGAATGGACAGACCTTTGGAAATGTCAATGTGGCTTATGAAGTGGAAATCCACTTGAACATGTGACATGTTTTGATGACTGGCCCTTTAAGAGGCAGACCCTAGATATGGACAAACCCTTGAAGAGGTGACAAATTTAGGGAATTATGTCCTTTAAGAGGTTGACCAGGGTTGTGTACAAACCCTTGAAACAACAGTATTTTAAGTGTACTGGCCCTTTAAGAGGTGGACCTGGGAAGCTTACAGACCTTTAAAATTGGCAATACTTTAAGGTGACTGGCCTATGAAGAGGATGACCATGGAAGTGGACAGTCCTTAAAGATGCATTATTGTGTGTGGGTGGCCTTCTAAGAGACAACCCTGGGAATGGACAGACCTTTGGAAATGTCAATGTGGCTTATGAAGTGGAAAGCCACTTGAACATGTGACATGTTTTGCGGACTGGCCCTTTAAGAGGCAGACCCTAGAAGTGGACAAACCCTTGAAGAGGTGACAAATTTAGGGAATTATGTCCTTTAAGAGGTTGACCAGGGTTGTGTACAAACCCTCGAAAAAACAGCATTTTAAGTGTACTGGCCCTTTAAGAGGTGGACCTGGGAAGCTTACGGACCTTTAAAATTGGCAATACTTTAAGGTGACTGGCCTATGAAGAGGATGACCATGGAAGTGGACAGTCCTTAAAGATGCATTATTGTGTGTGGGTGGCCTTCTAAGAGACAACCCTGGGAATGGACAGACCTTTGGAAATGTCAATGTGGCTTATGAAGTGGAAAGCCACTTGAACATGTGACATGTTTTGCGGACTGGCCCTTTAAGAGGCAGACCCTAGAAGTGGACAAACCCTTGAAGAGGTGACAAATTTAGGGAATTATGTCCTTTAAGAGGTTGACCAGGGTTGTGTACAAACCCTCAAAACAACAGCATTTTAAGTGTACTGGCCCTTTAAGAGGTGGACCTGGGAAGCTTACGGACCTTTAAAATTGGCAATACTTTAAGGTGACTGGCCTATGAAGAGGATGACCATGGAAGTGGACAGTCCTTAAAGATGCATTATTGTGTGTGGGTGGCCTTCTAAGAGACAACCCTGGGAATGGACAGACCTTTGGAAATGTCAATGTGGCTTATGAAGTGGAAAGCCACTTGAACATGTGACATGTTTTGCGGACTGGCCCTTTAAGAGGCAGACCCTAGAAGTGGACAAACCCTTGAAGAGGTGACAAATTTAGGGAATTATGTCCTTTAAGAGGTTGACCAGGGTTGTGTACAAACCCTCGAAAAAACAGCATTTTAAGTGTACTGGCCCTTTAAGAGGTGGACCTGGGAAGCTTACGGACCTTTAAAATTGGCAATACTTTAAGGTGACTGGCCTATGAAGAGGATGACCATGGAAGTGGACAGTCCTTAAAGATGCATTATTGTGTGTGGGTGGCCTTCTAAGAGACAACCCTGGGAATGAACAGACCTTTGGAAATGTCAATGTGGCTTATGAAGTGGAAAGCCACTTGAACATGTGACATGTTTTGCGGACTGGCCCTTTAAGAGGCAGACCCTAGAAGTGGACAAACCCTTGAAGAGGTGACAAATTTAGGGAATTATGTCCTTTAAGAGGTTGACCAGGGTTGTGTACAAACCCTTGAAACAACAGCATTTTAAGTGTACTGGCCCTTTAAGAGGTGGACCTGGGAAGCTTACGGACCTTTAAAATTGGCAACACTTTAAGGTGACTGGCCTATGAAGAGGATGACCATGGAAGTGGACAGTCCTTAAAGATGCATTATTGTGTGTGGGTGGCCTTCTAAGAGACAACCCTGGGAATGGACAGACCTTTGGAAATGTCAATGTGGCTTATGAAGTGGAAATCCACTTGAACATGTGACATGTTTTGATGACTGGCCCTTTAAGAGGCAGACCCTAGATATGGACAAACCCTTGAAGAGGTGACAAATTTAGGGAATTATGTCCTTTAAGAGGTTGACCAGGGTTGTGTACAAACCCTCGAAACAACAGCATTTTAAGTGTACTGGCCCTTTAAGAGGTGGACCTGGGAAGCTTACGGACCTTTAAAATTGGCAATACTTTAAGGTGACTGGCCTATGAAGAGGATGACCATGGAAGTGGACAGTCCTTAAAGATGCATTATTGTGTGTGGGTGGCCTTCTAAGAGACAACCCTGGGAATGGACAGACCTTGGGAAATGTCAATGTGGCTTATGAAGTGGAAAGCCACTTGAACATGTGACATGTTTTGCGGACTGGCCCTTTAAGAGGCAGACCCTAGAAGTGGACACACCCTTGAAGAGGTGACAAATTTAGGGAATTATGTCCTTTAAGAGGTTGACCAGGGTTGTGTACAAACCCTCAAAACAACAGCATTTTAAGTGTACTGGCCCTTTAAGAGGTGGACCTGGGAAGCTTACAGACCTTTAAAATTGGCAATACTTTAAGGTGACTGGCCTATGAAGAGGATGACCATGGAAGTGGACAGTCCTTAAAGATGCATTATTGTGTGTGGGTGGCCTTCTAAGAGACAACCCTGGGAATGGACAGACCTTTGGAAATGTCAATGTGGCTTATGAAGTGGAAAGCCACTTGAACATGTGACATGTTTTGCGGACTGGCCCTTTAAGAGGCAGACCCTAGATATGGACAAACCCTTGAAGAGGTGACAAATTTAGGGAATTATGTCCTTTAAGAGGTTGACCAGGGTTGTGTACAAACCCTTGAAACAACAGTATTTTAAGTGTACTGGCCCTTTAAGAGGTGGACCTGGGAAGCTTACAGACCTTTAAAATTGGCAATACTTTAAGGTGACTGGCCTATGAAGAGGATGACCATGGAAGTGGACAGTCCTTAAAGATGCATTATTGTGTGTGGGTGGCCTTCTAAGAGACAACCCTGGGAATGGACAGACCTTTGGAAATGTCAATGTGGCTTATGAAGTGGAAAGCCACTTGAACATGTGACATGTTTTGCGGACTGGCCCTTTAAGAGGCAGACCCTAGAAGTGGACAAACCCTTGAAGAGGTGACAAATTTAGGGAATTATGTCCTTTAAGAGGTTGACCAGGGTTGTGTACAAACCCTCGAAAAAACAGCATTTTAAGTGTACTGGCCCTTTAAGAGGTGGACCTGGGAAGCTTACGGACCTTTAAAATTGGCAATACTTTAAGGTGACTGGCCTATGAAGAGGATGACCATGGAAGTGGACAGTCCTTAAAGATGCATTATTGTGTGTGGGTGGCCTTCTAAGAGACAACCCTGGGAATGGACAGACCTTTGGAAATGTCAATGTGGCTTATGAAGTGGAAAGCCACTTGAACATGTGACATGTTTTGCGGACTGGCCCTTTAAGAGGCAGACCCTAGAAGTGGACAAACCCTTGAAGAGGTGACAAATTTAGGGAATTATGTCCTTTAAGAGGTTGACCAGGGTTGTGTACAAACCCTCAAAACAACAGCATTTTAAGTGTACTGGCCCTTTAAGAGGTGGACCTGGGAAGCTTACGGACCTTTAAAATTGGCAATACTTTAAGGTGACTGGCCTATGAAGAGGATGACCATGGAAGTGGACAGTCCTTAAAGATGCATTATTGTGTGTGGGTGGCCTTCTAAGAGACAACCCTGGGAATGGACAGACCTTTGGAAATGTCAATGTGGCTTATGAAGTGGAAAGCCACTTGAACATGTGACATGTTTTGCGGACTGGCCCTTTAAGAGGCAGACCCTAGAAGTGGACAAACCCTTGAAGAGGTGACAAATTTAGGGAATTATGTCCTTTAAGAGGTTGACCAGGGTTGTGTACAAACCCTCGAAAAAACAGCATTTTAAGTGTACTGGCCCTTTAAGAGGTGGACCTGGGAAGCTTACGGACCTTTAAAATTGGCAATACTTTAAGGTGACTGGCCTATGAAGAGGATGACCATGGAAGTGGACAGTCCTTAAAGATGCATTATTGTGTGTGGGTGGCCTTCTAAGAGACAACCCTGGGAATGAACAGACCTTTGGAAATGTCAATGTGGCTTATGAAGTGGAAAGCCACTTGAACATGTGACATGTTTTGCGGACTGGCCCTTTAAGAGGCAGACCCTAGAAGTGGACAAACCCTTGAAGAGGTGACAAATTTAGGGAATTATGTCCTTTAAGAGGTTGACCAGGGTTGTGTACAAACCCTTGAAACAACAGCATTTTAAGTGTACTGGCCCTTTAAGAGGTGGACCTGGGAAGCTTACGGACCTTTAAAATTGGCAACACTTTAAGGTGACTGGCCTATGAAGAGGATGACCATGGAAGTGGACAGTCCTTAAAGATGCATTATTGTGTGTGGGTGGCCTTCTAAGAGACAACCCTGGGAATGGACAGACCTTTGGAAATGTCAATGTGGCTTATGAAGTGGAAAGCCACTTGAACATGTGACATGTTTTGCGGACTGGCCCTTTAAGAGGCAGACCCTAGAAGTGGACAAACCCTTGACGAGGTGACAAATTTAGGGAATTATGTCCTTTAAGAGGTTGACCAGGGTTGTGTACAAACCCTCGAAACAACAGCATTTTAAGTGTACTGGCCCTTTAAGAGGTGGACCTGGGAAGCTTACGGACCTTTAAAATTGGCAATACTTTAAGGTGACTGGCCTATGAAGAGGATGACCATGGAAGTGGACAGTCCTTAAAGATGCATTATTGTGTGTGGGTGGCCTTCTAAGAGACAACCCTGGGAATGGACAGACCTTTGGAAATGTCAATGTGGCTTATGAAGTGGAAAGCCACTTGAACATGTGACATGTTTTGCGGACTGGCCCTTTAAGAGGCAGACCCTAGAAGTGGACAAACCCTTGAAGAGGTGACAAATTTAGGGAATTATGTCCTTTAAGAGGTTGACCAGGGTTGTGTACAAACCCTTGAAAAAACAGCATTTTAAGTGTACTGGCCCTTTAAGAGGTGGACCTGGGAAGCTTACGGACCTTTAAAATTGGCAGTACTTTAAGGTGACTGGCCTATGAAGAGGATGACCATGGAAGTGGACAGTCCTTAAAGATGCATTATTGTGTGTGGGTGGCCATCTAAGAGACAACCCTGGGAATGGACAGACCTTTGGAAATGTCAATGTGGCTTATGAAGTGGAAAGCCACTTGAACATGTGACATGTTTTGCGGACTGGCCCTTTAAGAGGCAGACCCTAGAACTGGACAAACCCTTGAAGAGGTGACAAATTTAGGGAATTATGTCCTTTAAGAGGTTGACCAGGGTTGTGTACAAACCCTCGAAACAACAGCATTTTAAGTGTACTGGCCCTTTAAGAGGTGGACCTGGGAAGCTTACAGACCTTTAAAATTGGCAATACTTTAAGGTGACTGGCCTATGAAGAGGATGACCATGGAAGTGGACAGTCCTTAAAGATGCATTATTGTGTGTGGGTGGCCTTCTAAGAGACAACCCTGGGAATGGACAGACCTTGGGAAATGTCAATGTGGCTTATGAAGTGGAAAGCCACTTGAACATGTGACATGTTTTGCGGACTGGCCCTTTAAGAGGCAGACCCTAGAAGTGGACACACCCTTGAAGAGGTGACAAATTTAGGGAATTATGTCCTTTAAGAGGTTGACCAGGGTTGTGTACAAACCCTCAAAACAACAGCATTTTAAGTGTACTGGCCCTTTAAGAGGTGGACCTGGGAAGCTTACAGACCTTTAAAATTGGCAATACTTTAAGGTGACTGGCCTATGAAGAGGATGACCATGGAAGTGGACAGTCCTTAAAGATGCATTATTGTGTGTGGGTGGCCTTCTAAGAGACAACCCTGGGAATGGACAGACCTTTGGAAATGTCAATGTGGCTTATGAAGTGGAAAGCCACTTGAACATGTGACATGTTTTGCAGACTGGCCCTTTAAGAGGCAGACCCTAGAAGTGGACACACCCTTGAAGAGGTGACAAATTTAGGGAATTATGTCCTTTAAGAGGTTGACCAGGGTTGTGTACAAACCCTCAAAACAACAGCATTTTAAGTGTACTGGCCCTTTAAGAGGTGGACCTGGGAAGCTTACGGACCTTTAAAATTGGCAATACTTTAAGGTGACTGGCCTATGAAGAGGATGACCATGGAAGTGGACAGTCCTTAAAGATGCATTATTGTGTGTGGGTGGCCATCTAAGAGACAACCCTGGGAATGGACAGACCTTTGGAAATGTCAATGTGGCTTATGAAGTGGAAAGCCACTTGAACATGTGACATGTTTTGCGGACTGGCCCTTTAAGAGGCAGACCCTAGAACTGGACAAACCCTTGAAGAGGTGACAAATTTAGGGAATTATGTCCTTTAAGAGGTTGACCAGGGTTGTGTACAAACCCTCGAAACAACAGCATTTTAAGTGTACTGGCCCTTTAAGAGGTGGACCTGGGAAGCTTACAGACCTTTAAAATTGGCAATACTTTAAGGTGACTGGCCTATGAAGAGGATGACCATGGAAGTGGACAGTCCTTAAAGATGCATTATTGTGTGTGGGTGGCCTTCTAAGAGACAACCCTGGGAATGGACAGACCTTTGGAAATGTCAATGTGGCTTATGAAGTGGAAATCCACTTGAACATGTGACATGTTTTGATGACTGGCCCTTTAAGAGGCAGACCCTAGAAAGGACAAACCCTTGAAGAGGTGACAAATTTAGGGAATTATGTCCTTTAAGAGGTTGACCAGGGTTGTGTACAAACCCTTGAAACAACAGCATTTTAAGTGTACTGGCCCTTTAAGAGGTGGACCTGGGAAGCTTACAGACCTTTAAAATTGGCAATACTTTAAGGTGACTGGCCTATGAAGAGGATGACCATGGAAGTGGACAGTCCTTAAAGATGCATTATTGTGTGTGGGTGGCCTTCTAAGAGACAACCCTGGGAATGGACAGACCTTTGGAAATGTCAATGTGGCTTATGAAGTGGAAAGCCACTTGAACATGTGACATGTTTTGCGGACTGGCCCTTTAAGAGGCAGACCCTAGAAGTGGACAAACCCTTGAAGAGGTGACAAATTTAGGGAATTATGTCCTTTAAGAGGTTGACCAGGGTTGTGTACAAACCCTTGAAACAACAGTATTTTAAGTGTACTGGCCCTTTAAGAGGTGGACCTGGGAAGCTTACAGACCTTTAAAATTGGCAATACTTTAAGGTGACTGGCCTATGAAGAGGATGACCATGGAAGTGGACAGTCCTTAAAGATACATTATTGTGTGTGGGTGGCCTTCTAAGAGACAACCATAGGAATGGACAGACCTTTGGAAATGTCAATTTGGCTTATGAAGTGGAAAGCCACTTGAACATGTGACATGTTTTGCGGACTGGCCCTTTAAGAGGCAGACCCTAGAAGTGGACAAACCCTTGAAGAGGTGACAAATTTAGGGAATTATGTCCTTTAAGAGGTTGACCAGGGTTGTGTACAAACCCTTGAAACAACAGCATTTTAAGTGTACTGGCCCTTTAAGAGGTGGACCTGGGAAGCTTACGGACCTTTAAAATTGGCAATACTTTAAGGTGACTGGCCTATGAAGAGGATGACCATGGAAGTGGACAGTCCTTAAAGATGCATTATTGTGTGTGGGTGGCCTTCTAAGAGACAACCCTGGGAATGGACAGACCTTTGGAAATGTCAATGTGGCTTATGAAGTGGAAAGCCACTTGAACATGTGACATGTTTTGCGGACTGGCCCTTTAAGAGGCAGACCCTAGAAGTGGACAAACCCTTGAAGAGGTGACAAATTTAGGGAATTATGTCCTTTAAGAGGTTGACCAGGGTTGTGTACAAACCCTCAAAACAACAGCATTTTAAGTGTACTGGCCCTTTAAGAGGTGGACCTGGGAAGCTTACGGACCTTTAAAATTGGCAATACTTTAAGGTGACTGGCCTATGAAGAGGATGACCATGGAAGTGGACAGTCCTTAAAGATGCATTATTGTGTGTGGGTGGCCTTCTAAGAGACAACCATAGGAATGGACAGACCTTTGGAAATGTCAATGTGGCTTATGAAGTGGAAAGCCACTTGAACATGTGACATGTTTTGCGGACTGGCCCTTTAAGAGGCAGACCCTAGAAGTGGACAAACCCTTGAAGAGGTGACAAATTTAGGGAATTATGTCCTTTAAGAGGTTGACCAGGGTTGTGTACAAACCCTCGAAACAACAGCATTTTAAGTGTACTGGCCCTTTAAGAGGTGGACCTGGGAAGCTTACGGACCTTTAAAATTGGCAATACTTTAAGGTGACTGGCCTATGAAGAGGATAACCATGGAAGTGGACAGTCCTTAAAGATGCATTATTGTGTGTGGGTGGCCTTCTAAGAGACAACCCTGGGAATGGACAGACCTTTGGAAATGTCAATGTGGCTTATGAAGTGGAAAGCCACTTGAACATGTGACATGTTTTGCGGACTGGCCCTTTAAGAGGCAGACCCTAGAAGTGGACAAACCCTTGAAGAGGTGACAAATTTAGGGAATTATGTCCTTTAAGAGGTTGACCAGGGTTGTGTACAAACCCTTGAAACAACAGCATTTTAAGTGTACTGGCCCTTTAAGAGGTGGACCTGGGAAGCTTACAGACCTTTAAAATTGGCAATACTTTAAGGTGACTGGCCTATGAAGAGGATGACCATGGAAGTGGACAGTCCTTAAAGATGCATTATTGTGTGTGGGTGGCCTTCTAAGAGACAACCCTGGGAATGGACAGACCTTTGGAAATGTCAATGTGGCTTATGAAGTGGAAAGCCACTTGAACATGTGACATGTTTTGATGACTGGCCCTTTAAGAGGCAGACCCTAGAAGTGGACAAACCCTTGAAGAGGTGACAAATTTAGGGAATTATGTCCTTTAAGAGGTTGACCAGGGTTGTGTACAAACCCTTGAAACAACAGTATTTTAAGTGTACTGGCCCTTTAAGAGGTGGACCTGGGAAGCTTACAGACCTTTAAAATTGGCAATACTTTAAGGTGACTGGCCTATGAAGAGGATGACCATGGAAGTGGACAGTCCTTAAAGATACATTATTGTGTGTGGGTGGCCTTCTAAGAGACAACCATAGGAATGGACAGACCTTTGGAAATGTCAATTTGGCTTATGAAGTGGAAAGCCACTTGAACATGTGACATGTTTTGCGGACTGGCCCTTTAAGAGGCAGACCCTAGAAGTGGACAAACCCTTGAAGAGGTGACAAATTTAGGGAATTATGTCCTTTAAGAGGTTGACCAGGGTTGTGTACAAACCCTTGAAACAACAGCATTTTAAGTGTACTGGCCCTTTAAGAGGTGGACCTGGGAAGCTTACGGACCTTTAAAATTGGCAATACTTTAAGGTGACTGGCCTATGAAGAGGATGACCATGGAAGTGGACAGTCCTTAAAGATGCATTATTGTGTGTGGGTGGCCTTCTAAGAGACAACCCTGGGAATGGACAGACCTTTGGAAATGTCAATGTGGCTTATGAAGTGGAAAGCCACTTGAACATGTGACATGTTTTGCGGACTGGCCCTTTAAGAGGCAGACCCTAGAAGTGGACAAACCCTTGAAGAGGTGACAAATTTAGGGAATTATGTCCTTTAAGAGGTTGACCAGGGTTGTGTACAAACCCTCAAAACAACAGCATTTTAAGTGTACTGGCCCTTTAAGAGGTGGACCTGGGAAGCTTACGGACCTTTAAAATTGGCAATACTTTAAGGTGACTGGCCTATGAAGAGGATGACCATGGAAGTGGACAGTCCTTAAAGATGCATTATTGTGTGTGGGTGGCCTTCTAAGAGACAACCATAGGAATGGACAGACCTTTGGAAATGTCAATGTGGCTTATGAAGTGGAAAGCCACTTGAACATGTGACATGTTTTGCGGACTGGCCCTTTAAGAGGCAGACCCTAGAAGTGGACAAACCCTTGAAGAGGTGACAAATTTAGGGAATTATGTCCTTTAAGAGGTTGACCAGGGTTGTGTACAAACCCTTGAAACAACAGCATTTTAAGTGTACTGGCCCTTTAAGAGGTGGACCTGGGAAGCTTACGGACCTTTAAAATTGGCAATACTTTAAGGTGACTGGCCTATGAAGAGGATGACCATGGAAGTGGACAGTCCTTAAAGATGCATTATTGTGTGTGGGTGGCCTTCTAAGAGACAACCCTGGGAATGGACAGACCTTTGGAAATGTCAATGTGGCTTATGAAGTGGAAAGCCACTTGAACATGTGACATGTTTTGCGGACTGGCCCTTTAAGAGGCAGACCCTAGAAGTGGACAAACCCTTGAAGAGGTGACAAATTTAGGGAATTATGTCCTTTAAGAGGTTGACCAGGGTTGTGTACAAACCCTCAAAACAACAGCATTTTAAGTGTACTGGCCCTTTAAGAGGTGGACCTGGGAAGCTTACGGACCTTTAAAATTGGCAATACTTTAAGGTGACTGGCCTATGAAGAGGATGACCATGGAAGTGGACAGTCCTTAAAGATGCATTATTGTGTGTGGGTGGCCTTCTAAGAGACAACCATAGGAATGGACAGACCTTTGGAAATGTCAATGTGGCTTATGAAGTGGAAATCCACTTGAACATGTGACATGTTTTGATGACTGGCCCTTTAAGAGGCAGACCCTAGATATGGACAAACCCTTGAAGAGGTGACAAATTTAGGGAATTATGTCCTTTAAGAGGTTGACCAGGGTTGTGTACAAACCCTCGAAACAACAGCATTTTAAGTGTACTGGCCCTTTAAGAGGTGGACCTGGGAAGCTTACGGACCTTTAAAATTGGCAATACTTTAAGGTGACTGGCCTATGAAGAGGATGACCATGGAAGTGGACAGTCCTTAAAGATGCATTATTGTGTGTGGGTGGCCTTCTAAGAGACAACCCTGGGAATGGACAGACCTTGGGAAATGTCAATGTGGCTTATGAAGTGGAAAGCCACTTGAACATGTGACATGTTTTGCGGACTGGCCCTTTAAGAGGCAGACCCTAGAAGTGGACACACCCTTGAAGAGGTGACAAATTTAGGGAATTATGTCCTTTAAGAGGTTGACCAGGGTTGTGTACAAACCCTCAAAACAACAGCATTTTAAGTGTACTGGCCCTTTAAGAGGTGGACCTGGGAAGCTTACAGACCTTTAAAATTGGCAATACTTTAAGGTGACTGGCCTATGAAGAGGATGACCATGGAAGTGGACAGTCCTTAAAGATGCATTATTGTGTGTGGGTGGCCATCTAAGAGACAACCCTGGGAATGGACAGACCTTTGGAAATGTCAATGTGGCTTATGAAGTGGAAAGCCACTTGAACATGTGACATGTTTTGCGGACTGGCCCTTTAAGAGGCAGACCCTAGAAGTGGACAAACCCTTGAAGAGGTGACAAATTTAGGGAATTATGTCCTTTAAGAGGTTGACCAGGGTTGTGTACAAACCCTCGAAACAACAGCATTTTAAGTGTACTGGCCCTTTAAGAGGTGGACCTGGGAAGCTTACGGACCTTTAAAATTGGCAATACTTTAAGGTGACTGGCCTATGAAGAGGATGACCATGGAAGTGGACAGTCCTTAAAGATGCATTATTGTGTGTGGGTGGCCTTCTAAGAGACAACCCTGGGAATGGACAGACCTTTGGAAATGTCAATGTGGCTTATGAAGTGGAAATCCACTTGAACATGTGACATGTTTTGATGACTGGCCCTTTAAGAGGCAGACCCTAGATATGGACAAACCCTTGAAGAGGTGACAAATTTAGGGAATTATGTCCTTTAAGAGGTTGACCAGGGTTGTGTACAAACCCTTGAAACAACAGTATTTTAAGTGTACTGGCCCTTTAAGAGGTGGACCTGGGAAGCTTACAGACCTTTAAAATTGGCAATACTTTAAGGTGACTGGCCTATGAAGAGGATGACCATGGAAGTGGACAGTCCTTAAAGATGCATTATTGTGTGTGGGTGGCCTTCTAAGAGACAACCCTGGGAATGGACAGACCTTTGGAAATGTCAATGTGGCTTATGAAGTGGAAAGCCACTTGAACATGTGACATGTTTTGCGGACTGGCCCTTTAAGAGGCAGACCCTAGAAGTGGACAAACCCTTGAAGAGGTGACAAATTTAGGGAATTATGTCCTTTAAGAGGTTGACCAGGGTTGTGTACAAACCCTCGAAAAAACAGCATTTTAAGTGTACTGGCCCTTTAAGAGGTGGACCTGGGAAGCTTACGGACCTTTAAAATTGGCAATACTTTAAGGTGACTGGCCTATGAAGAGGATGACCATGGAAGTGGACAGTCCTTAAAGATGCATTATTGTGTGTGGGTGGCCTTCTAAGAGACAACCCTGGGAATGGACAGACCTTTGGAAATGTCAATGTGGCTTATGAAGTGGAAAGCCACTTGAACATGTGACATGTTTTGCGGACTGGCCCTTTAAGAGGCAGACCCTAGAAGTGGACAAACCCTTGAAGAGGTGACAAATTTAGGGAATTATGTCCTTTAAGAGGTTGACCAGGGTTGTGTACAAACCCTCAAAACAACAGCATTTTAAGTGTACTGGCCCTTTAAGAGGTGGACCTGGGAAGCTTACGGACCTTTAAAATTGGCAATACTTTAAGGTGACTGGCCTATGAAGAGGATGACCATGGAAGTGGACAGTCCTTAAAGATGCATTATTGTGTGTGGGTGGCCTTCTAAGAGACAACCCTGGGAATGGACAGACCTTTGGAAATGTCAATGTGGCTTATGAAGTGGAAAGCCACTTGAACATGTGACATGTTTTGCGGACTGGCCCTTTAAGAGGCAGACCCTAGAAGTGGACAAACCCTTGAAGAGGTGACAAATTTAGGGAATTATGTCCTTTAAGAGGTTGACCAGGGTTGTGTACAAACCCTTGAAACAACAGCATTTTAAGTGTACTGGCCCTTTAAGAGGTGGACCTGGGAAGCTTACGGACCTTTAAAATTGGCAGTACTTTAAGGTGACTGGCCTATGAAGAGGATGACCATGGAAGTGGACAGTCCTTAAAGATGCATTATTGTGTGTGGGTGGCCTTCTAAGAGACAACCCTGGGAATGGACAGACCTTTGGAAATGTCAATGTGGCTTATGAAGTGGAAAGCCACTTGAACATGTGACATGTTTTGCGGACTGGCCCTTTAAGAGGCAGACCCTAGAAGTGGACACACCCTTGAAGAGGTGACAAATTTAGGGAATTATGTCCTTTAAGAGGTTGACCAGGGTTGTGTACAAACCCTCAAAACAACAGCATTTTAAGTGTACTGGCCCTTTAAGAGGTGGACCTGGGAAGCTTACGGACCTTTAAAATTGGCAATACTTTAAGGTGACTGGCCTATGAAGAGGATGACCATGGAAGTGGACAGTCCTTAAAGATGCATTATTGTGTGTGGGTGGCCATCTAAGAGACAACCCTGGGAATGGACAGACCTTTGGAAATGTCAATGTGGCTTATGAAGTGGAAAGCCACTTGAACATGTGACATGTTTTGCGGACTGGCCCTTTAAGAGGCAGACCCTAGAACTGGACAAACCCTTGAAGAGGTGACAAATTTAGGGAATTATGTCCTTTAAGAGGTTGACCAGGGTTGTGTACAAACCCTCGAAACAACAGCATTTTAAGTGTACTGGCCCTTTAAGAGGTGGACCTGGGAAGCTTACAGACCTTTAAAATTGGCAATACTTTAAGGTGACTGGCCTATGAAGAGGATGACCATGGAAGTGGACAGTCCTTAAAGATGCATTATTGTGTGTGGGTGGCCTTCTAAGAGACAACCCTGGGAATGGACAGACCTTTGGAAATGTCAATGTGGCTTATGAAGTGGAAATCCACTTGAACATGTGACATGTTTTGATGACTGGCCCTTTAAGAGGCAGACCCTAGAAAGGACAAACCCTTGAAGAGGTGACAAATTTAGGGAATTATGTCCTTTAAGAGGTTGACCAGGGTTGTGTACAAACCCTTGAAACAACAGCATTTTAAGTGTACTGGCCCTTTAAGAGGTGGACCTGGGAAGCTTACAGACCTTTAAAATTGGCAATACTTTAAGGTGACTGGCCTATGAAGAGGATGACCATGGAAGTGGACAGTCCTTAAAGATGCATTATTGTGTGTGGGTGGCCTTCTAAGAGACAACCCTGGGAATGGACAGACCTTTGGAAATGTCAATGTGGCTTATGAAGTGGAAAGCCACTTGAACATGTGACATGTTTTGCGGACTGGCCCTTTAAGAGGCAGACCCTAGAAGTGGACAAACCCTTGAAGAGGTGACAAATTTAGGGAATTATGTCCTTTAAGAGGTTGACCAGGGTTGTGTACAAACCCTTGAAACAACAGTATTTTAAGTGTACTGGCCCTTTAAGAGGTGGACCTGGGAAGCTTACAGACCTTTAAAATTGGCAATACTTTAAGGTGACTGGCCTATGAAGAGGATGACCATGGAAGTGGACAGTCCTTAAAGATACATTATTGTGTGTGGGTGGCCTTCTAAGAGACAACCATAGGAATGGACAGACCTTTGGAAATGTCAATTTGGCTTATGAAGTGGAAAGCCACTTGAACATGTGACATGTTTTGCGGACTGGCCCTTTAAGAGGCAGACCCTAGAAGTGGACAAACCCTTGAAGAGGTGACAAATTTAGGGAATTATGTCCTTTAAGAGGTTGACCAGGGTTGTGTACAAACCCTTGAAACAACAGCATTTTAAGTGTACTGGCCCTTTAAGAGGTGGACCTGGGAAGCTTACGGACCTTTAAAATTGGCAATACTTTAAGGTGACTGGCCTATGAAGAGGATGACCATGGAAGTGGACAGTCCTTAAAGATGCATTATTGTGTGTGGGTGGCCTTCTAAGAGACAACCCTGGGAATGGACAGACCTTTGGAAATGTCAATGTGGCTTATGAAGTGGAAAGCCACTTGAACATGTGACATGTTTTGCGGACTGGCCCTTTAAGAGGCAGACCCTAGAAGTGGACAAACCCTTGAAGAGGTGACAAATTTAGGGAATTATGTCCTTTAAGAGGTTGACCAGGGTTGTGTACAAACCCTCAAAACAACAGCATTTTAAGTGTACTGGCCCTTTAAGAGGTGGACCTGGGAAGCTTACGGACCTTTAAAATTGGCAATACTTTAAGGTGACTGGCCTATGAAGAGGATGACCATGGAAGTGGACAGTCCTTAAAGATGCATTATTGTGTGTGGGTGGCCTTCTAAGAGACAACCATAGGAATGGACAGACCTTTGGAAATGTCAATGTGGCTTATGAAGTGGAAAGCCACTTGAACATGTGACATGTTTTGCGGACTGGCCCTTTAAGAGGCAGACCCTAGAAGTGGACAAACCCTTGAAGAGGTGACAAATTTAGGGAATTATGTCCTTTAAGAGGTTGACCAGGGTTGTGTACAAACCCTCGAAACAACAGCATTTTAAGTGTACTGGTCCTTTAAGAGGTGGACCTGGGAAGCTTACGGACCTTTAAAATTGGCAATACTTTAAGGTGACTGGCCTATGAAGAGGATGACCATGGAAGTGGACAGTCCTTAAAGATGCATTATTGTGTGTGGGTGGCCTTCTAAGAGACAACCATAGGAATGGACAGACCTTTGGAAATGTCAATGTGGCTTATGAAGTGGAAAGCCACTTGAACATGTGACATGTTTTGCGGACTGGCCCTTTAAGAGGCAGACCCTAGAAGTGGACAAACCCTTGAAGAGGTGACAAATTTAGGGAATTATGTCCTTTAAGAGGTTGACCAGGGTTGTGTACAAACCCTTGAAACAACAGCATTTTAAGTGTACTGGCCCTTTAAGAGGTGGACCTGGGAAGCTTACAGACCTTTAAAATTGGCAATACTTTAAGGTGACTGGCCTATGAAGAGGATGACCATGGAAGTGGACAGTCCTTAAAGATGCATTATTGTGTGTGGGTGGCCTTCTAAGAGACAACCCTGGGAATGGACAGACCTTTGGAAATGTCAATGTGGCTTATGAAGTGGAAAGCCACTTGAACATGTGACATGTTTTGCGGACTGGCCCTTTAAGAGGCAGACCCTAGAAGTGGACAAACCCTTGAAGAGGTGACAAATTTAGGGAATTATGTCCTTTAAGAGGTTGACCAGGGTTGTGTACAAACCCTCGAAACAACAGCATTTTAAGTGTACTGGCCCTTTAAGAGGTGGACCTGGGAAGCTTACGGACCTTTAAAATTGGCAATACTTTAAGGTGACTGGCCTATGAAGAGGATGACCATGGAAGTGGACAGTCCTTAAAGATGCATTATTGTGTGTGGGTGGCCTTCTAAGAGACAACCATAGGAATGGACAGACCTTTGGAAATGTCAATGTGGCTTATGAAGTGGAAATCCACTTGAACATGTGACATGTTTTGATGACTGGCCCTTTAAGAGGCAGACCCTAGATATGGACAAACCCTTGAAGAGGTGACAAATTTAGGGAATTATGTCCTTTAAGAGGTTGACCAGGGTTGTGTACAAACCCTCGAAACAACAGCATTTTAAGTGTACTGGCCCTTTAAGAGGTGGACCTGGGAAGCTTACGGACCTTTAAAATTGGCAATACTTTAAGGTGACTGGCCTATGAAGAGGATGACCATGGAAGTGGACAGTCCTTAAAGATGCATTATTGTGTGTGGGTGGCCTTCTAAGAGACAACCCTGGGAATGGACAGACCTTGGGAAATGTCAATGTGGCTTATGAAGTGGAAAGCCACTTGAACATGTGACATGTTTTGCGGACTGGCCCTTTAAGAGGCAGACCCTAGAAGTGGACACACCCTTGAAGAGGTGACAAATTTAGGGAATTATGTCCTTTAAGAGGTTGACCAGGGTTGTGTACAAACCCTCAAAACAACAGCATTTTAAGTGTACTGGCCCTTTAAGAGGTGGACCTGGGAAGCTTACAGACCTTTAAAATTGGCAATACTTTAAGGTGACTGGCCTATGAAGAGGATGACCATGGAAGTGGACAGTCCTTAAAGATGCATTATTGTGTGTGGGTGGCCATCTAAGAGACAACCCTGGGAATGGACAGACCTTTGGAAATGTCAATGTGGCTTATGAAGTGGAAAGCCACTTGAACATGTGACATGTTTTGCGGACTGGCCCTTTAAGAGGCAGACCCTAGAAGTGGACAAACCCTTGAAGAGGTGACAAATTTAGGGAATTATGTCCTTTAAGAGGTTGACCAGGGTTGTGTACAAACCCTCGAAACAACAGCATTTTAAGTGTACTGGCCCTTTAAGAGGTGGACCTGGGAAGCTTACGGACCTTTAAAATTGGCAATACTTTAAGGTGACTGGCCTATGAAGAGGATGACCATGGAAGTGGACAGTCCTTAAAGATGCATTATTGTGTGTGGGTGGCCTTCTAAGAGACAACCCTGGGAATGGACAGACCTTTGGAAATGTCAATGTGGCTTATGAAGTGGAAATCCACTTGAACATGTGACATGTTTTGATGACTGGCCCTTTAAGAGGCAGACCCTAGATATGGACAAACCCTTGAAGAGGTGACAAATTTAGGGAATTATGTCCTTTAAGAGGTTGACCAGGGTTGTGTACAAACCCTTGAAACAACAGTATTTTAAGTGTACTGGCCCTTTAAGAGGTGGACCTGGGAAGCTTACAGACCTTTAAAATTGGCAATACTTTAAGGTGACTGGCCTATGAAGAGGATGACCATGGAAGTGGACAGTCCTTAAAGATGCATTATTGTGTGTGGGTGGCCTTCTAAGAGACAACCCTGGGAATGGACAGACCTTTGGAAATGTCAATGTGGCTTATGAAGTGGAAAGCCACTTGAACATGTGACATGTTTTGCGGACTGGCCCTTTAAGAGGCAGACCCTAGAAGTGGACAAACCCTTGAAGAGGTGACAAATTTAGGGAATTATGTCCTTTAAGAGGTTGACCAGGGTTGTGTACAAACCCTCGAAAAAACAGCATTTTAAGTGTACTGGCCCTTTAAGAGGTGGACCTGGGAAGCTTACGGACCTTTAAAATTGGCAATACTTTAAGGTGACTGGCCTATGAAGAGGATGACCATGGAAGTGGACAGTCCTTAAAGATGCATTATTGTGTGTGGGTGGCCTTCTAAGAGACAACCCTGGGAATGGACAGACCTTTGGAAATGTCAATGTGGCTTATGAAGTGGAAAGCCACTTGAACATGTGACATGTTTTGCGGACTGGCCCTTTAAGAGGCAGACCCTAGAAGTGGACAAACCCTTGAAGAGGTGACAAATTTAGGGAATTATGTCCTTTAAGAGGTTGACCAGGGTTGTGTACAAACCCTCAAAACAACAGCATTTTAAGTGTACTGGCCCTTTAAGAGGTGGACCTGGGAAGCTTACGGACCTTTAAAATTGGCAATACTTTAAGGTGACTGGCCTATGAAGAGGATGACCATGGAAGTGGACAGTCCTTAAAGATGCATTATTGTGTGTGGGTGGCCTTCTAAGAGACAACCCTGGGAATGGACAGACCTTTGGAAATGTCAATGTGGCTTATGAAGTGGAAAGCCACTTGAACATGTGACATGTTTTGCGGACTGGCCCTTTAAGAGGCAGACCCTAGAAGTGGACAAACCCTTGAAGAGGTGACAAATTTAGGGAATTATGTCCTTTAAGAGGTTGACCAGGGTTGTGTACAAACCCTTGAAACAACAGCATTTTAAGTGTACTGGCCCTTTAAGAGGTGGACCTGGGAAGCTTACGGACCTTTAAAATTGGCAGTACTTTAAGGTGACTGGCCTATGAAGAGGATGACCATGGAAGTGGACAGTCCTTAAAGATGCATTATTGTGTGTGGGTGGCCTTCTAAGAGACAACCCTGGGAATGGACAGACCTTTGGAAATGTCAATGTGGCTTATGAAGTGGAAAGCCACTTGAACATGTGACATGTTTTGCGGACTGGCCCTTTAAGAGGCAGACCCTAGAAGTGGACACACCCTTGAAGAGGTGACAAATTTAGGGAATTATGTCCTTTAAGAGGTTGACCAGGGTTGTGTACAAACCCTCAAAACAACAGCATTTTAAGTGTACTGGCCCTTTAAGAGGTGGACCTGGGAAGCTTACGGACCTTTAAAATTGGCAATACTTTAAGGTGACTGGCCTATGAAGAGGATGACCATGGAAGTGGACAGTCCTTAAAGATGCATTATTGTGTGTGGGTGGCCATCTAAGAGACAACCCTGGGAATGGACAGACCTTTGGAAATGTCAATGTGGCTTATGAAGTGGAAAGCCACTTGAACATGTGACATGTTTTGCGGACTGGCCCTTTAAGAGGCAGACCCTAGAACTGGACAAACCCTTGAAGAGGTGACAAATTTAGGGAATTATGTCCTTTAAGAGGTTGACCAGGGTTGTGTACAAACCCTCGAAACAACAGCATTTTAAGTGTACTGGCCCTTTAAGAGGTGGACCTGGGAAGCTTACAGACCTTTAAAATTGGCAATACTTTAAGGTGACTGGCCTATGAAGAGGATGACCATGGAAGTGGACAGTCCTTAAAGATGCATTATTGTGTGTGGGTGGCCTTCTAAGAGACAACCCTGGGAATGGACAGACCTTTGGAAATGTCAATGTGGCTTATGAAGTGGAAATCCACTTGAACATGTGACATGTTTTGATGACTGGCCCTTTAAGAGGCAGACCCTAGAAAGGACAAACCCTTGAAGAGGTGACAAATTTAGGGAATTATGTCCTTTAAGAGGTTGACCAGGGTTGTGTACAAACCCTTGAAACAACAGCATTTTAAGTGTACTGGCCCTTTAAGAGGTGGACCTGGGAAGCTTACAGACCTTTAAAATTGGCAATACTTTAAGGTGACTGGCCTATGAAGAGGATGACCATGGAAGTGGACAGTCCTTAAAGATGCATTATTGTGTGTGGGTGGCCTTCTAAGAGACAACCCTGGGAATGGACAGACCTTTGGAAATGTCAATGTGGCTTATGAAGTGGAAAGCCACTTGAACATGTGACATGTTTTGCGGACTGGCCCTTTAAGAGGCAGACCCTAGAAGTGGACAAACCCTTGAAGAGGTGACAAATTTAGGGAATTATGTCCTTTAAGAGGTTGACCAGGGTTGTGTACAAACCCTTGAAACAACAGTATTTTAAGTGTACTGGCCCTTTAAGAGGTGGACCTGGGAAGCTTACAGACCTTTAAAATTGGCAATACTTTAAGGTGACTGGCCTATGAAGAGGATGACCATGGAAGTGGACAGTCCTTAAAGATACATTATTGTGTGTGGGTGGCCTTCTAAGAGACAACCATAGGAATGGACAGACCTTTGGAAATGTCAATTTGGCTTATGAAGTGGAAAGCCACTTGAACATGTGACATGTTTTGCGGACTGGCCCTTTAAGAGGCAGACCCTAGAAGTGGACAAACCCTTGAAGAGGTGACAAATTTAGGGAATTATGTCCTTTAAGAGGTTGACCAGGGTTGTGTACAAACCCTTGAAACAACAGCATTTTAAGTGTACTGGCCCTTTAAGAGGTGGACCTGGGAAGCTTACGGACCTTTAAAATTGGCAATACTTTAAGGTGACTGGCCTATGAAGAGGATGACCATGGAAGTGGACAGTCCTTAAAGATGCATTATTGTGTGTGGGTGGCCTTCTAAGAGACAACCCTGGGAATGGACAGACCTTTGGAAATGTCAATGTGGCTTATGAAGTGGAAAGCCACTTGAACATGTGACATGTTTTGCGGACTGGCCCTTTAAGAGGCAGACCCTAGAAGTGGACAAACCCTTGAAGAGGTGACAAATTTAGGGAATTATGTCCTTTAAGAGGTTGACCAGGGTTGTGTACAAACCCTCAAAACAACAGCATTTTAAGTGTACTGGCCCTTTAAGAGGTGGACCTGGGAAGCTTACGGACCTTTAAAATTGGCAATACTTTAAGGTGACTGGCCTATGAAGAGGATGACCATGGAAGTGGACAGTCCTTAAAGATGCATTATTGTGTGTGGGTGGCCTTCTAAGAGACAACCATAGGAATGGACAGACCTTTGGAAATGTCAATGTGGCTTATGAAGTGGAAAGCCACTTGAACATGTGACATGTTTTGCGGACTGGCCCTTTAAGAGGCAGACCCTAGAAGTGGACAAACCCTTGAAGAGGTGACAAATTTAGGGAATTATGTCCTTTAAGAGGTTGACCAGGGTTGTGTACAAACCCTCGAAACAACAGCATTTTAAGTGTACTGGTCCTTTAAGAGGTGGACCTGGGAAGCTTACGGACCTTTAAAATTGGCAATACTTTAAGGTGACTGGCCTATGAAGAGGATGACCATGGAAGTGGACAGTCCTTAAAGATGCATTATTGTGTGTGGGTGGCCTTCTAAGAGACAACCATAGGAATGGACAGACCTTTGGAAATGTCAATGTGGCTTATGAAGTGGAAAGCCACTTGAACATGTGACATGTTTTGCGGACTGGCCCTTTAAGAGGCAGACCCTAGAAGTGGACAAACCCTTGAAGAGGTGACAAATTTAGGGAATTATGTCCTTTAAGAGGTTGACCAGGGTTGTGTACAAACCCTCGAAACAACAGCATTTTAAGTGTACTGGCCCTTTAAGAGGTGGACCTGGGAAGCTTACGGACCTTTAAAATTGGCAATACTTTAAGGTGACTGGCCTATGAAGAGGATGACCATGGAAGTGGACAGTCCTTAAAGATGCATTATTGTGTGTGGGTGGCCTTCTAAGAGACAACCATAGGAATGGACAGACCTTTGGAAATGTCAATGTGGCTTATGAAGTGGAAAGCCACTTGAACATGTGACATGTTTTGCGGACTGGCCCTTTAAGAGGCAGACCCTAGAAGTGGACAAACCCTTGAAGAGGTGACAAATTTAGGGAATTATGTCCTTTAAGAGGTTGACCAGGGTTGTGTACAAACCCTCGAAACAACAGCATTTTAAGTGTACTGGCCCTTTAAGAGGTGGACCTGGGAAGCTTACGGACCTTTAAAATTGGCAATACTTTAAGGTGACTGGCCTATGAAGAGGATGACCATGGAAGTGGACAGTCCTTAAAGATGCATTATTGTGTGTGGGTGGCCTTCTAAGAGACAACCCTGGGAATGGACAGACCTTTGGAAATGTCAATGTGGCTTATGAAGTGGAAAGCCACTTGAACATGTGACATGTTTTGCGGACTGGCCCTTTAAGAGGCAGACCCTAGAAGTGGAAAAACCCTTGAAGAGGTGACAAATTTAGGGAATTATGTCCTTTAAGAGGTTGACCAGGGTTGTGTACAAACCCTTGAAACAACAGCATTTTAAGTGTACTGGCCCTTTAAGAGGTGGACCTGGGAAGCTTACAGACCTTTAAAATTGGCAATACTTTAAGGTGACTGGCCTATGAAGAGGATGACCATGGAAGTGGACAGTCCTTAAAGATGCATTATTGTGTGTGGGTGGCCTTCTAAGAGACAACCCTGGGAATGGACAGACCTTTGGAAATGTCAATGTGGCTTATGAAGTGGAAAGCCACTTGAACATGTGACATGTTTTGCGGACTGGCCCTTTAAGAGGCAGACCCTAGAAGTGGACAAACCCTTGAAGAGGTGACAAATTTAGGGAATTATGTCCTGTAAGAGGTTGACCAGGGTTGTGTACAAACCCTCGAAACAACAGCATTTTAAGTGTACTGGCCCTTTAAGAGGTGGACCTGGGAAGCTTACGGACCTTTAAAATTGGCAATACTTTAAGGTGACTGGCCTATGAAGAGGATGACCATGGAAGTGGACAGTCCTTAAAGATGCATTATTGTGTGTGGGTGGCCTTCTAAGAGACAACCCTGGGAATGGACAGACCTTTGGAAATGTCAATGTGGCTTATGAAGTGGAAAGCCACTTGAACATGTGACATGTTTTGCGGACTGGCCCTTTAAGAGGCAGACCCTAGAAGTGGACAAACCCTTGAAGAGGTGACAAATTTAGGGAATTATGTCCTTTAAGAGGTTGACCAGGGTTGTGTACAAACCCTTGAAACAACAGTATTTTAAGTGTACTGGCCCTTTAAGAGGTGGACCTGGGAAGCTTACAGACCTTTAAAATTGGCAATACTTTAAGGTGACTGGCCTATGAAGAGGATGACCATGGAAGTGGACAGTCCTTAAAGATACATTATTGTGTGTGGGTGGCCTTCTAAGAGACAACCATAGGAATGGACAGACCTTTGGAAATGTCAATTTGGCTTATGAAGTGGAAAGCCACTTGAACATGTGACATGTTTTGCGGACTGGCCCTTTAAGAGGCAGACCCTAGAAGTGGACAAACCCTTGAAGAGGTGACAAATTTAGGGAATTATGTCCTTTAAGAGGTTGACCAGGGTTGTGTACAAACCCTTGAAACAACAGCATTTTAAGTGTACTGGCCCTTTAAGAGGTGGACCTGGGAAGCTTACGGACCTTTAAAATTGGCAATACTTTAAGGTGACTGGCCTATGAAGAGGATGACCATGGAAGTGGACAGTCCTTAAAGATGCATTATTGTGTGTGGGTGGCCTTCTAAGAGACAACCCTGGGAATGGACAGACCTTTGGAAATGTCAATGTGGCTTATGAAGTGGAAAGCCACTTGAACATGTGACATGTTTTGCGGACTGGCCCTTTAAGAGGCAGACCCTAGAAGTGGACAAACCCTTGAAGAGGTGACAAATTTAGGGAATTATGTCCTTTAAGAGGTTGACCAGGGTTGTGTACAAACCCTCAAAACAACAGCATTTTAAGTGTACTGGCCCTTTAAGAGGTGGACCTGGGAAGCTTACGGACCTTTAAAATTGGCAATACTTTAAGGTGACTGGCCTATGAAGAGGATGACCATGGAAGTGGACAGTCCTTAAAGATGCATTATTGTGTGTGGGTGGCCTTCTAAGAGACAACCCTGGGAATGGACAGACCTTTGGAAATGTCAATGTGGCTTATGAAGTGGAAAGCCACTTGAACATGTGACATGTTTTGATGACTGGCCCTTTAAGAGGCAGACCCTAGAAGTGGACAAACCCTTGAAGAGGTGACAAATTTAGGGAATTATGTCCTTTAAGAGGTTGACCAGGGTTGTGTACAAACCCTTGAAACAACAGCATTTTAAGTGTACTGGCCCTTTAAGAGGTGGACCTGGGAAGCTTACAGACCTTTAAAATTGGCAATACTTTAAGGTGACTGGCCTATGAAGAGGATGACCATGGAAGTGGACAGTCCTTAAAGATGCATTATTGTGTGTGGGTGGCCTTCTAAGAGACAACCCTGGGAATGGACAGACCTTTGGAAATGTCAATGTGGCTTATGAAGTGGAAAGCCACTTGAACATGTGACATGTTTTGATGACTGGCCCTTTAAGAGGCAGACCCTAGAAGTGGACAAACCCTTGAAGAGGTGACAAATTTAGGGAATTATGTCCTTTAAGAGGTTGACCAGGGTTGTGTACAAACCCTTGAAACAACAGCATTTTAAGTGTACTGGCCCTTTAAGAGGTGGACCTGGGAAGCTTACAGACCTTTAAAATTGGCAATACTTTAAGGTGACTGGCCTATGAAGAGGATGACCATGGAAGTGGACAGTCCTTAAAGATGCATTATTGTGTGTGGGTGGCCTTCTAAGAGACAACCCTGGGAATGGACAGACCTTTGGAAATGTCAATGTGGCTTATGAAGTGGAAAGCCACTTGAACATGTGACATGTTTTGATGACTGGCCCTTTAAGAGGCAGACCCTAGAAGTGGACAAACCCTTGAAGAGGTGACAAATTTAGGGAATTATGTCCTTTAAGAGGTTGACCAGGGTTGTGTACAAACCCTCAAAACAACAGCATTTTAAGTGTACTGGCCCTTTAAGAGGTGGACCTGGGAAGCTTACGGACCTTTAAAATTGGCAATACTTTAAGGTGACTGGCCTATGAAGAGGATGACCATGGAAGTGGACAGTCCTTAAAGATGCATTATTGTGTGTGGGTGGCCTTCTAAGAGACAACCCTGGGAATGGACAGACCTTTGGAAATGTCAATGTGGCTTATGAAGTGGAAAGCCACTTGAACATGTGACATGTTTTGCGGACTGGCCCTTTAAGAGGCAGACCCTAGAAGTGGACAAACCCTTGAAGAGGTGACAAATTTAGGGAATTATGTCCTTTAAGAGGTTGACCAGGGTTGTGTACAAACCCTTGAAAAAACAGCATTTTAAGTGTACTGGCCCTTTAAGAGGTGGACCTGGGAAGCTTACGGACCTTTAAAATTGGCAGTACTTTAAGGTGACTGGCCTATGAAGAGGATGACCATGGAAGTGGACAGTCCTTAAAGATGCATTATTGTGTGTGGGTGGCCTTCTAAGAGACAACCCTGGGAATGGACAGACCTTTGGAAATGTCAATGTTGCTTATGAAGTGGAAAGCCACTTGAACATGTGACATGTTTTGCGGACTGGCCCTTTAAGAGGCAGACCCTAGAAGTGGACAAACCCTTGAAGAGGTGACAAATTTAGGGAATTATGTCCTTTAAGAGGTTGACCAGGGTTGTGTACAAACCCTCAAAACAACAGCATTTTAAGTGTACTGGCCCTTTAAGAGGTGGACCTGGGAAGCTTACGGACCTTTAAAATTGGCAATACTTTAAGGTGACTGGCCTATGAAGAGGATGACCATGGAAGTGGACAGTCCTTAAAGATGCATTATTGTGTGTGGGTGGCCTTCTAAGAGACAACCATAGGAATGGACAGACCTTTGGAAATGTCAATGTGGCTTATGAAGTGGAAAGCCACTTGAACATGTGACATGTTTTGCGGACTGGCCCTTTAAGAGGCAGACCCTAGAAGTGGACAAACCCTTGAAGAGGTGACAAATTTAGGGAATTATGTCCTTTAAGAGGTTGACCAGGGTTGTGTACAAACCCTCGAAACAACAGCATTTTAAGTGTACTGGCCCTTTAAGAGGTGGACCTGGGAAGCTTACGGACCTTTAAAATTGGCAATACTTTAAGGTGACTGGCCTATGAAGAGGATGACCATGGAAGTGGACAGTCCTTAAAGATGCATTATTGTGTGTGGGTGGCCTTCTAAGAGACAACCCTGGGAATGGACAGACCTTTGGAAATGTCAATGTGGCTTATGAAGTGGAAAGCCACTTGAACATGTGACATGTTTTGCGGACTGGCCCTTTAAGAGGCAGACCCTAGAAGTGGACAAACCCTTGAAGAGGTGACAAATTTAGGGAATTATGTCCTTTAAGAGGTTGACCAGGGTTGTGTACAAACCCTTGAAACAACAGCATTTTAAGTGTACTGGCCCTTTAAGAGGTGGACCTGGGAAGCTTACGGACCTTTAAAATTGGCAATACTTTAAGGTGACTGGCCTATGAAGAGGATGACCATGGAAGTGGACAGTCCTTAAAGATGCATTATTGTGTGTGGGTGGCCTTCTAAGAGACAACCCTGGGAATGGACAGACCTTTGGAAATGTCAATGTGGCTTATGAAGTGGAAAGCCACTTGAACATGTGACATGTTTTGCGGACTGGCCCTTTAAGAGGCAGACCCTAGAAGTGGACAAACCCTTGAAGAGGTGACAAATTTAGGGAATTATGTCCTTTAAGAGGTTGACCAGGGTTGTGTACAAACCCTCAAAACAACAGCATTTTAAGTGTACTGGCCCTTTAAGAGGTGGACCTGGGAAGCTTACGGACCTTTAAAATTGGCAATACTTTAAGGTGACTGGCCTATGAAGAGGATGACCATGGAAGTGGACAGTCCTTAAAGATGCATTATTGTGTGTGGGTGGCCTTCTAAGAGACAACCCTGGGAATGGACAGACCTTTGGAAATGTCAATGTGGCTTATGAAGTGGAAAGCCACTTGAACATGTGACATGTTTTGATGACTGGCCCTTTAAGAGGCAGACCCTAGAAGTGGACAAACCCTTGAAGAGGTGACAAATTTAGGGAATTATGTCCTTTAAGAGGTTGACCAGGGTTGTGTACAAACCCTTGAAACAACAGCATTTTAAGTGTACTGGCCCTTTAAGAGGTGGACCTGGGAAGCTTACAGACCTTTAAAATTGGCAATACTTTAAGGTGACTGGCCTATGAAGAGGATGACCATGGAAGTGGACAGTCCTTAAAGATGCATTATTGTGTGTGGGTGGCCTTCTAAGAGACAACCCTGGGAATGGACAGACCTTTGGAAATGTCAATGTGGCTTATGAAGTGGAAAGCCACTTGAACATGTGACATGTTTTGATGACTGGCCCTTTAAGAGGCAGACCCTAGAAGTGGACAAACCCTTGAAGAGGTGACAAATTTAGGGAATTATGTCCTTTAAGAGGTTGACCAGGGTTGTGTACAAACCCTTGAAACAACAGCATTTTAAGTGTACTGGCCCTTTAAGAGGTGGACCTGGGAAGCTTACAGACCTTTAAAATTGGCAATACTTTAAGGTGACTGGCCTATGAAGAGGATGACCATGGAAGTGGACAGTCCTTAAAGATGCATTATTGTGTGTGGGTGGCCTTCTAAGAGACAACCCTGGGAATGGACAGACCTTTGGAAATGTCAATGTGGCTTATGAAGTGGAAAGCCACTTGAACATGTGACATGTTTTGATGACTGGCCCTTTAAGAGGCAGACCCTAGAAGTGGACAAACCCTTGAAGAGGTGACAAATTTAGGGAATTATGTCCTTTAAGAGGTTGACCAGGGTTGTGTACAAACCCTCAAAACAACAGCATTTTAAGTGTACTGGCCCTTTAAGAGGTGGACCTGGGAAGCTTACGGACCTTTAAAATTGGCAATACTTTAAGGTGACTGGCCTATGAAGAGGATGACCATGGAAGTGGACAGTCCTTAAAGATGCATTATTGTGTGTGGGTGGCCTTCTAAGAGACAACCCTGGGAATGGACAGACCTTTGGAAATGTCAATGTGGCTTATGAAGTGGAAAGCCACTTGAACATGTGACATGTTTTGCGGACTGGCCCTTTAAGAGGCAGACCCTAGAAGTGGACAAACCCTTGAAGAGGTGACAAATTTAGGGAATTATGTCCTTTAAGAGGTTGACCAGGGTTGTGTACAAACCCTTGAAAAAACAGCATTTTAAGTGTACTGGCCCTTTAAGAGGTGGACCTGGGAAGCTTACGGACCTTTAAAATTGGCAGTACTTTAAGGTGACTGGCCTATGAAGAGGATGACCATGGAAGTGGACAGTCCTTAAAGATGCATTATTGTGTGTGGGTGGCCTTCTAAGAGACAACCCTGGGAATGGACAGACCTTTGGAAATGTCAATGTGGCTTATGAAGTGGAAAGCCACTTGAACATGTGACATGTTTTGCGGACTGGCCCTTTAAGAGGCAGACCCTAGAAGTGGACACACCCTTGAAGAGGTGACAAATTTAGGGAATTATGTCCTTTAAGAGGTTGACCAGGGTTGTGTACAAACCCTTGAAACAACAGTATTTTAAGTGTACTGGCCCTTTAAGAGGTGGACCTGGGAAGCTTACAGACCTTTAAAATTGGCAATACTTTAAGGTGACTGGCCTATGAAGAGGATGACCATGGAAGTGGACAGTCCTTAAAGATACATTATTGTGTGTGGGTGGCCTTCTAAGAGACAACCATAGGAATGGACAGACCTTTGGAAATGTCAATTTGGCTTATGAAGTGGAAAGCCACTTGAACATGTGACATGTTTTGCGGACTGGCCCTTTAAGAGGCAGACCCTAGAAGTGGACAAACCCTTGAAGAGGTGACAAATTTAGGGAATTATGTCCTTTAAGAGGTTGACCAGGGTTGTGTACAAACCCTTGAAACAACAGCATTTTAAGTGTACTGGCCCTTTAAGAGGTGGACCTGGGAAGCTTACGGACCTTTAAAATTGGCAATACTTTAAGGTGACTGGCCTATGAAGAGGATGACCATGGAAGTGGACAGTCCTTAAAGATGCATTATTGTGTGTGGGTGGCCTTCTAAGAGACAACCCTGGGAATGGACAGACCTTTGGAAATGTCAATGTGGCTTATGAAGTGGAAAGCCACTTGAACATGTGACATGTTTTGCGGACTGGCCCTTTAAGAGGCAGACCCTAGAAGTGGACAAACCCTTGAAGAGGTGACAAATTTAGGGAATTATGTCCTTTAAGAGGTTGACCAGGGTTGTGTACAAACCCTCAAAACAACAGCATTTTAAGTGTACTGGCCCTTTAAGAGGTGGACCTGGGAAGCTTACGGACCTTTAAAATTGGCAATACTTTAAGGTGACTGGCCTATGAAGAGGATGACCATGGAAGTGGACAGTCCTTAAAGATGCATTATTGTGTGTGGGTGGCCTTCTAAGAGACAACCATAGGAATGGACAGACCTTTGGAAATGTCAATGTGGCTTATGAAGTGGAAAGCCACTTGAACATGTGACATGTTTTGCGGACTGGCCCTTTAAGAGGCAGACCCTAGAAGTGGACAAACCCTTGAAGAGGTGACAAATTTAGGGAATTATGTCCTTTAAGAGGTTGACCAGGGTTGTGTACAAACCCTCGAAACAACAGCATTTTAAGTGTACTGGTCCTTTAAGAGGTGGACCTGGGAAGCTTACGGACCTTTAAAATTGGCAATACTTTAAGGTGACTGGCCTATGAAGAGGATGACCATGGAAGTGGACAGTCCTTAAAGATGCATTATTGTGTGTGGGTGGCCTTCTAAGAGACAACCATAGGAATGGACAGACCTTTGGAAATGTCAATGTGGCTTATGAAGTGGAAAGCCACTTGAACATGTGACATGTTTTGCGGACTGGCCCTTTAAGAGGCAGACCCTAGAAGTGGACAAACTCTTGAAGAGGTGACAAATTTAGGGAATTATGTCCTTTAAGAGGTTGACCAGGGTTGTGTACAAACCCTCGAAACAACAGCATTTTAAGTGTACTGGCCCTTTAAGAGGTGGACCTGGGAAGCTTACGGACCTTTAAAATTGGCAATACTTTAAGGTGACTGGCCTATGAAGAGGATGACCATGGAAGTGGACAGTCCTTAAAGATGCATTATTGTGTGTGGGTGGCCTTCTAAGAGACAACCATAGGAATGGACAGACCTTTGGAAATGTCAATGTGGCTTATGAAGTGGAAAGCCACTTGAACATGTGACATGTTTTGCGGACTGGCCCTTTAAGAGGCAGACCCTAGAAGTGGACAAACCCTTGAAGAGGTGACAAATTTAGGGAATTATGTCCTTTAAGAGGTTGACCAGGGTTGTGTACAAACCCTCGAAACAACAGCATTTTAAGTGTACTGGCCCTTTAAGAGGTGGACCTGGGAAGCTTACGGACCTTTAAAATTGGCAATACTTTAAGGTGACTGGCCTATGAAGAGGATGACCATGGAAGTGGACAGTCCTTAAAGATGCATTATTGTGTGTGGGTGGCCTTCTAAGAGACAACCCTGGGAATGGACAGACCTTTGGAAATGTCAATGTGGCTTATGAAGTGGAAAGCCACTTGAACATGTGACATGTTTTGCGGACTGGCCCTTTAAGAGGCAGACCCTAGAAGTGGAAAAACCCTTGAAGAGGTGACAAATTTAGGGAATTATGTCCTTTAAGAGGTTGACCAGGGTTGTGTACAAACCCTTGAAACAACAGCATTTTAAGTGTACTGGCCCTTTAAGAGGTGGACCTGGGAAGCTTACAGACCTTTAAAATTGGCAATACTTTAAGGTGACTGGCCTATGAAGAGGATGACCATGGAAGTGGACAGTCCTTAAAGATGCATTATTGTGTGTGGGTGGCCTTCTAAGAGACAACCCTGGGAATGGACAGACCTTTGGAAATGTCAATGTGGCTTATGAAGTGGAAAGCCACTTGAACATGTGACATGTTTTGCGGACTGGCCCTTTAAGAGGCAGACCCTAGAAGTGGACAAACCCTTGAAGAGGTGACAAATTTAGGGAATTATGTCCTGTAAGAGGTTGACCAGGGTTGTGTACAAACCCTCGAAACAACAGCATTTTAAGTGTACTGGCCCTTTAAGAGGTGGACCTGGGAAGCTTACGGACCTTTAAAATTGGCAATACTTTAAGGTGACTGGCCTATGAAGAGGATGACCATGGAAGTGGACAGTCCTTAAAGATGCATTATTGTGTGTGGGTGGCCTTCTAAGAGACAACCCTGGGAATGGACAGACCTTTGGAAATGTCAATGTGGCTTATGAAGTGGAAAGCCACTTGAACATGTGACATGTTTTGCGGACTGGCCCTTTAAGAGGCAGACCCTAGAAGTGGACAAACCCTTGAAGAGGTGACAAATTTAGGGAATTATGTCCTTTAAGAGGTTGACCAGGGTTGTGTACAAACCCTTGAAACAACAGTATTTTAAGTGTACTGGCCCTTTAAGAGGTGGACCTGGGAAGCTTACGGACCTTTAAAATTGGCAATACTTTAAGGTGACTGGCCTATGAAGAGGATGACCATGGAAGTGGACAGTCCTTAAAGATGCATTATTGTGTGTGGGTGGCCTTCTAAGAGACAACCCTGGGAATGGACAGACCTTTGGAAATGTCAATGTGGCTTATGAAGTGGAAAGCCACTTGAACATGTGACATGTTTTGCGGACTGGCCCTTTAAGAGGCAGACCCTAGAAGTGGACAAACCCTTGAAGAGGTGACAAATTTAGGGAATTATGTCCTTTAAGAGGTTGACCAGGGTTGTGTACAAACCCTTGAAACAACAGCATTTTAAGTGTACTGGCCATTTAAGAGGTGGACCTGGGAAGCTTACGGACCTTTAAAATTGGCAATACTTTAAGGTGACTGGCCTATGAAGAGGATGACCATGGAAGTGGACAGTCCTTAAAGATGCATTATTGTGTGTGGGTGGCCTTCTAAGAGACAACCCTGGGAATGGACAGACCTTTGGAAATGTCAATGTGGCTTATGAAGTGGAAAGCCACTTGAACATGTGACATGTTTTGATGACTGGCCCTTTAAGAGGCAGACCCTAGAAGTGGACAAACCCTTGAAGAGGTGACAAATTTAGGGAATTATGTCCTTTAAGAGGTTGACCAGGGTTGTGTACAAACCCTTGAAACTACAGCATTTTAAGTGTACTGGCCCTTTAAGAGGTGGACCTGGGAAGCTTACAGACCTTTAAAATTGGCAATACTTTAAGGTGACTGGCCTATGAAGAGGATGACCATGGAAGTGGACAGTCCTTAAAGATGCATTATTGTGTGTGGGTGGCCTTCTAAGAGACAACCCTGGGAATGGACAGACCTTTGGAAATGTCAATGTGGCTTATGAAGTGGAAAGCCACTTGAACATGTGACATGTTTTGCGGACTGGCCCTTTAAGAGGCAGACCCTAGAAGTGGACAAACCCTTGAAGAGGTGACAAATTTAGGGAATTATGTCCTTTAAGAGGTTGACCAGGGTTGTGTACAAACCCTTGAAACTACAGCATTTTAAGTGTACTGGCCCTTTAAGAGGTGGACCTGGGAAGCTTACAGACCTTTAAAATTGGCAATACTTTAAGGTGACTGGCCTATGAAGAGGATGACCATGGAAGTGGACAGTCCTTAAAGATGCATTATTGTGTGTGGGTGGCCTTCTAAGAGACAACCCTGGGAATGGACAGACCTTTGGAAATGTCAATGTGGCTTATGAAGTGGAAAGCCACTTGAACATGTGACATGTTTTGCGGACTGGCCCTTTAAGAGGCAGACCCTAGAAGTGGACAAACCCTTGAAGAGGTGACAAATTTAGGGAATTATGTCCTTTAAGAGGTTGACCAGGGTTGTGTACAAACCCTTGAAACTACAGCATTTTAAGTGTACTGGCCCTTTAAGAGGTGGACCTGGGAAGCTTACAGACCTTTAAAATTGGCAATACTTTAAGGTGACTGGCCTATGAAGAGGATGACCATGGAAGTGGACAGTCCTTAAAGATGCATTATTGTGTGTGGGTGGCCTTCTAAGAGACAACCCTGGGAATGGACAGACCTTTGGAAATGTCAATGTGGCTTATGAAGTGGAAAGCCACTTGAACATGTGACATGTTTTGCGGACTGGCCTTTTAAGAGGCAGACCCTAGAAGTGGACAAACCCTTGAAGAGGTGACAAATTTAGGGAATTATGTCCTTTAAGAGGTTGACCAGGGTTGTGTACAAACCCTCAAAACAACAGCATTTTAAGTGTACTGGCCCTTTAAGAGGTGGACCTGGGAAGCTTACGGACCTTTAAAATTGGCAATACTTTAAGGTGACTGGCCTATGAAGAGGATGACCATGGAAGTGGACAGTCCTTAAAGATGCATTATTGTGTGTGGGTGGCCTTCTAAGAGACAACCCTGGGAATGGACAGACCTTTGGAAATGTCAATGTGGCTTATGAAGTGGAAAGCCACTTGAACATGTGACATGTTTTGATGACTGGCCCTTTAAGAGGCAGACCCTAGAAGTGGACAAACCCTTGAAGAGGTGACAAATTTAGGGAATTATGTCCTTTAAGAGGTTGACCAGGGTTGTGTACAAACCCTTGAAACTACAGCATTTTAAGTGTACTGGCCCTTTAAGAGGTGGACCTGGGAAGCTTACAGACCTTTAAAATTGGCAATACTTTAAGGTGACTGGCCTATGAAGAGGATGACCATGGAAGTGGACAGTCCTTAAAGATGCATTATTGTGTGTGGGTGGCCTTCTAAGAGACAACCCTGGGAATGGACAGACCTTTGGAAATGTCAATGTGGCTTATGAAGTGGAAAGCCACTTGAACATGTGACATGTTTTGCGGACTGGCCTTTTAAGAGGCAGACCCTAGAAGTGGACAAACCCTTGAAGAGGTGACAAATTTAGGGAATTATGTCCTTTAAGAGGTTGACCAGGGTTGTGTACAAACCCTTGAAACTACAGCATTTTAAGTGTACTGGCCCTTTAAGAGGTGGACCTGGGAAGCTTACAGACCTTTAAAATTGGCAATACTTTAAGGTGACTGGCCTATGAAGAGGATGACCATGGAAGTGGACAGTCCTTAAAGATGCATTATTGTGTGTGGGTGGCCTTCTAAGAGACAACCCTGGGAATGGACAGACCTTTGGAAATGTCAATGTGGCTTATGAAGTGGAAAGCCACTTGAACATGTGACATGTTTTGCGGACTGGCCTTTTAAGAGGCAGACCCTAGAAGTGGACAAACCCTTGAAGAGGTGACAAATTTAGGGAATTATGTCCTTTAAGAGGTTGACCAGGGTTGTGTACAAACCCTCAAAACAACAGCATTTTAAGTGTACTGGCCCTTTAAGAGGTGGACCTGGGAAGCTTACGGACCTTTAAAATTGGCAATACTTTAAGGTGACTGGCCTATGAAGAGGATGACCATGGAAGTGGACAGTCCTTAAAGATGCATTATTGTGTGTGGGTGGCCTTCTAAGAGACAACCCTGGGAATGGACAGACCTTTGGAAATGTCAATGTGGCTTATGAAGTGGAAAGCCACTTGAACATGTGACATGTTTTGCGGACTGGCCCTTTAAGAGGCAGACCCTAGAAGTGGACAAACCCTTGAAGAGGTGACAAATTTAGGGAATTATGTCCTTTAAGAGGTTGACCAGGGTTGTGTACAAACCCTTGAAACTACAGCATTTTAAGTGTACTGGCCCTTTAAGAGGTGGACCTGGGAAGCTTACAGACCTTTAAAATTGGCAATACTTTAAGGTGACTGGCCTATGAAGAGGATGACCATGGAAGTGGACAGTCCTTAAAGATGCATTATTGTGTGTGGGTGGCCTTCTAAGAGACAACCCTGGGAATGGACAGACCTTTGGAAATGTCAATGTGGCTTATGAAGTGGAAAGCCACTTGAACATGTGACATGTTTTGCGGACTGGCCCTTTAAGAGGCAGACCCTAGAAGTGGACAAACCCTTGAAGAGGTGACAAATTTAGGGAATTATGTCCTTTAAGAGGTTGACCAGGGTTGTGTACAAACCCTTGAAACTACAGCATTTTAAGTGTACTGGCCCTTTAAGAGGTGGACCTGGGAAGCTTACAGACCTTTAAAATTGGCAATACTTTAAGGTGACTGGCCTATGAAGAGGATGACCATGGAAGTGGACAGTCCTTAAAGATGCATTATTGTGTGTGGGTGGCCTTCTAAGAGACAACCCTGGGAATGGACAGACCTTTGGAAATGTCAATGTGGCTTATGAAGTGGAAAGCCACTTGAACATGTGACATGTTTTGCGGACTGGCCTTTTAAGAGGCAGACCCTAGAAGTGGACAAACCCTTGAAGAGGTGACAAATTTAGGGAATTATGTCCTTTAAGAGGTTGACCAGGGTTGTGTACAAACCCTCAAAACAACAGCATTTTAAGTGTACTGGCCCTTTAAGAGGTGGACCTGGGAAGCTTACGGACCTTTAAAATTGGCAATACTTTAAGGTGACTGGCCTATGAAGAGGATGACCATGGAAGTGGACAGTCCTTAAAGATGCATTATTGTGTGTGGGTGGCCTTCTAAGAGACAACCCTGGGAATGGACAGACCTTTGGAAATGTCAATGTGGCTTATGAAGTGGAAAGCCACTTGAACATGTGACATGTTTTGCGGACTGGCCCTTTAAGAGGCAGACCCTAGAAGTGGACAAACCCTTGAAGAGGTGACAAATTTAGGGAATTATGTCCTGTAAGAGGTTGACCAGGGTTGTGTACAAACCCTCGAAACAACAGCATTTTAAGTGTACTGGCCCTTTAAGAGGTGGACCTGGGAAGCTTACGGACCTTTAAAATTGGCAATACTTTAAGGTGACTGGCCTATGAAGAGGATGACCATGGAAGTGGACAGTCCTTAAAGATGCATTATTGTGTGTGGGTGGCCTTCTAAGAGACAACCCTGGGAATGGACAGACCTTTGGAAATGTCAATGTGGCTTATGAAGTGGAAAGCCACTTGAACATGTGACATGTTTTGCGGACTGGCCCTTTAAGAGGCAGACCCTAGAAGTGGACAAACCCTTGAAGAGGTGACAAATTTAGGGAATTATGTCCTTTAAGAGGTTGACCAGGGTTGTGTACAAACCCTTGAAACAACAGTATTTTAAGTGTACTGGCCCTTTAAGAGGTGGACCTGGGAAGCTTACGGACCTTTAAAATTGGCAATACTTTAAGGTGACTGGCCTATGAAGAGGATGACCATGGAAGTGGACAGTCCTTAAAGATGCATTATTGTGTGTGGGTGGCCTTCTAAGAGACAACCCTGGGAATGGACAGACCTTTGGAAATGTCAATGTGGCTTATGAAGTGGAAAGCCACTTGAACATGTGACATGTTTTGCGGACTGGCCCTTTAAGAGGCAGACCCTAGAAGTGGACAAACCCTTGAAGAGGTGACAAATTTAGGGAATTATGTCCTTTAAGAGGTTGACCAGGGTTGTGTACAAACCCTTGAAACAACAGCATTTTAAGTGTACTGGCCATTTAAGAGGTGGACCTGGGAAGCTTACGGACCTTTAAAATTGGCAATACTTTAAGGTGACTGGCCTATGAAGAGGATGACCATGGAAGTGGACAGTCCTTAAAGATGCATTATTGTGTGTGGGTGGCCTTCTAAGAGACAACCCTGGGAATGGACAGACCTTTGGAAATGTCAATGTGGCTTATGAAGTGGAAAGCCACTTGAACATGTGACATGTTTTGATGACTGGCCCTTTAAGAGGCAGACCCTAGAAGTGGACAAACCCTTGAAGAGGTGACAAATTTAGGGAATTATGTCCTTTAAGAGGTTGACCAGGGTTGTGTACAAACCCTTGAAACTACAGCATTTTAAGTGTACTGGCCCTTTAAGAGGTGGACCTGGGAAGCTTACAGACCTTTAAAATTGGCAATACTTTAAGGTGACTGGCCTATGAAGAGGATGACCATGGAAGTGGACAGTCCTTAAAGATGCATTATTGTGTGTGGGTGGCCTTCTAAGAGACAACCCTGGGAATGGACAGACCTTTGGAAATGTCAATGTGGCTTATGAAGTGGAAAGCCACTTGAACATGTGACATGTTTTGCGGACTGGCCTTTTAAGAGGCAGACCCTAGAAGTGGACAAACCCTTGAAGAGGTGACAAATTTAGGGAATTATGTCCTTTAAGAGGTTGACCAGGGTTGTGTACAAACCCTCAAAACAACAGCATTTTAAGTGTACTGGCCCTTTAAGAGGTGGACCTGGGAAGCTTACGGACCTTTAAAATTGGCAATACTTTAAGGTGACTGGCCTATGAAGAGGATGACCATGGAAGTGGACAGTCCTTAAAGATGCATTATTGTGTGTGGGTGGCCTTCTAAGAGACAACCCTGGGAATGGACAGACCTTTGGAAATGTCAATGTGGCTTATGAAGTGGAAATCCACTTGAACATGTGACATGTTTTGATGACTGGCCCTTTAAGAGGCAGACCCTAGAAGTGGACAAACCCTTGAAGAGGTGACAAATTTAGGGAATTATGTCCTTTAAGAGGTTGACCAGGGTTGTGTACAAACCCTCAAAACAACAGCATTTTAAGTGTACTGGCCCTTTAAGAGGTGGACCTGGGAAGCTTACGGACCTTTAAAATTGGCAATACTTTAAGGTGACTGGCCTATGAAGAGGATGACCATGGAAGTGGACAGTCCTTAAAGATGCATTATTGTGTGTGGGTGGCCTTCTAAGAGACAACCCTGGGAATGGACAGACCTTTGGAAATGTCAATGTGGCTTATGAAGTGGAAAGCCACTTGAACATGTGACATGTTTTGCGGACTGGCCTTTTAAGAGGCAGACCCTAGAAGTGGACAAACCCTTGAAGAGGTGACAAATTTAGGGAATTATGTCCTTTAAGAGGTTGACCAGGGTTGTGTACAAACCCTCAAAACAACAGCATTTTAAGTGTACTGGCCCTTTAAGAGGTGGACCTGGGAAGCTTACGGACCTTTAAAATTGGCAATACTTTAAGGTGACTGGCCTATGAAGAGGATGACCATGGAAGTGGACAGTCCTTAAAGATGCATTATTGTGTGTGGGTGGCCTTCTAAGAGACAACCCTGGGAATGGACAGACCTTTGGAAATGTCAATGTGGCTTATGAAGTGGAAATCCACTTGAACATGTGACATGTTTTGCGGACTGGCCCTTTAAGAGGCAGACCCTAGAAGTGGACAAACCCTTGAAGAGGTGACAAATTTAAGGAATTATGTCCTTTAAGAGGTTGACCAGGGTTGTGTACAAACCCTCAAAACAACAGCATTTTAAGTGTACTGGCCCTTTAAGAGGTGGACCTGGGAAGCTTACGGACCTTTAAAATTGGCAATACTTTAAGGTGACTGGCCTATGAAGAGGATGACCATGGAAGTGGACAGTCCTTAAAGATGCATTATTGTGTGTGGGTGGCCTTCTAAGAGACAACCCTGGGAATGGACAGACCTTTGGAAATGTCAATGTGGCTTATGAAGTGGAAAGCCACTTGAACATGTGACATGTTTTGCGGACTGGCCCTTTAAGAGGCAGACCCTAGAAGTGGACAAACCCTTGAAGAGGTGACAAATTTAGGGAATTATGTCCTTTAAGAGGTTGACCAGGGTTGTGTACAAACCCTTGAAACAACAGTATTTTCAGTGTACTGGCCCTTTAAGAGGTGGACCTGGGAAGCTTACGGACCTTTAAAATTGGCAATACTTTAAGGTGACTGGCCTATGAAGAGGATGACCATGGAAGTGGACAGTCCTTAAAGATGCATTATTGTGTGTGGGTGGCCTTCTAAGAGACAACCCTGGGAATGGACAGACCTTTGGAAATGTCAATGTGGCTTATGAAGTGGAAATCCACTTGAACATGTGACATGTTTTGCGGACTGGCCCTTTAAGAGGCAGACCCTAGAAGTGGACAAACCCTTGAAGAGGTGACAAATTTAGGGAATTATGTCCTTTAAGAGGTTGACCAGGGTTGTGTACAAACCCTCGAAACAACAGTATTTTAAGTGTACTGGCCCTTTAAGAGGTGGACCTGGGAAGCTTACGGACCTTTAAAATTGGCAATGCTTTAAGGTGACTGGCCTATGAAGAGGATGACCATGGAAGTGGACAGTCCTTAAAGATGCATTATTGTGTGTGGGTGGCCTTCTAAGAGACAACCCTGGGAATGGACAGACCTTTGGAAATGTCAATGTGGCTTATGAAGTGGAAATCCACTTGAACATGTGACATGTTTTGATGACTGGCCCTTTAAGAGGCAGACCCTAGATATGGACAAACCCTTGAAGAGGTGACAAATTTAAGGAATTATGTCCTTTAAGAGGTTGACCAGGGTTGTGTACAAACCCTCAAAACAACAGCATTTTAAGTGTACTGGCCCTTTAAGAGGTGGACCTGGGAAGCTTACGGACCTTTAAAATTGGCAATACTTTAAGGTGACTGGCCTATGAAGAGGATGACCATGGAAGTGGACAGTCCTTAAAGATGCATTATTGTGTGTGGGTGGCCTTCTAAGAGACAATCCTGGGAATGGACAGACCTTTGGAAATGTCAATGTGGCTTATGAAGTGGAAAGCCACTTGAACATGTGACATGTTTTGATGACTGGCCCTTTAAGAGGCAGACCCTAGAAGTGGACAAACCCTTGAAGAGGTGACAAATTTAGGGAATTATGTCCTTTAAGAGGTTGACCAGGGTTGTGTACAAACCCTTGAAACTACAGCATTTTAAGTGTACTGGCCCTTTAAGAGGTGGACCTGGGAAGCTTACAGACCTTTAAAATTGGCAATACTTTAAGGTGACTGGCCTATGAAGAGGATGACCATGGAAGTGGACAGTCCTTAAAGATGCATTATTGTGTGTGGGTGGCCTTCTAAGAGACAACCCTGGGAATGGACAGACCTTTGGAAATGTCAATGTGGCTTATGAAGTGGAAAGCCACTTGAACATGTGACATGTTTTGCGGACTGGCCTTTTAAGAGGCAGACCCTAGAAGTGGACAAACCCTTGAAGAGGTGACAAATTTAGGGAATTATGTCCTTTAAGAGGTTGACCAGGGTTGTGTACAAACCCTCAAAACAACAGCATTTTAAGTGTACTGGCCCTTTAAGAGGTGGACCTGGGAAGCTTACGGACCTTTAAAATTGGCAATACTTTAAGGTGACTGGCCTATGAAGAGGATGACCATGGAAGTGGACAGTCCTTAAAGATGCATTATTGTGTGTGGGTGGCCTTCTAAGAGACAACCCTGGGAATGGACAGACCTTTGGAAATGTCAATGTGGCTTATGAAGTGGAAATCCACTTGAACATGTGACATGTTTTGATGACTGGCCCTTTAAGAGGCAGACCCTAGAAGTGGACAAACCCTTGAAGAGGTGACAAATTTAGGGAATTATGTCCTTTAAGAGGTTGACCAGGGTTGTGTACAAACCCTTGAAACTACAGCATTTTAAGTGTACTGGCCCTTTAAGAGGTGGACCTGGGAAGCTTACAGACCTTTAAAATTGGCAATACTTTAAGGTGACTGGCCTATGAAGAGGATGACCATGGAAGTGGACAGTCCTTAAAGATGCATTATTGTGTGTGGGTGGCCTTCTAAGAGACAACCCTGGGAATGGACAGACCTTTGGAAATGTCAATGTGGCTTATGAAGTGGAAAGCCACTTGAACATGTGACATGTTTTGCGGACTGGCCTTTTAAGAGGCAGACCCTAGAAGTGGACAAACCCTTGAAGAGGTGACAAATTTAGGGAATTATGTCCTTTAAGAGGTTGACCAGGGTTGTGTACAAACCCTCAAAACAACAGCATTTTAAGTGTACTGGCCCTTTAAGAGGTGGACCTGGGAAGCTTACGGACCTTTAAAATTGGCAATACTTTAAGGTGACTGGCCTATGAAGAGGATGACCATGGAAGTGGACAGTCCTTAAAGATGCATTATTGTGTGTGGGTGGCCTTCTAAGAGACAACCCTGGGAATGGACAGACCTTTGGAAATGTCAATGTGGCTTATGAAGTGGAAATCCACTTGAACATGTGACATGTTTTGCGGACTGGCCCTTTAAGAGGCAGACCCTAGAAGTGGACAAACCCTTGAAGAGGTGACAAATTTAGGGAATTATGTCCTTTAAGAGGTTGACCAGGGTTGTGTACAAACCCTCGAAACAACAGTATTTTAAGTGTACTGGCCCTTTAAGAGGTGGACCTGGGAAGCTTACGGACCTTTAAAATTGGCAATGCTTTAAGGTGACTAGCCTATGAAGAGGATGACCATGGAAGTGGACAGTCCTTAAAGATGCATTATTGTGTGTGGGTGGCCTTCTAAGAGACAACCCTGGGAATGGACAGACCTTTGGAAATGTCAATGTGGCTTATGAAGTGGAAATCCACTTGAACATGTGACATGTTTTGATGACTGGCCCTTTAAGAGGCAGACCCTAGATATGGACAAACCCTTGAAGAGGTGACAAATTTAAGGAATTATGTCCTTTAAGAGGTTGACCAGGGTTGTGTACAAACCCTCAAAACAACAGCATTTTAAGTGTACTGGCCCTTTAAGAGGTGGACCTGGGAAGCTTACGGACCTTTAAAATTGGCAATACTTTAAGGTGACTGGCCTATGAAGAGGATGACCATGGAAGTGGACAGTCCTTAAAGATGCATTATTGTGTGTGGGTGGCCTTCTAAGAGACAACCCTGGGAATGGACAGACCTTTGGAAATGTCAATGTGGCTTATGAAGTGGAAAGCCACTTGAACATGTGACATGTTTTGCGGACTGGCCCTTTAAGAGGCAGACCCTAGAAGTGGACAAACCCTTGAAGAGGTGACAAATTTAGGGAATTATGTCCTTTAAGAGGTTGACCAGGGTTGTGTACAAACCCTTGAAACAACAGTATTTTCAGTGTACTGGCCCTTTAAGAGGTGGACCTGGGAAGCTTACGGACCTTTAAAATTGGCAATACTTTAAGGTGACTGGCCTATGAAGAGGATGACCATGGAAGTGGACAGTCCTTAAAGATGCATTATTGTGTGTGGGTGGCCTTCTAAGAGACAACCCTGGGAATGGACAGACCTTTGGAAATGTCAATGTGGCTTATGAAGTGGAAATCCACTTGAACATGTGACATGTTTTGCGGACTGGCCCTTTAAGAGGCAGACCCTAGAAGTGGACAAACCCTTGAAGAGGTGACAAATTTAGGGAATTATGTCCTTTAAGAGGTTGACCAGGGTTGTGTACAAACCCTCGAAACAACAGTATTTTAAGTGTACTGGCCCTTTAAGAGGTGGACCTGGGAAGCTTACGGACCTTTAAAATTGGCAATGCTTTAAGGTGACTGGCCTATGAAGAGGATGACCATGGAAGTGGACAGTCCTTAAAGATGCATTATTGTGTGTGGGTGGCCTTCTAAGAGACAACCCTGGGAATGGACAGACCTTTGGAAATGTCAATGTGGCTTATGAAGTGGAAATCCACTTGAACATGTGACATGTTTTGATGACTGGCCCTTTAAGAGGCAGACCCTAGATATGGACAAACCCTTGAAGAGGTGACAAATTTAAGGAATTATGTCCTTTAAGAGGTTGACCAGGGTTGTGTACAAACCCTCAAAACAACAGCATTTTAAGTGTACTGGCCCTTTAAGAGGTGGACCTGGGAAGCTTACGGACCTTTAAAATTGGCAATACTTTAAGGTGACTGGCCTATGAAGAGGATGACCATGGAAGTGGACAGTCCTTAAAGATGCATTATTGTGTGTGGGTGGCCTTGTAAGAGACAACCCTGGGAATGGACAGACCTTTGGAAATGTCAATGTGGCTTATGAAGTGGAAAGCCACTTGAACATGTGACATGTTTTGATGACTGGCCCTTTAAGAGGCAGACCCTAGAAGTGGACAAACCCTTGAAGAGGTGACAAATTTAGGGAATTATGTCCTTTAAGAGGTTGACCAGGGTTGTGTACAAACCCTTGAAACTACAGCATTTTAAGTGTACTGGCCCTTTAAGAGGTGGACCTGGGAAGCTTACAGACCTTTAAAATTGGCAATACTTTAAAGTGACTGGCCTATGAAGAGGATGACCATGGAAGTGGACAGTCCTTAAAGATGCATTATTGTGTGTGGGTGGCCTTCTAAGAGACAACCCTGGGAATGGACAGACCTTTGGAAATGTCAATGTGGCTTATGAAGTGGAAAGCCACTTGAACATGTGACATGTTTTGCGGACTGGCCTTTTAAGAGGCAGACCCTAGAAGTGGACAAACCCTTGAAGAGGTGACAAATTTAGGGAATTATGTCCTTTAAGAGGTTGACCAGGGTTGTGTACAAACCCTCAAAACAACAGCATTTTAAGTGTACTGGCCCTTTAAGAGGTGGACCTGGGAAGCTTACGGACCTTTAAAATTGGCAATACTTTAAGGTGACTGGCCTATGAAGAGGATGACCATGGAAGTGGACAGTCCTTAAAGATGCATTATTGTGTGTGGGTGGCCTTCTAAGAGACAACCCTGGGAATGGACAGACCTTTGGAAATGTCAATGTGGCTTATGAAGTGGAAATCCACTTGAACATGTGACATGTTTTGATGACTGGCCCTTTAAGAGGCAGACCCTAGATATGGACAAACCCTTGAAGAGGTGACAAATTTAAGGAATTATGTCCTTTAAGAGGTTGACCAGGGTTGTGTACAAACCCTCAAAACAACAGCATTTTAAGTGTACTGGCCCTTTAAGAGGTGGACCTGGGAAGCTTACGGACCTTTAAAATTGGCAATACTTTAAGGTGACTGGCCTATGAAGAGGATGACCATGGAAGTGGACAGTCCTTAAAGATGCATTATTGTGTGTGGGTGGCCTTCTAAGAGACAACCCTGGGAATGGACAGACCTTTGGAAATGTCAATGTGGCTTATGAAGTGGAAAGCCACTTGAACATGTGACATGTTTTGCGGACTGGCCCTTTAAGAGGCAGACCCTAGAAGTGGACAAACCCTTGAAGAGGTGACAAATTTAGGGAATTATGTCCTTTAAGAGGTTGACCAGGGTTGTGTACAAACCCTCGAAACAACAGCATTTTAAGTGTACTGGTCCTTTAAGAGGTGGAGCTGGGAAGCTTACGGACCTTTAAAATTGGCAATACTTTAAGGTGACTGGCCTATGAAGAGGATGACCATGGAAGTGGACAGTCCTTAAAGATGCATTATTGTGTGTGGGTGGCCTTCTAAGAGACAACCCTGGGAATGGACAGACCTTTGGAAATGTCAATGTGGCTTATGAAGTGGAAAGCCACTTGAACATGTGACATGTTTTGCGGACTGGCCCTTTAAGAGGCAGACCCTAGAAGTGGACAAACCCTTGAAGAGGTGACAAATTTAGGGAATTATGTCCTTTAAGAGGTTGACCAGGGTTGTGTACAAACCCTTGAAACAACAGTATTTTCAGTGTACTGGCCCTTTAAGAGGTGGACCTGGGAAGCTTACGGACCTTTAAAATTGGCAATACTTTAAGGTGACTGGCCTATGAAGAGGATGACCATGGAAGTGGACAGTCCTTAAAGATGCATTATTGTGTGTGGGTGGCCTTCTAAGAGACAACCCTGGGAATGGACAGACCTTTGGAAATGTCAATGTGGCTTATGAAGTGGAAATCCACTTGAACATGTGACATGTTTTGCGGACTGGCCCTTTAAGAGGCAGACCCTAGAAGTGGACAAACCCTTGAAGAGGTGACAAATTTAGGGAATTATGTCCTTTAAGAGGTTGACCAGGGTTGTGTACAAACCCTCGAAACAACAGTATTTTAAGTGTACTGGCCCTTTAAGAGGTGGACCTGGGAAGCTTACGGACCTTTAAAATTGGCAATGCTTTAAGGTGACTGGCCTATGAAGAGGATGACCATGGAAGTGGACAGTCCTTAAAGATGCATTATTGTGTGTGGGTGGCCTTCTAAGAGACAACCCTGGGAATGGACAGACCTTTGGAAATGTCAATGTGGCTTATGAAGTGGAAATCCACTTGAACATGTGACATGTTTTGATGACTGGCCCTTTAAGAGGCAGACCCTAGATATGGACAAACCCTTGAAGAGGTGACAAATTTAAGGAATTATGTCCTTTAAGAGGTTGACCAGGGTTGTGTACAAACCCTCAAAACAACAGCATTTTAAGTGTACTGGCCCTTTAAGAGGTGGACCTGGGAAGCTTACGGACCTTTAAAATTGGCAATACTTTAAGGTGACTGGCCTATGAAGAGGATGACCATGGAAGTGGACAGTCCTTAAAGATGCATTATTGTGTGTGGGTGGCCTTCTAAGAGACAATCCTGGGAATGGACAGACCTTTGGAAATGTCAATGTGGCTTATGAAGTGGAAAGCCACTTGAACATGTGACATGTTTTGATGACTGGCCCTTTAAGAGGCAGACCCTAGAAGTGGACAAACCCTTGAAGAGGTGACAAATTTAGGGAATTATGTCCTTTAAGAGGTTGACCAGGGTTGTGTACAAACCCTTGAAACTACAGCATTTTAAGTGTACTGGCCCTTTAAGAGGTGGACCTGGGAAGCTTACAGACCTTTAAAATTGGCAATACTTTAAGGTGACTGGCCTATGAAGAGGATGACCATGGAAGTGGACAGTCCTTAAAGATGCATTATTGTGTGTGGGTGGCCTTCTAAGAGACAACCCTGGGAATGGACAGACCTTTGGAAATGTCAATGTGGCTTATGAAGTGGAAAGCCACTTGAACATGTGACATGTTTTGCGGACTGGCCTTTTAAGAGGCAGACCCTAGAAGTGGACAAACCCTTGAAGAGGTGACAAATTTAGGGAATTATGTCCTTTAAGAGGTTGACCAGGGTTGTGTACAAACCCTCAAAACAACAGCATTTTAAGTGTACTGGCCCTTTAAGAGGTGGACCTGGGAAGCTTACGGACCTTTAAAATTGGCAATACTTTAAGGTGACTGGCCTATGAAGAGGATGACCATGGAAGTGGACAGTCCTTAAAGATGCATTATTGTGTGTGGGTGGCCTTCTAAGAGACAACCCTGGGAATGGACAGACCTTTGGAAATGTCAATGTGGCTTATGAAGTGGAAATCCACTTGAACATGTGACATGTTTTGATGACTGGCCCTTTAAGAGGCAGACCCTAGAAGTGGACAAACCCTTGAAGAGGTGACAAATTTAGGGAATTATGTCCTTTAAGAGGTTGACCAGGGTTGTGTACAAACCCTTGAAACTACAGCATTTTAAGTGTACTGGCCCTTTAAGAGGTGGACCTGGGAAGCTTACAGACCTTTAAAATTGGCAATACTTTAAGGTGACTGGCCTATGAAGAGGATGACCATGGAAGTGGACAGTCCTTAAAGATGCATTATTGTGTGTGGGTGGCCTTCTAAGAGACAACCCTGGGAATGGACAGACCTTTGGAAATGTCAATGTGGCTTATGAAGTGGAAAGCCACTTGAACATGTGACATGTTTTGCGGACTGGCCTTTTAAGAGGCAGACCCTAGAAGTGGACAAACCCTTGAAGAGGTGACAAATTTAGGGAATTATGTCCTTTAAGAGGTTGACCAGGGTTGTGTACAAACCCTCAAAACAACAGCATTTTAAGTGTACTGGCCCTTTAAGAGGTGGACCTGGGAAGCTTACGGACCTTTAAAATTGGCAATACTTTAAGGTGACTGGCCTATGAAGAGGATGACCATGGAAGTGGACAGTCCTTAAAGATGCATTATTGTGTGTGGGTGGCCTTCTAAGAGACAACCCTGGGAATGGACAGACCTTTGGAAATGTCAATGTGGCTTATGAAGTGGAAATCCACTTGAACATGTGACATGTTTTGCGGACTGGCCCTTTAAGAGGCAGACCCTAGAAGTGGACAAACCCTTGAAGAGGTGACAAATTTAGGGAATTATGTCCTTTAAGAGGTTGACCAGGGTTGTGTACAAACCCTCGAAACAACAGTATTTTAAGTGTACTGGCCCTTTAAGAGGTGGACCTGGGAAGCTTACGGACCTTTAAAATTGGCAATGCTTTAAGGTGACTGGCCTATGAAGAGGATGACCATGGAAGTGGACAGTCCTTAAAGATGCATTATTGTGTGTGGGTGGCCTTCTAAGAGACAACCCTGGGAATGGACAGACCTTTGGAAATGTCAATGTGGCTTATGAAGTGGAAATCCACTTGAACATGTGACATGTTTTGATGACTGGCCCTTTAAGAGGCAGACCCTAGATATGGACAAACCCTTGAAGAGGTGACAAATTTAAGGAATTATGTCCTTTAAGAGGTTGACCAGGGTTGTGTACAAACCCTCAAAACAACAGCATTTTAAGTGTACTGGCCCTTTAAGAGGTGGACCTGGGAAGCTTACGGACCTTTAAAATTGGCAATACTTTAAGGTGACTGGCCTATGAAGAGGATGACCATGGAAGTGGACAGTCCTTAAAGATGCATTATTGTGTGTGGGTGGCCTTCTAAGAGACAACCCTGGGAATGGACAGACCTTTGGAAATGTCAATGTGGCTTATGAAGTGGAAAGCCACTTGAACATGTGACATGTTTTGCGGACTGGCCCTTTAAGAGGCAGACCCTAGAAGTGGACAAACCCTTGAAGAGGTGACAAATTTAGGGAATTATGTCCTTTAAGAGGTTGACCAGGGTTGTGTACAAACCCTTGAAACAACAGTATTTTCAGTGTACTGGCCCTTTAAGAGGTGGACCTGGGAAGCTTACGGACCTTTAAAATTGGCAATACTTTAAGGTGACTGGCCTATGAAGAGGATGACCATGGAAGTGGACAGTCCTTAAAGATGCATTATTGTGTGTGGGTGGCCTTCTAAGAGACAACCCTGGGAATGGACAGACCTTTGGAAATGTCAATGTGGCTTATGAAGTGGAAATCCACTTGAACATGTGACATGTTTTGCGGACTGGCCCTTTAAGAGGCAGACCCTAGAAGTGGACAAACCCTTGAAGAGGTGACAAATTTAGGGAATTATGTCCTTTAAGAGGTTGACCAGGGTTGTGTACAAACCCTCGAAACAACAGTATTTTAAGTGTACTGGCCCTTTAAGAGGTGGACCTGGGAAGCTTACGGACCTTTAAAATTGGCAATGCTTTAAGGTGACTGGCCTATGAAGAGGATGACCATGGAAGTGGACAGTCCTTAAAGATGCATTATTGTGTGTGGGTGGCCTTCTAAGAGACAACCCTGGGAATGGACAGACCTTTGGAAATGTCAATGTGGCTTATGAAGTGGAAATCCACTTGAACATGTGACATGTTTTGATGACTGGCCCTTTAAGAGGCAGACCCTAGATATGGACAAACCCTTGAAGAGGTGACAAATTTAAGGAATTATGTCCTTTAAGAGGTTGACCAGGGTTGTGTACAAACCCTCAAAACAACAGCATTTTAAGTGTACTGGCCCTTTAAGAGGTGGACCTGGGAAGCTTACGGACCTTTAAAATTGGCAATACTTTAAGGTGACTGGCCTATGAAGAGGATGACCATGGAAGTGGACAGTCCTTAAAGATGCATTATTGTGTGTGGGTGGCCTTCTAAGAGACAACCCTGGGAATGGACAGACCTTTGGAAATGTCAATGTGGCTTATGAAGTGGAAAGCCACTTGAACATGTGACATGTTTTGATGACTGGCCCTTTAAGAGGCAGACCCTAGAAGTGGACAAACCCTTGAAGAGGTGACAAATTTAGGGAATTATGTCCTTTAAGAGGTTGACCAGGGTTGTGTACAAACCCTTGAAACTACAGCATTTTAAGTGTACTGGCCCTTTAAGAGGTGGACCTGGGAAGCTTACAGACCTTTAAAATTGGCAATACTTTAAGGTGACTGGCCTATGAAGAGGATGACCATGGAAGTGGACAGTCCTTAAAGATGCATTATTGTGTGTGGGTGGCCTTCTAAGAGACAACCCTGGGAATGGACAGACCTTTGGAAATGTCAATGTGGCTTATGAAGTGGAAAGCCACTTGAACATGTGACATGTTTTGCGGACTGGCCTTTTAAGAGGCAGACCCTAGAAGTGGACAAACCCTTGAAGAGGTGACAAATTTAGGGAATTATGTCCTTTAAGAGGTTGACCAGGGTTGTGTACAAACCCTCAAAACAACAGCATTTTAAGTGTACTGGCCCTTTAAGAGGTGGACCTGGGAAGCTTACGGACCTTTAAAATTGGCAATACTTTAAGGTGACTGGCCTATGAAGAGGATGACCATGGAAGTGGACAGTCCTTAAAGATGCATTATTGTGTGTGGGTGGCCTTCTAAGAGACAACCCTGGGAATGGACAGACCTTTGGAAATGTCAATGTGGCTTATGAAGTGGAAATCCACTTGAACATGTGACATGTTTTGATGACTGGCCCTTTAAGAGGCAGACCCTAGATATGGACAAACCCTTGAAGAGGTGACAAATTTAAGGAATTATGTCCTTTAAGAGGTTGACCAGGGTTGTGTACAAACCCTCAAAACAACAGCATTTTAAGTGTACTGGCCCTTTAAGAGGTGGACCTGGGAAGCTTACGGACCTTTAAAATTGGCAATACTTTAAGGTGACTGGCCTATGAAGAGGATGACCATGGAAGTGGACAGTCCTTAAAGATGCATTATTGTGTGTGGGTGGCCTTCTAAGAGACAACCCTGGGAATGGACAGACCTTTGGAAATGTCAATGTGGCTTATGAAGTGGAAAGCCACTTGAACATGTGACATGTTTTGCGGACTGGCCCTTTAAGAGGCAGACCCTAGAAGTGGACAAACCCTTGAAGAGGTGACAAATTTAGGGAATTATGTCCTTTAAGAGGTTGACCAGGGTTGTGTACAAACCCTCGAAACAACAGCATTTTAAGTGTACTGGTCCTTTAAGAGGTGGAGCTGGGAAGCTTACGGACCTTTAAAATTGGCAATACTTTAAGGTGACTGGCCTATGAAGAGGATGACCATGGAAGTGGACAGTCCTTAAAGATGCATTATTGTGTGTGGGTGGCCTTCTAAGAGACAACCCTGGGAATGGACAGACCTTTGGAAATGTCAATGTGGCTTATGAAGTGGAAAGCCACTTGAACATGTGACATGTTTTGCGGACTGGCCCTTTAAGAGGCAGACCCTAGAAGTGGACAAACCCTTGAAGAGGTGACAAATTTAGGGAATTATGTCCTTTAAGAGGTTGACCAGGGTTGTGTACAAACCCTCGAAACAACAGTATTTTAAGTGTACTGGCCCTTTAAGAGGTGGACCTGGGAAGCTTACGGACCTTTAAAATTGGCAATACTTTAAGGTGACTGGCCTATGAAGAGGATGACCATGGAAGTGGACAGTCCTTAAAGATGCATTATTGTGTGTGGGTGGCCTTCTAAGAGACAACCCTGGGAATGGACAGACCTTTGGAAATGTCAATGTGGCTTATGAAGTGGAAATCCACTTGAACATGTGACATGTTTTGATGACTGGCCCTTTAAGAGGCAGACCCTAGATATGGACAAACCCTTGAAGAGGTGACAAATTTAAGGAATTATGTCCTTTAAGAGGTTGACCAGGGTTGTGTACAAACCCTCAAAACAACAGCATTTTAAGTGTACTGGCCCTTTAAGAGGTGGACCTGGGAAGCTTACGGACCTTTAAAATTGGCAATACTTTAAGGTGACTGGCCTATAAAGAGGATGACCATGGAAGTGGACAGTCCTTAAAGATGCATTATTGTGTGTGGGTGGCCTTCTAAGAGACAACCCTGGGAATGGACAGACCTTTGGAAATGTCAATGTGGCTTATGAAGTGGAAAGCCACTTGAACATGTGACATGTTTTGCGGACTGGCCCTTTAAGAGGCAGACCCTAGAAGTGGACAAACCCTTGAAGAGGTGACAAATTTAGGGAATTATGTCCTTTAAGAGGTTGACCAGGGTTGTGTACAAACCCTTGAAACAACAGTATTTTAAGTGTACTGGCCCTTTAAGAGGTGGACCTGGGAAGCTTACAGACTTTTAAAATTGGCAATACTTTAAGGTGACTGGCCTATGAAGAGGATGACCATGGAAGTGGACAGTCCTTAAAGATGCATTATTGTGTGTGGGTGGCCTTCTAAGAGACAACCCTGGGAATGGACAGACCTTTGGAAATGTCAATGTGGCTTATGAAGTGGAAAGCCACTTGAACATGTGACATGTTTTGCGGACTGGCCCTTTAAGAGGCAGACCCTAGAAGTGGACAAACCCTTGAAGAGGTGACAAATTTAGGGAATTATGTCCTTTAAGAGGTTGACCAGGGTTGTGTACAAACCCTCGAAACAACAGCATTTTAAGTGTACTGGTCCTTTAAGAGGTGGAGCTGGGAAGCTTACGGACCTTTAAAATTGGCAATACTTTAAGGTGACTGGCCTATGAAGAGGATGACCATGGAAGTGGACAGTCCTTAAAGATGCATTATTGTGTGTGGGTGGCCTTCTAAGAGACAACCCTGGGAATGGACAGACCTTTGGAAATGTCAATGTGGCTTATGAAGTGGAAAGCCACTTGAACATGTGACATGTTTTGCGGACTGGCCCTTTAAGAGGCAGACCCTAGAAGTGGACAAACCCTTGAAGAGGTGACAAATTTAGGGAATTATGTCCTTTAAGAGGTTGACCAGGGTTGTGTACAAACCCTCGAAACAACAGTATTTTAAGTGTACTGGCCCTTTAAGAGGTGGACCTGGGAAGCTTACGGACCTTTAAAATTGGCAATACTTTAAGGTGACTGGCCTATGAAGAGGATGACCATGGAAGTGGACAGTCCTTAAAGATGCATTATTGTGTGTGGGTGGCCTTCTAAGAGACAACCCTGGGAATGGACAGACCTTTGGAAATGTCAATGTGGCTTATGAAGTGGAAATCCACTTGAACATGTGACATGTTTTGATGACTGGCCCTTTAAGAGGCAGACCCTAGATATGGACAAACCCTTGAAGAGGTGACAAATTTAAGGAATTATGTCCTTTAAGAGGTTGACCAGGGTTGTGTACAAACCCTCAAAACAACAGCATTTTAAGTGTACTGGCCCTTTAAGAGGTGGACCTGGGAAGCTTACGGACCTTTAAAATTGGCAATACTTTAAGGTGACTGGCCTATAAAGAGGATGACCATGGAAGTGGACAGTCCTTAAAGATGCATTATTGTGTGTGGGTGGCCTTCTAAGAGACAACCCTGGGAATGGACAGACCTTTGGAAATGTCAATGTGGCTTATGAAGTGGAAAGCCACTTGAACATGTGACATGTTTTGCGGACTGGCCCTTTAAGAGGCAGACCCTAGAAGTGGACAAACCCTTGAAGAGGTGACAAATTTAGGGAATTATGTCCTTTAAGAGGTTGACCAGGGTTGTGTACAAACCCTTGAAACAACAGTATTTTAAGTGTACTGGCCCTTTAAGAGGTGGACCTGGGAAGCTTACAGACTTTTAAAATTGGCAATACTTTAAGGTGACTGGCCTATGAAGAGGATGACCATGGAAGTGGACAGTCCTTAAAGATGCATTATTGTGTGTGGGTGGCCTTCTAAGAGACAACCCTGGGAATGGACAGACCTTTGGAAATGTCAATGTGGCTTATGAAGTGGAAAGCCACTTGAACATGTGACATGTTTTGCGGACTGGCCCTTTAAGAGGCAGACCCTAGAAGTGGACAAACCCTTGAAGAGGTGACAAATTTAGGGAATTATGTCCTTTAAGAGGTTGACCAGGGTTGTGTACAAACCCTCGAAACAACAGCATTTTAAGTGTACTGGCCCTTTAAGAGGTGGAGCTGGGAAGCTTACGGACCTTTAAAATTGGCAATACTTTAAGGTGACTGGCCTATGAAGAGGATGACCATGGAAGTGGACAGTCCTTAAAGATGCATTATTGTGTGTGGGTGGCCTTCTAAGAGACAACCCTGGGAATGGACAGACCTTTGGAAATGTCAATGTGGCTTATGAAGTGGAAAGCCACTTGAACATGTGACATGTTTTGCGGACTGGCCCTTTAAGAGGCAGACCCTAGAAGTGGACAAACCCTTGAAGAGGTGACAAATTTAGGGAATTATGTCCTTTAAGAGGTTGACCAGGGTTGTGTACAAACCCTCGAAACAACAGTATTTTAAGTGTACTGGCCCTTTAAGAGGCGGACCTGGGAAGCTTACGGACCTTTAAAATTGGCAATACTTTAAGGTGACTGGCCTATGAAGAGGATGACCATGGAAGTGGACAGTCCTTAAAGATGCATTATTGTGTGTGGGTGGCCTTCTAAGAGACAACCCTGGGAATGGACAGACCTTTGGAAATGTCAATGTGGCTTATGAAGTGGAAATCCACTTGAACATGTGACATGTTTTGATGACTGGCCCTTTAAGAGGCAGACCCTAGATATGGACAAACCCTTGAAGAGGTGACAAATTTAAGGAATTATGTCCTTTAAGAGGTTGACCAGGGTTGTGTACAAACCCTCAAAACAACAGCATTTTAAGTGTACTGGCCCTTTAAGAGGTGGACCTGGGAAGCTTACGGACCTTTAAAATTGGCAATACTTTAAGGTGACTGGCCTATGAAGAGGATGACCATGGAAGTGGACAGTCCTTAAAGATGCATTATTGTGTGTGGGTGGCCTTCTAAGAGACAACCCTGGGAATGGACAGACCTTTGGAAATGTCAATGTGGCTTATGAAGTGGAAATCCACTTGAACATGTGACATGTTTTGATGACTGGCCCTTTAAGAGGCAGACCCTAGATATGGACAAACCCTTGAAGAGGTGACAAATTTAAGGAATTATGTCCTTTAAGAGGTTGACCAGGGTTGTGTACAAACCCTCAAAACAACAGCATTTTAAGTGTACTGGCCCTTTAAGAGGTGGACCTGGGAAGCTTACGGACCTTTAAAATTGGCAATACTTTAAGGTGACTGGCCTATGAAGAGGATGACCATGGAAGTGGACAGTCCTTAAAGATGCATTATTGTGTGTGGGTGGCCTTCTAAGAGACAACCCTGGGAATGGACAGACCTTTGGAAATGTCAATGTGGCTTATGAAGTGGAAAGCCACTTGAACATGTGACATGTTTTGCGGACTGGCCCTTTAAGAGGCAGACCCTAGAAGTGGACAAACCCTTGAAGAGGTGACAAATTTAGGGAATTATGTCCTTTAAGAGGTTGACCAGGGTTGTGTACAAACCCTTGAAACAACAGTATTTTCAGTGTACTGGCCCTTTAAGAGGTGGACCTGGGAAGCTTACAGACTTTTAAAATTGGCAATACTTTAAGGTGACTGGCCTATGAAGAGGATGACCATGGAAGTGGACAGTCCTTAAAGATGCATTATTGTGTGTGGGTGGCCTTCTAAGAGACAACCCTGGGAATGGACAGACCTTTGGAAATGTCAATGTGGCTTATGAAGTGGAAAGCCACTTGAACATGTGACATGTTTTGCGGACTGGCCCTTTAAGAGGCAGACCCTAGAAGTGGACAAACCCTTGAAGAGGTGACAAATTTAGGGAATTATGTCCTTTAAGAGGTTGACCAGGGTTGTGTACAAACCCTCGAAACAACAGCATTTTAAGTGTACTGGCCCTTTAAGAGGTGGAGCTGGGAAGCTTACGGACCTTTAAAATTGGCAATACTTTAAGGTGACTGGCCTATGAAGAGGATGACCATGGAAGTGGACAGTCCTTAAAGATGCATTATTGTGTGTGGGTGGCCTTCTAAGAGACAACCCTGGGAATGGACAGACCTTTGGAAATGTCAATGTGGCTTATGAAGTGGAAAGCCACTTGAACATGTGACATGTTTTGCGGACTGGCCCTTTAAGAGGCAGACCCTAGAAGTGGACAAACCCTTGAAGAGGTGACAAATTTAGGGAATTATGTCCTTTAAGAGGTTGACCAGGGTTGTGTACAAACCCTCGAAACAACAGTATTTTAAGTGTACTGGCCCTTTAAGAGGTGGACCTGGGAAGCTTACGGACCTTTAAAATTGGCAATACTTTAAGGTGACTGGCCTATGAAGAGGATGACCATGGAAGTGGACAGTCCTTAAAGATGCATTATTGTGTGTGGGTGGCCTTCTAAGAGACAACCCTGGGAATGGACAGACCTTTGGAAATGTCAATGTGGCTTATGAAGTGGAAAGCCACTTGAACATGTGACATGTTTTGATGACTGGCCCTTTAAGAGGCAGACCCTAGATATGGACAAACCCTTGAAGAGGTGACAAATTTAAGGAATTATGTCCTTTAAGAGGTTGACCAGGGTTGTGTACAAACCCTCAAAACAACAGCATTTTAAGTGTACTGGCCCTTTAAGAGGTGGACCTGGGAAGCTTACGGACCTTTAAAATTGGCAATACTTTAAGGTGACTGGCCTATGAAGAGGATGACCATGGAAGTGGACAGTCCTTAAAGATGCATTATTGTGTGTGGGTGGCCTTCTAAGAGACAACCCTGGGAATGGACAGACCTTTGGAAATGTCAATGTGGCTTATGAAGTGGAAATCCACTTGAACATGTGACATGTTTTGATGACTGGCCCTTTAAGAGGCAGACCCTAGATATGGACAAACCCTTGAAGAGGTGACAAATTTAAGGAATTATGTCCTTTAAGAGGTTGACCAGGGTTGTGTACAAACCCTCAAAACAACAGCATTTTAAGTGTACTGGCCCTTTAAGAGGTGGACCTGGGAAGCTTTCGGACCTTTAAAATTGGCAATACTTTAAGGTGACTGGCCTATGAAGAGGATGACCATGGAAGTGGACAGTCCTTAAAGATGCATTATTGTGTGTGGGTGGCCTTCTAAGAGACAACCCTGGGAATGGACAGACCTTTGGAAATGTCAATGTGGCTTATGAAGTGGAAAGCCACTTGAACATGTGACATGTTTTGCGGACTGGCCCTTTAAGAGGCAGACCCTAGAAGTGGACAAACCCTTGAAGAGGTGACAAATTTAGGGAATTATGTCCTTTAAGAGGTTGACCAGGGTTGTGTACAAACCCTTGAAACAACAGTATTTTAAGTGTACTGGCCCTTTAAGAGGTGGACCTGGGAAGCTTACAGACTTTTAAAATTGGCAATACTTTAAGGTGACTGGCCTATGAAGAGGATGACCATGGAAGTGGACAGTCCTTAAAGATGCATTATTGTGTGTGGGTTGCCTTCTAAGAGACAACCCTGGGAATGGACAGACCTTTGGAAATGTCAATGTGGCTTATGAAGTGGAAAGCCACTTGAACATGTGACATGTTTTGCGGACTGGCCCTTTAAGAGGCAGACCCTAGAAGTGGACAAACCCTTGAAGAGGTGACAAATTTAGGGAATTATGTCCTTTAAGAGGTTGACCAGGGTTGTGTACAAACCCTCGAAACAACAGCATTTTAAGTGTACTGGCCCTTTAAGAGGTGGACCTGGGAAGCTTACGGACCTTTAAAATTGGCAATACTTTAAGGTGACTGGCCTATGAAGAGGATGACCATGGAAGTGGACAGTCCTTAAAGATGCATTATTGTGTGTGGGTGGCCTTCTAAGAGACAACCCTGGGAATGGACAGACCTTTGGAAATGTCAATGTGGCTTATGAAGTGGAAAGCCACTTGAACATGTGACATGTTTTGCGGACTGGCCCTTTAAGAGGCACACCCTAGAAGTGAACAAACCCTTGAAGAGGTGACAAATTTAGGGAATTATGTCCTTTAAGAGGTTGACCAGGGTTGTGTACAAACCCTTGAAACAACAGCATTTTAAGTGTACTGGCCCTTTAAGAGGTGGACCTGGGAAGCTTACAGACCTTTAAAATTGGCAATACTTTAAGGTGACTGGCCTATGAAGAGGATGACCATGGAAGTGGACAGTCCTTAAAGATGCATTATTGTGTGTGGGTGGCCTTCTAAGAGACAACCCTGGGAATGGACAGACCTTTGGAAATGTCAATGTGGCTTATGAAGTGGAAAGCCACTTGAACATGTGACATGTTTTGCGGACTGGCCCTTTAAGAGGCAGACCCTAGAAGTGGACAAACCCTTGAAGAGGTGACAAATTTAGGGAATTATGTCCTTTAAGAGGTTGACCAGGGTTGTGTACAAACCCTCGAAACAACAGCATTTTAAGTGTACTGGCCCTTTAAGAGGTGGACCTGGGAAGCTTACGGACCTTTAAAATTGGCAATACTTTAAGGTGACTGGCCTATGAAGAGGATGACCATGGAAGTGGACAGTCCTTAAAGATGCATTATTGTGTGTGGGTGGCCTTCTAAGAGACAACCCTGGGAATGGACAGACCTTTGGAAATGTCAATGTGGCTTATGAAGTGGAAAGCCACTTGAACATGTGACATGTTTTGATGACTGGCCCTTTAAGAGGCAGACCCTAGAAGTGGACAAACCCTTGAAGAGGTGACAAATTTAGGGAATTATGTCCTTTAAGAGGTTGACCAGGGTTGTGTACAAACCCTTGAAACTACAGCATTTTAAGTGTACTGGCCCTTTAAGAGGTGGACCTGGGAAGCTTACAGACCTTTAAAATTGGCAATACTTTAAGGTGACTGGCCTATGAAGAGGATGACCATGGAAGTGGACAGTCCTTAAAGATGCATTATTGTGTGTGGGTGGCCTTCTAAGAGACAACCCTGGGAATGGACAGACCTTTGGAAATGTCAATGTGGCTTATGAAGTGGAAAGCCACTTGAACATGTGACATGTTTTGCGGACTGGCCCTTTAAGAGGCACACCCTAGAAGTGAACAAACCCTTGAAGAGGTGACAAATTTAGGGAATTATGTCCTTTAAGAGGTTGACCAGGGTTGTGTACAAACCCTTGAAACAACAGCATTTTAAGTGTACTGGCCCTTTAAGAGGTGGACCTGGGAAGCTTACAGACCTTTAAAATTGGCAATACTTTAAGGTGACTGGCCTATGAAGAGGATGACCATGGAAGTGGACAGTCCTTAAAGATGCATTATTGTGTGTGGGTGGCCTTCTAAGAGACAACTCTGGGAATGGACAGACCTTTGGAAATGTCAATGTGGCTTATGAAGTGGAAAGCCACTTGAACATGTGACATGTTTTGCGGACTGGCCCTTTAAGAGGCAGACCCTAGAAGTGGACAAACCCTTGAAGAGGTGACAAATTTAGGGAATTATGTCCTTTAAGAGGTTGACCAGGGTTGTGTACAAACCCTCGAAACAACAGCATTTTAAGTGTACTGGCCCTTTAAGAGGTGGACCTGGGAAGCTTACGGACCTTTAAAATTGGCAATACTTTAAGGTGACTGGCCTATGAAGAGGATGACCATGGAAGTGGACAGTCCTTAAAGATGCATTATTGTGTGTGGGTGGCCTTCTAAGAGACAACCCTGGGAATGGACAGACCTTTGGAAATGTCAATGTGGCTTATGAAGTGGAAAGCCACTTGAACATGTGACATGTTTTGCGGACTGGCCCTTTAAGAGGCAGACCCTAGAAGTGGACAAACCCTTGAAGAGGTGACAAATTTAGGGAATTATGTCCTTTAAGAGGTTGACCAGGGTTGTGTACAAACCCTCGAAACAACAGCATTTTAAGTGTACTGGCCCTTTAAGAGGTGGACCTGGGAAGCTTACGGACCTTTAAAATTGGCAATACTTTAAGGTGACTGGCCTATGAAGAGGATGACCATGGAAGTGGACAGTCCTTAAAGATGCATTATTGTGTGTGGGTGGCCTTCTAAGAGACAACCCTGGGAATGGACAGACCTTTGGAAATGTCAATGTGGCTTATGAAGTGGAAAGCCACTTGAACATGTGACATGTTTTGCGGACTGGCCCTTTAAGAGGCAGACCCTAGAAGTGGACAAACCCTTGAAGAGGTGACAAATTTAGGGAATTATGTCCTTTAAGAGGTTGACCAGGGTTGTGTACAAACCCTCGAAACAACAGCATTTTAAGTGTACTGGCCCTTTAAGAGGTGGACCTGGGAAGCTTACGGACCTTTAAAATTGGCAATACTTTAAGGTGACTGGCCTATGAAGAGGATGACCATGGAAGTGGACAGTCCTTAAAGATGCATTATTGTGTGTGGGTGGCCTATTAAGAGACAACCCTGGGAATGGACAGACCTTTGGAAATGTCAATGTGGCTTATGAAGTGGAAAGCCACTTGAACATGTGACATGTTTTGCGGACTGGCCCTTTAAGAGGCAGACCCTAGAAGTGGACAAACCCTTGAAGAGGTGACAAATTTAGGGAATTATGTCCTTTAAGAGGTTGACCAGGGTTGTGTACAAACCCTCGAAACAACAGCATTTTAAGTGTACTGGCCTTTTAAGAGGTGGACCTGGGAAGCTTACGGACCTTTAAAATTGGCAATACTTTAAGGTGACTGGCCTATGAAGAGGATGACCATGGAAGTGGACAGTCCTTAAAGATGCATTATTGTGTGTGGGTGGCCTTCTAAGAGACAACCCTGGGAATGGACAGACCTTTGGAAATGTCAATGTGGCTTACGAAGTGGAAAGCCACTTGAACATGTGACATGTTTTGCGGACTGGCCTTTTAAGAGGCAGACCCTAGAAGTGGACAAACCCTTGAAGAGGTGACAAATTTAGGGAATTATGTCCTTTAAGAGGTTGACCAGGGTTGTGTACAAACCCTCAAAACAACAGCATTTTAAGTGTACTGGCCCTTTAAGAGGTGGACCTGGGAAGCTTACGGACCTTTAAAATTGGCAATACTTTAAGGTGACTGGCCTATGAAGAGGATGACCATGGAAGTGGACAGTCCTTAAAGATGCATTATTGTGTGTGGGTGGCCTTCTAAGAGACAACCCTGGGAATGGACAGACCTTTGGAAATGTCAATGTGGCTTATGAAGTGGAAAGCCACTTGAACATGTGACATGTTTTGCGGACTGGCCCTTTAAGAGGCAGACCCTAGAAGTGGACAAACCCTTGAAGAGGTGACAAATTTAGGGAATTATGTCCTTTAAGAGGTTGACCAGGGTTGTGTACAAACCCTCAAAACAACAGCATTTTAAGTGTACTGGCCCTTTAAGAGGTGGACCTGGGAAGCTTACGGACCTTTAAAATTGGCAATACTTTAAGGTGACTGGCCTATGAAGAGGATGACCATGGAAGTGGACAGTCCTTAAAGATGCATTATTGTGTGTGGGTGGCCTTCTAAGAGACAACCCTGGGAATGGACAGACCTTTGGAAATGTCAATGTGGCTTATGAAGTGGAAAGCCACTTGAACATGTGACATGTTTTGCGGACTGGCCCTTTAAGAGGCAGACCCTAGAAGTGGACAAACCCTTGAAGAGGTGACAAATTTAGGGAATTATGTCCTTTAAGAGGTTGACCAGGGTTGTGTACAAACCCTCGAAACAACAGCATTTTAAGTGTACTGGCCCTTTAAGAGGTGGACCTGGGAAGCTTACGGACCTTTAAAATTGGCAATACTTTAAGGTGACTGGCCTATGAAGAGGATGACCATGGAAGTGGACAGTCCTTAAAGATGCATTATTGTGTGTGGGTGGCCTTCTAAGAGACAACCCTGGGAATGGACAGACCTTTGGAAATGTCAATGTGGCTTATGAAGTGGAAAGCCACTTGAACATGTGACATGTTTTGCGGACTGGCCCTTTAAGAGGCAGACCCTAGAAGTGGACAAACCCTTGAAGAGGTGACAAATTTAGGGAATTATGTCCTTTAAGAGGTTGACCAGGGTTGTGTACAAACCCTCAAAACAACAGCATTTTAAGTGTACTGGCCCTTTAAGAGGTGGACCTGGGAAGCTTACGGACCTTTAAAATTGGCAATACTTTAAGGTGACTGGCCTATGAAGAGGATGACCATGGAAGTGGACAGTCCTTAAAGATGCATTATTGTGTGTGGGTGGCCTTCTAAGAGACAACCCTGGGAATGGACAGACCTTTGGAAATGTCAATGTGGCTTATGAAGTGGAAAGCCACTTGAACATGTGACATGTTTTGCGGACTGGCCCTTTAAGAGGCAGACCCTAGAAGTGGACAAACCCTTGAAGAGGTGACAAATTTAGGGAATTATGTCCTTTAAGAGGTTGACCAGGGTTGTGTACAAACCCTCGAAACAACAGCATTTTAAGTGTACTGGCCCTTTAAGAGGTGGACCTGGGAAGCTTACGGACCTTTAAAATTGGCAATACTTTAAGGTGACTGGCCTATGAAGAGGATGACCATGGAAGTGGACAGTCCTTAAAGATGCATTATTGTGTGTGGGTGGCCTTCTAAGAGACAACCCTGGGAATGGACAGACCTTTGGAAATGTCAATGTGGCTTATGAAGTGGAAAGCCACTTGAACATGTGACATGTTTTGCGGACTGGCCTTTTAAGAGGCAGACCCTAGAAGTGGACAAACCCTTGAAGAGGTGACAAATTTAGGGAATTATGTCCTTTAAGAGGTTGACCAGGGTTGTGTACAAACCCTCAAAACAACAGCATTTTAAGTGTACTGGCCCTTTAAGAGGTGGACCTGGGAAGCTTACGGACCTTTAAAATTGGCAATACTTTAAGGTGACTGGCCTATGAAGAGGATGACCATGGAAGTGGACAGTCCTTAAAGATGCATTATTGTGTGTGGGTGGCCTTCTAAGAGACAACCCTGGGAATGGACAGACCTTTGGAAATGTCAATGTGGCTTATGAAGTGGAAAGCCACTTGAACATGTGACATGTTTTGCGGACTGGCCCTTTAAGAGGCAGACCCTAGAAGTGGACAAACCCTTGAAGAGGTGACAAATTTAGGGAATTATGTCCTTTAAGAGGTTGACCAGGGTTGTGTACAAACCCTCAAAACAACAGCATTTTAAGTGTACTGGCCCTTTAAGAGGTGGACCTGGGAAGCTTACGGACCTTTAAAATTGGCAATACTTTAAGGTGACTGGCCTATGAAGAGGATGACCATGGAAGTGGACAGTCCTTAAAGATGCATTATTGTGTGTGGGTGGCCTTCTAAGAGACAACCCTGGGAATGGACAGACCTTTGGAAATGTCAATGTGGCTTATGAAGTGGAAAGCCACTTGAACATGTGACATGTTTTGCGGACTGGCCCTTTAAGAGGCAGACCCTAGAAGTGGACAAACCCTTGAAGAGGTGACAAATTTAGGGAATTATGTCCTTTAAGAGGTTGACCAGGGTTGTGTACAAACCCTTGAAACAACAGTATTTTAAGTGTACTGGCCCTTTAAGAGGTGGACCTGGGAAGCTTACAGACTTTTAAAATTGGCAATACTTTAAGGTGACTGGCCTATGAAGAGGATGACCATGGAAGTGGACAGTCCTTAAAGATGCATTATTGTGTGTGGGTGGCCTTCTAAGAGACAACCCTGGGAATGGACAGACCTTTGGAAATGTCAATGTGGCTTATGAAGTGGAAAGCCACTTGAACATGTGACATGTTTTGCGGACTGGCCCTTTAAGAGGCAGACCCTAGAAGTGGACAAACCCTTGAAGAGGTGACAAATTTAGGGAATTATGTCCTTTAAGAGGTTGACCAGGGTTGTGTACAAACCCTCGAAACAACAGCATTTTAAGTGTACTGGCCTTTTAAGAGGTGGACCTGGGAAGCTTACGGACCTTTAAAATTGGCAATACTTTAAGGTGACTGGCCTATGAAGAGGATGACCATGGAAGTGGACAGTCCTTAAAGATGCATTATTGTGTGTGGGTGGCCTTCTAAGAGACAACCCTGGGAATGGACAGACCTTTGGAAATGTCAATGTGGCTTATGAAGTGGAAAGCCACTTGAACATGTGACATGTTTTGCGGACTGGCCTTTTAAGAGGCAGACCCTAGAAGTGGACAAACCCTTGAAGAGGTGACAAATTTAGGGAATTATGTCCTTTAAGAGGTTGACCAGGGTTGTGTACAAACCCTCAAAACAACAGCATTTTAAGTGTACTGGCCCTTTAAGAGGTGGACCTGGGAAGCTTACGGACCTTTAAAATTGGCAATACTTTAAGGTGACTGGCCTATGAAGAGGATGACCATGGAAGTGGACAGTCCTTAAAGATGCATTATTGTGTGTGGGTGGCCTTCTAAGAGACAACCCTGGGAATGGACAGACCTTTGGAAATGTCAATGTGGCTTATGAAGTGGAAAGCCACTTGAACATGTGACATGTTTTGCGGACTGGCCCTTTAAGAGGCAGACCCTAGAAGTGGACAAACCCTTGAAGAGGTGACAAATTTAGGGAATTATGTCCTTTAAGAGGTTGACCAGGGTTGTGTACAAACCCTTGAAACAACAGTATTTTAAGTGTACTGGCCCTTTAAGAGGTGGACCTGGGAAGCTTACAGACTTTTAAAATTGGCAATACTTTAAGGTGACTGGCCTATGAAGAGGATGACCATGGAAGTGGACAGTCCTTAAAGATGCATTATTGTGTGTGGGTGGCCTTCTAAGAGACAACCCTGGGAATGGACAGACCTTTGGAAATGTCAATGTGGCTTATGAAGTGGAAAGCCACTTGAACATGTGACATGTTTTGCGGACTGGCCCTTTAAGAGGCAGACCCTAGAAGTGGACAAACCCTTGAAGAGGTGACAAATTTAGGGAATTATGTCCTTTAAGAGGTTGACCAGGGTTGTGTACAAACCCTCGAAACAACAGCATTTTAAGTGTACTGGCCTTTTAAGAGGTGGACCTGGGAAGCTTACGGACCTTTAAAATTGGCAATACTTTAAGGTGACTGGCCTATGAAGAGGATGACCATGGAAGTGGACAGTCCTTAAAGATGCATTATTGTGTGTGGGTGGCCTTCTAAGAGACAACCCTGGGAATGGACAGACCTTTGGAAATGTCAATGTGGCTTATGAAGTGGAAAGCCACTTGAACATGTGACATGTTTTGCGGACTGGCCCTTTAAGAGGCAGACCCTAGAAGTGGACAAACCCTTGAAGAGGTGACAAATTTAGGGAATTATGTCCTTTAAGAGGTTGACCAGGGTTGTGTACAAACCCTCGAAACAACAGCATTTTAAGTGTACTGGCCCTTTAAGAGGTGGACCTGGGAAGCTTACGGACCTTTAAAATTGGCAATACTTTAAGGTGACTGGCCTATGAAGAGGATGACCATGGAAGTGGACAGTCCTTAAAGATGCATTATTGTGTGTGGGTGGCCTTCTAAGAGACAACCCTGGGAATGGACAGACCTTTGGAAATGTCAATGTGGCTTATGAAGTGGAAAGCCACTTGAACATGTGACATGTTTTGCGGACTGGCCCTTTAAGAGGCAGACCCTAGAAGTGGACAAACCCTTGAAGAGGTGACAAATTTAGGGAATTATGTCCTTTAAGAGGTTGACCAGGGTTGTGTACAAACCCTTGAAACAACAGTATTTTAAGTGTACTGGCCCTTTAAGAGGTGGACCTGGGAAGCTTACGGACCTTTAAAATTGGCAATACTTTAAGGTGACTGGCCTATGAAGAGGATGACCATGGAAGTGGACAGTCCTTAAAGATGCATTATTGTGTGTGGGTGGCCTTCTAAGAGACAACCCTGGGAATGGACAGACCTTTGGAAATGTCAATGTGGCTTATGAAGTGGAAAGCCACTTGAACATGTGACATGTTTTGATGACTGGCCCTTTAAGAGGCAGACCCTAGAAGTGGACAAACCCTTGAAGAGGTGACAAATTTAGGGAATTATGTCCTTTAAGAGGTTGACCAGGGTTGTGTACAAACCCTCGAAACAACAGCATTTTAAGTGTACTGGCCCTTTAAGAGGTGGACCTGGGAAGCTTACGGACCTTTAAAATTGGCAATACTTTAAGGTGACTGGCCTATGAAGAGGATGACCATGGAAGTGGACAGTCCTTAAAGATGCATTATTGTGTGTGGGTGGCCTTCTAAGAGACAACCCTGGGAATGGACAGACCTTTGGAAATGTCAATGTGGCTTATGAAGTGGAAAGCCACTTGAACATGTGACATGTTTTGCGGACTGGCCCTTTAAGAGGCAGACCCTAGAAGTGGACAAACCCTTGAAGAGGTGACAAATTTAGGGAATTATGTCCTTTAAGAGGTTGACCAGGGTTGTGTACAAACCCTCGAAACAACAGCATTTTAAGTGTACTGGCCCTTTAAGAGGTGGACCTGGGAAGCTTACGGACCTTTAAAATTGGCAATACTTTAAGGTGACTGGCCTATGAAGAGGATGACCATGGAAGTGGACAGTCCTTAAAGATGCATTATTGTGTGTGGGTGGCCTTCTAAGAGACAACCCTGGGAATGGACAGACCTTTGGAAATGTCAATGTGGCTTATGAAGTGGAAAGCCACTTGAACATGTGACATGTTTTGCGGACTGGCCCTTTAAGAGGCAGACCCTAGAAGTGGACAAACCCTTGAAGAGGTGACAAATTTAGGGAATTATGTCCTTTAAGAGGTTGACCAGGGTTGTGTACAAACCCTTGAAACAACAGTATTTTAAGTGTACTGGCCCTTTAAGAGGTGGACCTGGGAAGCTTACAGACTTTTAAAATTGGCAATACTTTAAGGTGACTGGCCTATGAAGAGGATGACCATGGAAGTGGACAGTCCTTAAAGATGCATTATTGTGTGTGGGTGGCCTTCTAAGAGACAACCCTGGGAATGGACAGACCTTTGGAAATGTCAATGTGGCTTATGAAGTGGAAAGCCACTTGAACATGTGACATGTTTTGCGGACTGGCCCTTTAAGAGGCAGACCCTAGAAGTGGACAAACCCTTGAAGAGGTGACAAATTTAGGGAATTATGTCCTTTAAGAGGTTGACCAGGGTTGTGTACAAACCCTCGAAACAACAGCATTTTAAGTGTACTGGCCTTTTAAGAGGTGGACCTGGGAAGCTTACGGACCTTTAAAATTGGCAATACTTTAAGGTGACTGGCCTATGAAGAGGATGACCATGGAAGTGGACAGTCCTTAAAGATGCATTATTGTGTGTGGGTGGCCTTCTAAGAGACAACCCTGGGAATGGACAGACCTTTGGAAATGTCAATGTGGCTTATGAAGTGGAAAGCCACTTGAACATGTGACATGTTTTGCGGACTGGCCCTTTAAGAGGCAGACCCTAGAAGTGGACAAACCCTTGAAGAGGTGACAAATTTAGGGAATTATGTCCTTTAAGAGGTTGACCAGGGTTGTGTACAAACCCTCGAAACAACAGCATTTTAAGTGTACTGGCCCTTTAAGAGGTGGACCTGGGAAGCTTACGGACCTTTAAAATTGGCAATACTTTAAGGTGACTGGCCTATGAAGAGGATGACCATGGAAGTGGACAGTCCTTAAAGATGCATTATTGTGTGTGGGTGGCCTTCTAAGAGACAACCCTGGGAATGGACAGACCTTTGGAAATGTCAATGTGGCTTATGAAGTGGAAAGCCACTTGAACATGTGACATGTTTTGCGGACTGGCCCTTTAAGAGGCAGACCCTAGAAGTGGACAAACCCTTGAAGAGGTGACAAATTTAGGGAATTATGTCCTTTAAGAGGTTGACCAGGGTTGTGTACAAACCCTTGAAACAACAGTATTTTAAGTGTACTGGCCCTTTAAGAGGTGGACCTGGGAAGCTTACGGACCTTTAAAATTGGCAATACTTTAAGGTGACTGGCCTATGAAGAGGATGACCATGGAAGTGGACAGTCCTTAAAGATGCATTATTGTGTGTGGGTGGCCTTCTAAGAGACAACCCTGGGAATGGACAGACCTTTGGAAATGTCAATGTGGCTTATGAAGTGGAAAGCCACTTGAACATGTGACATGTTTTGATGACTGGCCCTTTAAGAGGCAGACCCTAGAAGTGGACAAACCCTTGAAGAGGTGACAAATTTAGGGAATTATGTCCTTTAAGAGGTTGACCAGGGTTGTGTACAAACCCTCGAAACAACAGCATTTTAAGTGTACTGGCCCTTTAAGAGGTGGACCTGGGAAGCTTACGGACCTTTAAAATTGGCAATACTTTAAGGTGACTGGCCTATGAAGAGGATGACCATGGAAGTGGACAGTCCTTAAAGATGCATTATTGTGTGTGGGTGGCCTTCTAAGAGACAACCCTGGGAATGGACAGACCTTTGGAAATGTCAATGTGGCTTATGAAGTGGAAAGCCACTTGAACATGTGACATGTTTTGCGGACTGGCCCTTTAAGAGGCAGACCCTAGAAGTGGACAAACCCTTGAAGAGGTGACAAATTTAGGGAATTATGTCCTTTAAGAGGTTGACCAGGGTTGTGTACAAACCCTCGAAACAACAGCATTTTAAGTGTACTGGCCCTTTAAGAGGTGGACCTGGGAAGCTTACGGACCTTTAAAATTGGCAATACTTTAAGGTGACTGGCCTATGAAGAGGATGACCATGGAAGTGGACAGTCCTTAAAGATGCATTATTGTGTGTGGGTGGCCTTCTAAGAGACAACCCTGGGAATGGACAGACCTTTGGAAATGTCAATGTGGCTTATGAAGTGGAAAGCCACTTGAACATGTGACATGTTTTGATGACTGGCCCTTTAAGAGGCAGACCCTAAAAGTGGACAAACCCTTGAAGAGGTGACAAATTTAGGGAATTATGTCCTTTAAGAGGTTGACCAGGGTTGTGTACAAACCCTTGAAACTACAGCATTTTAAGTGTACTGGCCCTTTAAGAGGTGGACCTGGGAAGCTTACAGACCTTTAAAATTGGCAATACTTTAAGGTGACTGGCCTATGAAGAGGATGACCATGGAAGTGGACAGTCCTTAAAGATGCATTATTGTGTGTGGGTGGCCTTCTAAGAGACAACCCTGGGAATGGACAGACCTTTGGAAATGTCAATGTGGCTTATGAAGTGGAAAGCCACTTGAACATGTGACATGTTTTGCGGACTGGCCCTTTAAGAGGCACACCCTAGAAGTGAACAAACCCTTGAAGAGGTGACAAATTTAGGGAATTATGTCCTTTAAGAGGTTGACCAGGGTTGTGTACAAACCCTTGAAACAACAGCATTTTAAGTGTACTGGCCCTTTAAGAGGTGGACCTGGGAAGCTTACAGACCTTTAAAATTGGCAATACTTTAAGGTGACTGGCCTATGAAGAGGATGACCATGGAAGTGGACAGTCCTTAAAGATGCATTATTGTGTGTGGGTGGCCTTCTAAGAGACAACCCTGGGAATGGACAGACCTTTGGAAATGTCAATGTGGCTTATGAAGTGGAAAGCCACTTGAACATGTGACATGTTTTGCGGACTGGCCCTTTAAGAGGCAGACCCTAGAAGTGGACAAACCCTTGAAGAGGTGACAAATTTAGGGAATTATGTCCTTTAAGAGGTTGACCAGGGTTGTGTACAAACCCTCGAAACAACAGCATTTTAAGTGTACTGGCCCTTTAAGAGGTGGACCTGGGAAGCTTACGGACCTTTAAAATTGGCAATACTTTAAGGTGACTGGCCTATGAAGAGGATGACCATGGAAGTGGACAGTCCTTAAAGATGCATTATTGTGTGTGGGTGGCCTTCTAAGAGACAACCCTGGGAATGGACAGACCTTTGGAAATGTCAATGTGGCTTATGAAGTGGAAAGCCACTTGAACATGTGACATGTTTTGCGGACTGGCCCTTTAAGAGGCAGACCCTAGAAGTGGACAAACCCTTGAAGAGGTGACAAATTTAGGGAATTATGTCCTTTAAGAGGTTGACCAGGGTTGTGTACAAACCCTCAAAACAACAGCATTTTAAGTGTACTGGCCCTTTAAGAGGTGGACCTGGGAAGCTTACGGACCTTTAAAATTGGCAATACTTTAAGGTGACTGGCCTATGAAGAGGATGACCATGGAAGTGGACAGTCCTTAAAGATGCATTATTGTGTGTGGGTGGCCTTCTAAGAGACAACCCTGGGAATGGACAGACCTTTGGAAATGTCAATGTGGCTTATGAAGTGGAAAGCCACTTGAACATGTGACATGTTTTGCGGACTGGCCCTTTAAGAGGCAGACCCTAGAAGTGGACAAACCCTTGAAGAGGTGACAAATTTAGGGAATTATGTCCTTTAAGAGGTTGACCAGGGTTGTGTACAAACCCTCAAAACAACAGCATTTTAAGTGTACTGGCCCTTTAAGAGGTGGACCTGGGAAGCTTACGGACCTTTAAAATTGGCAATACTTTAAGGTGACTGGCCTATGAAGAGGATGACCATGGAAGTGGACAGTCCTTAAAGATGCATTATTGTGTGTGGGTGGCCTTCTAAGAGACAACCCTGGGAATGGACAGACCTTTGGAAATGTCAATGTGGCTTATGAAGTGGAAAGCCACTTGAACATGTGACATGTTTTGCGGACTGGCCCTTTAAGAGGCAGACCCTAGAAGTGGACAAACCCTTGAAGAGGTGACAAATTTAGGGAATTATGTCCTTTAAGAGGTTGACCAGGGTTGTGTACAAACCCTTGAAACAACAGTATTTTAAGTGTACTGGCCCTTTAAGAGGTGGACCTGGGAAGCTTACAGACTTTTAAAATTGGCAATACTTTAAGGTGACTGGCCTATGAAGAGGATGACCATGGAAGTGGACAGTCCTTAAAGATGCATTATTGTGTGTGGGTGGCCTTCTAAGAGACAACCCTGGGAATGGACAGACCTTTGGAAATGTCAATGTGGCTTATGAAGTGGAAAGCCACTTGAACATGTGACATGTTTTGCGGACTGGCCCTTTAAGAGGCAGACCCTAGAAGTGGACAAACCCTTGAAGAGGTGACAAATTTAGGGAATTATGTCCTTTAAGAGGTTGACCAGGGTTGTGTACAAACCCTCGAAACAACAGCATTTTAAGTGTACTGGCCTTTTAAGAGGTGGACCTGGGAAGCTTACGGACCTTTAAAATTGGCAATACTTTAAGGTGACTGGCCTATGAAGAGGATGACCATGGAAGTGGACAGTCCTTAAAGATGCATTATTGTGTGTGGGTGGCCTTCTAAGAGACAACCCTGGGAATGGACAGACCTTTGGAAATGTCAATGTGGCTTATGAAGTGGAAAGCCACTTGAACATGTGACATGTTTTGCGGACTGGCCCTTTAAGAGGCAGACCCTAGAAGTGGACAAACCCTTGAAGAGGTGACAAATTTAGGGAATTATGTCCTTTAAGAGGTTGACCAGGGTTGTGTACAAACCCTTGAAACAACAGTATTTTAAGTGTACTGGCCCTTTAAGAGGTGGACCTGGGAAGCTTACAGACTTTTAAAATTGGCAATACTTTAAGGTGACTGGCCTATGAAGAGGATGACCATGGAAGTGGACAGTCCTTAAAGATGCATTATTGTGTGTGGGTGGCCTTCTAAGAGACAACCCTGGGAATGGACAGACCTTTGGAAATGTCAATGTGGCTTATGAAGTGGAAAGCCACTTGAACATGTGACATGTTTTGCGGACTGGCCCTTTAAGAGGCAGACCCTAGAAGTGGACAAACCCTTGAAGAGGTGACAAATTTAGGGAATTATGTCCTTTAAGAGGTTGACCAGGGTTGTGTACAAACCCTCGAAACAACAGCATTTTAAGTGTACTGGCCTTTTAAGAGGTGGACCTGGGAAGCTTACGGACCTTTAAAATTGGCAATACTTTAAGGTGACTGGCCTATGAAGAGGATGACCATGGAAGTGGACAGTCCTTAAAGATGCATTATTGTGTGTGGGTGGCCTTCTAAGAGACAACCCTGGGAATGGACAGACCTTTGGAAATGTCAATGTGGCTTATGAAGTGGAAAGCCACTTGAACATGTGACATGTTTTGCGGACTGGCCCTTTAAGAGGCAGACCCTAGAAGTGGACAAACCCTTGAAGAGGTGACAAATTTAGGGAATTATGTCCTTTAAGAGGTTGACCAGGGTTGTGTACAAACCCTCGAAACAACAGCATTTTAAGTGTACTGGCCCTTTAAGAGGTGGACCTGGGAAGCTTACGGACCTTTAAAATTGGCAATACTTTAAGGTGACTGGCCTATGAAGAGGATGACCATGGAAGTGGACAGTCCTTAAAGATGCATTATTGTGTGTGGGTGGCCTTCTAAGAGACAACCCTGGGAATGGACAGACCTTTGGAAATGTCAATGTGGCTTATGAAGTGGAAAGCCACTTGAACATGTGACATGTTTTGCGGACTGGCCCTTTAAGAGGCAGACCCTAGAAGTGGACAAACCCTTGAAGAGGTGACAAATTTAGGGAATTATGTCCTTTAAGAGGTTGACCAGGGTTGTGTACAAACCCTTGAAACAACAGTATTTTAAGTGTACTGGCCCTTTAAGAGGTGGACCTGGGAAGCTTACGGACCTTTAAAATTGGCAATACTTTAAGGTGACTGGCCTATGAAGAGGATGACCATGGAAGTGGACAGTCCTTAAAGATGCATTATTGTGTGTGGGTGGCCTTCTAAGAGACAACCCTGGGAATGGACAGACCTTTGGAAATGTCAATGTGGCTTATGAAGTGGAAAGCCACTTGAACATGTGACATGTTTTGATGACTGGCCCTTTAAGAGGCAGACCCTAGAAGTGGACAAACCCTTGAAGAGGTGACAAATTTAGGGAATTATGTCCTTTAAGAGGTTGACCAGGGTTGTGTACAAACCCTCGAAACAACAGCATTTTAAGTGTACTGGCCCTTTAAGAGGTGGACCTGGGAAGCTTACGGACCTTTAAAATTGGCAATACTTTAAGGTGACTGGCCTATGAAGAGGATGACCATGGAAGTGGACAGTCCTTAAAGATGCATTATTGTGTGTGGGTGGCCTTCTAAGAGACAACCCTGGGAATGGACAGACCTTTGGAAATGTCAATGTGGCTTATGAAGTGGAAAGCCACTTGAACATGTGACATGTTTTGCGGACTGGCCCTTTAAGAGGCAGACCCTAGAAGTGGACAAACCCTTGAAGAGGTGACAAATTTAGGGAATTATGTCCTTTAAGAGGTTGACCAGGGTTGTGTACAAACCCTCAAAACAACAGCATTTTAAGTGTACTGGCCCTTTAAGAGGTGGACCTGGGAAGCTTACAGACTTTTAAAATTGGCAATACTTTAAGGTGACTGGCCTATGAAGAGGATGACCATGGAAGTGGACAGTCCTTAAAGATGCATTATTGTGTGTGGGTGGCCTTCTAAGAGACAACCCTGGGAATGGACAGACCTTTGGAAATGTCAATGTGGCTTATGAAGTGGAAAGCCACTTGAACATGTGACATGTTTTGCGGACTGGCCCTTTAAGAGGCATACCCTAGAAGTGGACAAACCCTTGAAGAGGTGACAAATTTAGGGAATTATGTCCTTTAAGAGGTTGACCAGGGTTGTGTACAAACCCTCGAAACAACAGCATTTTAAGTGTACTGGCCTTTTAAGAGGTGGACCTGGGAAGCTTACGGACCTTTAAAATTGGCAATACTTTAAGGTGACTGGCCTATGAAGAGGATGACCATGGAAGTGGACAGTCCTTAAAGATGCATTATTGTGTGTGGGTGGCCTTCTAAGAGACAACCCTGGGAATGGACAGACCTTTGGAAATGTCAATGTGGCTTATGAAGTGGAAAGCCACTTGAACATGTGACATGTTTTGCGGACTGGCCCTTTAAGAGGCAGACCCTAGAAGTGGACAAACCCTTGAAGAGGTGACAAATTTAGGGAATTATGTCCTTTAAGAGGTTGACCAGGGTTGTGTACAAACCCTTGAAACAACAGTATTTTAAGTGTACTGGCCCTTTAAGAGGTGGACCTGGGAAGCTTACAGACTTTTAAAATTGGCAATACTTTAAGGTGACTGGCCTATGAAGAGGATGACCATGGAAGTGGACAGTCCTTAAAGATGCATTATTGTGTGTGGGTGGCCTTCTAAGAGACAACCCTGGGAATGGACAGACCTTTGGAAATGTCAATGTGGCTTATGAAGTGGAAAGCCACTTGAACATGTGACATGTTTTGCGGACTGGCCCTTTAAGAGGCAGACCCTAGAAGTGGACAAACCCTTGAAGAGGTGACAAATTTAGGGAATTATGTCCTTTAAGAGGTTGACCAGGGTTGTGTACAAACCCTCGAAACAACAGCATTTTAAGTGTACTGGCCTTTTAAGAGGTGGACCTGGGAAGCTTACGGACCTTTAAAATTGGCAATACTTTAAGGTGACTGGCCTATGAAGAGGATGACCATGGAAGTGGACAGTCCTTAAAGATGCATTATTGTGTGTGGGTGGCCTTCTAAGAGACAACCCTGGGAATGGACAGACCTTTGGAAATGTCAATGTGGCTTATGAAGTGGAAAGCCACTTGAACATGTGACATGTTTTGCGGACTGGCCCTTTAAGAGGCAGACCCTAGAAGTGGACAAACCCTTGAAGAGGTGACAAATTTAGGGAATTATGTCCTTTAAGAGGTTGACCAGGGTTGTGTACAAACCCTCGAAACAACAGCATTTTAAGTGTACTGGCCCTTTAAGAGGTGGACCTGGGAAGCTTACGGACCTTTAAAATTGGCAATACTTTAAGGTGACTGGCCTATGAAGAGGATGACCATGGAAGTGGACAGTCCTTAAAGATGCATTATTGTGTGTGGGTGGCCTTCTAAGAGACAACCCTGGGAATGGACAGACCTTTGGAAATGTCAATGTGGCTTATGAAGTGGAAAGCCACTTGAACATGTGACATGTTTTGCGGACTGGCCCTTTAAGAGGCAGACCCTAGAAGTGGACAAACCCTTGAAGAGGTGACAAATTTAGGGAATTATGTCCTTTAAGAGGTTGACCAGGGTTGTGTACAAACCCTCGAAACAACAGTATTTTAAGTGTACTGGCCCTTTAAGAGGTGGACCTGGGAAGCTTACGGACCTTTAAAATTGGCAATACTTTAAGGTGACTGGCCTATGAAGAGGATGACCATGGAAGTGGACAGTCCTTAAAGATGCATTATTGTGTGTGGGTGGCCTTCTAAGAGACAACCCTGGGAATGGACAGACCTTTGGAAATGTCAATGTGGCTTATGAAGTGGAAAGCCACTTGAACATGTGACATGTTTTGATGACTGGCCCTTTAAGAGGCAGACCCTAGAAGTGGACAAATCCTTGAAGAGGTGACAAATTTAGGGAATTATGTCCTTTAAGAGGTTGACCAGGGTTGTGTACAAACCCTCGAAACAACAGCATTTTAAGTGTACTGGCCCTTTAAGAGGTGGACCTGGGAAGCTTACGGACCTTTAAAATTGGCAATACTTTAAGGTGACTGGCCTATGAAGAGGATGACCATGGAAGTGGACAGTCCTTAAAGATGCATTATTGTGTGTGGGTGGCCTTCTAAGAGACAACCCTGGGAATGGACAGACCTTTGGAAATGTCAATGTGGCTTATGAAGTGGAAAGCCACTTGAACATGTGACATGTTTTGCGGACTGGCCCTTTAAGAGGCAGACCCTAGAAGTGGACAAACCCTTGAAGAGGTGACAAATTTAGGGAATTATGTCCTTTAAGAGGTTGACCAGGGTTGTGTACAAACCCTCAAAACAACAGCATTTTAAGTGTACTGGCCCTTTAAGAGGTGGACCTGGGAAGCTTACGGACCTTTAAAATTGGCAATACTTTAAGGTGACTGGCCTATGAAGAGGATGACCATGGAAGTGGACAGTCCTTAAAGATGCATTATTGTGTGTGGGTGGCCTTCTAAGAGACAACCCTGGGAATGGACAGACCTTTGGAAATGTCAATGTGGCTTATGAAGTGGAAAGCCACTTGAACATGTGACATGTTTTGCGGACTGGCCCTTTAAGAGGCAGACCCTAGAAGTGGACAAACCCTTGAAGAGGTGACAAATTTAGGGAATTATGTCCTTTAAGAGGTTGACCAGGGTTGTGTACAAACCCTTGAAACAACAGTATTTTAAGTGTACTGGCCCTTTAAGAGGTGGACCTGGGAAGCTTACAGACTTTTAAAATTGGCAATACTTTAAGGTGACTGGCCTATGAAGAGGATGACCATGGAAGTGGACAGTCCTTAAAGATGCATTATTGTGTGTGGGTGGCCTTCTAAGAGACAACCCTGGGAATGGACAGACCTTTGGAAATGTCAATGTGGCTTATGAAGTGGAAAGCCACTTGAACATGTGACATGTTTTGCGGACTGGCCCTTTAAGAGGCAGACCCTAGAAGTGGACAAACCCTTGAAGAGGTGACAAATTTAGGGAATTATGTCCTTTAAGAGGTTGACCAGGGTTGTGTACAAACCCTCGAAACAACAGCATTTTAAGTGTACTGGCCTTTTAAGAGGTGGACCTGGGAAGCTTACGGACCTTTAAAATTGGCAATACTTTAAGGTGACTGGCCTATGAAGAGGATGACCATGGAAGTGGACAGTCCTTAAAGATGCATTATTGTGTGTGGGTGGCCTTCTAAGAGACAACCCTGGGAATGGACAGACCTTTGGAAATGTCAATGTGGCTTATGAAGTGGAAAGCCACTTGAACATGTGACATGTTTTGCGGACTGGCCCTTTAAGAGGCAGACCCTAGAAGTGGACAAACCCTTGAAGAGGTGACAAATTTAGGGAATTATGTCCTTTAAGAGGTTGACCAGGGTTGTGTACAAACCCTCGAAACAACAGTATTTTAAGTGTACTGGCCCTTTAAGAGGTGGACCTGGGAAGCTTACAGACTTTTAAAATTGGCAATACTTTAAGGTGACTGGCCTATGAAGAGGATGACCATGGAAGTGGACAGTCCTTAAAGATGCATTATTGTGTGTGGGTGGCCTTCTAAGAGACAACCCTGGGAATGGACAGACCTTTGGAAATGTCAATGTGGCTTATGAAGTGGAAAGCCACTTGAACATGTGACATGTTTTGCGGACTGGCCCTTTAAGAGGCAGACCCTAGAAGTGGACAAACCCTTGAAGAGGTGACAAATTTAGGGAATTATGTCCTTTAAGAGGTTGACCAGGGTTGTGTACAAACCCTCGAAACAACAGCATTTTAAGTGTACTGGCCTTTTAAGAGGTGGACCTGGGAAGCTTACGGACCTTTAAAATTGGCAATACTTTAAGGTGACTGGCCTATGAAGAGGATGACCATGGAAGTGGACAGTCCTTAAAGATGCATTATTGTGTGTGGGTGGCCTTCTAAGAGACAACCCTGGGAATGGACAGACCTTTGGAAATGTCAATGTGGCTTATGAAGTGGAAAGCCACTTGAACATGTGACATGTTTTGATGACTGGCCCTTTAAGAGGCAGACCCTAGAAGTGGACAAACCCTTGAAGAGGTGACAAATTTAGGGAATTATGTCCTTTAAGAGGTTGACCAGGGTTGTGTACAAACCCTCGAAACAACAGCATTTTAAGTGTACTGGCCCTTTAAGAGGTGGACCTGGGAAGCTTACGGACCTTTAAAATTGGCAATACTTTAAGGTGACTGGCCTATGAAGAGGATGACCATGGAAGTGGACAGTCCTTAAAGATGCATTATTGTGTGTGGGTGGCCTTCTAAGAGACAACCCTGGGAATGGACAGACCTTTGGAAATGTCAATGTGGCTTATGAAGTGGAAAGCCACTTGAACATGTGACATGTTTTGCGGACTGGCCCTTTAAGAGGCAGACCCTAGAAGTGGACAAACCCTTGAAGAGGTGACAAATTTAGGGAATTATGTCCTTTAAGAGGTTGACCAGGGTTGTGTACAAACCCTCAAAACAACAGCATTTTAAGTGTACTGGCCCTTTAAGAGGTGGACCTGGGAAGCTTACGGACCTTTAAAATTGGCAATACTTTAAGGTGACTGGCCTATGAAGAGGATGACCATGGAAGTGGACAGTCCTTAAAGATGCATTATTGTGTGTGGGTGGCCTTCTAAGAGACAACCCTGGGAATGGACAGACCTTTGGAAATGTCAATGTGGCTTATGAAGTGGAAAGCCACTTGAACATGTGACATGTTTTGCGGACTGGCCCTTTAAGAGGCAGACCCTAGAAGTGGACAAACCCTTGAAGAGGTGACAAATTTAGGGAATTATGTCCTTTAAGAGGTTGACCAGGGTTGTGTACAAACCCTTGAAACAACAGTATTTTAAGTGTACTGGCCCTTTAAGAGGTGGACCTGGGAAGCTTACAGACTTTTAAAATTGGCAATACTTTAAGGTGACTGGCCTATGAAGAGGATGACCATGGAAGTGGACAGTCCTTAAAGATGCATTATTGTGTGTGGGTGGCCTTCTAAGAGACAACCCTGGGAATGGACAGACCTTTGGAAATGTCAATGTGGCTTATGAAGTGGAAAGCCACTTGAACATGTGACATGTTTTGATGACTGGCCCTTTAAGAGGCAGACCCTAGAAGTGGACAAACCCTTGAAGAGGTGACAAATTTAGGGAATTATGTCCTTTAAGAGGTTGACCAGGGTTGTGTACAAACCCTTGAAACTACAGCATTTTAAGTGTACTGGCCCTTTAAGAGGTGGACCTGGGAAGCTTACAGACCTTTAAAATTGGCAATACTTTAAGGTGACTGGCCTATGAAGAGGATGACCATGGAAGTGGACAGTCCTTAAAGATGCATTATTGTGTGTGGGTGGCCTTCTAAGAGACAACTCTGGGAATGGACAGACCTTTGGAAATGTCAATGTGGCTTATGAAGTGGAAAGCCACTTGAACATGTGACATGTTTTGCGGACTGGCCCTTTAAGAGGCAGACCCTAGAAGTGGACAAACCCTTGAAGAGGTGACAAATTTAGGGAATTATGTCCTTTAAGAGGTTGACCAGGGTTGTGTACAAACCCTCGAAACAACAGCATTTTAAGTGTACTGGCCCTTTAAGAGGTGGACCTGGGAAGCTTACGGACCTTTAAAATTGGCAATACTTTAAGGTGACTGGCCTATGAAGAGGATGACCATGGAAGTGGACAGTCCTTAAAGATGCATTATTGTGTGTGGGTGGCCTTCTAAGAGACAACCCTTGGAATGGACAGACCTTTGGAAATGTCAATGTGGCTTATGAAGTGGAAAGCCACTTGAACATGTGACATGTTTTGCGGACTGGCCCTTTAAGAGGCAGACCCTAGAAGTGGACAAACCCTTGAAGAGGTGACAAATTTAGGGAATTATGTCCTTTAAGAGGTTGACCAGGGTTGTGTACAAACCCTCGAAACAACAGCATTTTAAGTGTACTGGCCCTTTAAGAGGTGGACCTGGGAAGCTTACGGACCTTTAAAATTGGCAATACTTTAAGGTGACTGGCCTATGAAGAGGATGACCATGGAAGTGGACAGTCCTTAAAGATGCATTATTGTGTGTGGGTGGCCTTCTAAGAGACAACCCTGGGAATGGACAGACCTTTGGAAATGTCAATGTGGCTTATGAAGTGGAAAGCCACTTGAACATGTGACATGTTTTGCGGACTGGCCCTTTAAGAGGCAGACCCTAGAAGTGGACAAACCCTTGAAGAGGTGACAAATTTAGGGAATTATGTCCTTTAAGAGGTTGACCAGGGTTGTGTACAAACCCTCGAAACAACAGCATTTTAAGTGTACTGGCCCTTTAAGAGGTGGACCTGGGAAGCTTACGGACCTTTAAAATTGGCAATACTTTAAGGTGACTGGCCTATGAAGAGGATGACCATGGAAGTGGACAGTCCTTAAAGATGCATTATTGTGTGTGGGTGGCCTTCTAAGAGACAACCCTGGGAATGGACAGACCTTTGGAAATGTCAATGTGGCTTATGAAGTGGAAAGCCACTTGAACATGTGACATGTTTTGCGGACTGGCCCTTTAAGAGGCAGACCCTAGAAGTGGACAAACCCTTGAAGAGGTGACAAATTTAGGGAATTATGTCCTTTAAGAGGTTGACCAGGGTTGTGTACAAACCCTCGAAACAACAGCATTTTAAGTGTACTGGCCCTTTAAGAGGTGGACCTGGGAAGCTTACGGACCTTTAAAATTGGCAATACTTTAAGGTGACTGGCCTATGAAGAGGATGACCATGGAAGTGGACAGTCCTTAAAGATGCATTATTGTGTGTGGGTGGCCTTCTAAGAGACAACCCTGGGAATGGACAGACCTTTGGAAATGTCACTGTGGCTTATGAAGTGGAAAGCCACTTGAACATGTGACATGTTTTGCGGACTGGCCCTTTAAGAGGCAGACCCTAGAAGTGGACAAACCCTTGAAGAGGTGACAAATTTAGGGAATTATGTCCTTTAAGAGGTTGACCAGGGTTGTGTACAAACCCTCGAAACAACAGTATTTTAAGTGTACTGGCCCTTTAAGAGGTGGACCTGGGATGCTTACGGACCTTTAAAATTGGCAATACTTTAAGGTGACTGGCCTATGAAGAGGATGACCATGGAAGTGGACAGTCCTTAAAGATGCATTATTGTGTGTGGGTGGCCTTCTAAGAGACAACCCTGGGAAAGGACAGACCTTTGGAAATGTCAATGTGGCTTATGAAGTGGAAATCCACTTGAACATGTGACATGTTTTGATGACTGGCCCTTTAAGAGGCAGACCCTAGATATGGACAAACCCTTGAAGAGGTGACAAATTTAGGGAATTATGTCCTTTAAGAGGTTGACCAGGGTTGTGTACAAACCCTTGAAACAACAGTATTTTAAGTGTACTGGCCCTTTAAGAGGTGGACCTGGGAAGCTTACGGACCTTTAAAATTGGCAATACTTTAAGGTGACTGGCCTATGAAGAGGATGACCATGGAAGTGGACAGTCCTTAAAGATGCATTATTGTGTGTGGGTGGCCTTCTAAGAGACAACCCTGGGAATGGACAGACCTTTGGAAATGTCACTGTGGCTTATGAAGTGGAAAGCCACTTGAACATGTGACATGTTTTGCGGACTGGCCCTTTAAGAGGCAGACCCTAGAAGTGGACAAACCCTTGAAGAGGTGACAAATTTAGGGAATTATGTCCTTTAAGAGGTTGACCAGGGTTGTGTACAAACCCTCGAAACAACAGTATTTTAAGTGTACTGGCCCTTTAAGAGGTGGACCTGGGAAGCTTACGGACCTTTAAAATTGGCAATACTTTAAGGTGACTGGCCTATGAAGAGGATGACCATGGAAGTGGACAGTCCTTAAAGATGCATTATTGTGTGTGGGTGGCCTTCTAAGAGACAACCCTGGGAATGGACAGACCTTTGGAAATGTCAATGTGGCTTATGAAGTGGAAATCCACTTGAACATGTGACATGTTTTGATGACTGGCCCTTTAAGAGGCAGACCCTAGATATGGACAAACCCTTGAAGAGGTGACAAATTTAGGGAATTATGTCCTTTAAGAGGTTGACCAGGGTTGTGTACAAACCCTTGAAACAACAGTATTTTAAGTGTACTGGCCCTTTAAGAGGTGGACCTGGGAAGCTTACAGACCTTTAAAATTGGCAATACTTTAAGGTGACTGGCCTATGAAGAGGATGACCATGGAAGTGGACAGTCCTTAAAGATGCATTATTGTGTGTGGGTGGCCTTCTAAGAGACAACCCTGGGAATGGACAGACCTTTGGAAATGTCACTGTGGCTTATGAAGTGGAAAGCCACTTGAACATGTGACATGTTTTGCGGACTGGCCCTTTAAGAGGCAGACCCTAGAAGTGGACAAACCCTTGAAGAGGTGACAAATTTAGGGAATTATGTCCTTTAAGAGGTTGACCAGGGTTGTGTACAAACCCTCGAAACAACAGTATTTTAAGTGTACTGGCCCTTTAAGAGGTGGACCTGGGAAGCTTACGGACCTTTAAAATTGGCAATACTTTAAGGTGACTGGCCTATGAAGAGGATGACCATGGAAGTGGACAGTCCTTAAAGATGCATTATTGTGTGTGGGTGGCCTTCTAAGAGACAACCCTGGGAATGGACAGACTTTTGGAAATGTCACTGTGGCTTATGAAGTGGAAAGCCACTTGAACATGTGACATGTTTTGCGGACTGGCCCTTTAAGAGGCAGACCCTAGAAGTGGACAAACCCTTGAAGAGGTGACAAATTTAGGGAATTATGTCCTTTAAGAGGTTGACCAGGGTTGAGTACAAACCCTTGAAACAACAGTATTTTAAGTGTACTGGCCCTTTAAGAGGTGGACCTGGGAAGCTTACAGACCTTTAAAATTGGCAATACTTTAAGGTGACTGGCCTATGAAGAGGATGACCATGGAAGTGGACAGTCCTTAAAGATGCATTATTGTGTGTGGGTGGCCTTCTAAGAGACAACCCTGGGAATGGACAGACCTTTGGAAATGTCAATGTGGCTTATGAAGTGGAAAGCCACTTGAACATGTGACATGTTTTGCGGACTGGCCCTTTAAGAGGCAGACCCTAGAAGTGGACAAACCCTTGAAGAGGTGACAAATTTAGGGAATTATGTCCTTTAAGAGGTTGACCAGGGTTGTGTACAAACCCTCGAAACAACAGTATTTTAAGTGTACTGGCCCTTTAAGAGGTGGACCTGGGAAGCTTACGGACCTTTAAAATTGGCAATACTTTAAGGTGACTGGCCTATGAAGAGGATGACCATGGAAGTGGACAGTCCTTAAAGATGCATTATTGTGTGTGGGTGGCCTTCTAAGAGACAACCCTGGGAATGGACAGACCTTTGGAAATGTCAATGTGGCTTATGAAGTGGAAATCCACTTGAACATGTGACATGTTTTGATGACTGGCCCTTTAAGAGGCAGACCCTAGATATGGACAAACCCTTGAAGAGGTGACAAATTTAGGGAATTATGTCCTTTAAGAGGTTGACCAGGGTTGTGTACAAACCCTTGAAACAACAGTATTTTAAGTGTACTGGCCCTTTAAGAGGTGGACCTGGGAAGCTTACAGACCTTTAAAATTGGCAATACTTTAAGGTGACTGGCCTATGAAGAGGATGACCATGGAAGTGGACAGTCCTTAAAGATGCATTATTGTGTGTGGGTGGCCTTCTAAGAGACAACCCTGGGAATGGACAGACCTTTGGAAATGTCAATGTGGCTTATGAAGTGGAAAGCCACTTGAACATGTGACATGTTTTGCGGACTGGCCCTTTAAGAGGCAGACCCTAGAAGTGGACAAACCCTTGAAGAGGTGACAAATTTAGGGAATTATGTCCTTTAAGAGGTTGACCAGGGTTGTGTACAAACCCTTGAAACAACAGTATTTTAAGTGTACTGGCCCTTTAAGAGGTGGACCTGGGAAGCTTACAGACTTTTAAAATTGGCAATACTTTAAGGTGACTGGCCTATGAAGAGGATGACCATGGAAGTGGACAGTCCTTAAAGATGCATTATTGTGTGTGGGTGGCCTTCTAAGAGACAACCCTGGGAATGGACAGACCTTTGGAAATGTCAATGTGGCTTATGAAGTGGAAAGCCACTTGAACATGTGACATGTTTTGATGACTGGCCCTTTAAGAGGCAGACCCTAGAAGTGGACAAACCCTTGAAGAGGTGACAAATTTAGGGAATTATGTCCTTTAAGAGGTTGACCAGGGTTGTGTACAAACCCTTGAAACTACAGCATTTTAAGTGTACTGGCCCTTTAAGAGGTGGACCTGGGAAGCTTACAGACCTTTAAAATTGGCAATACTTTAAGGTGACTGGCCTATGAAGAGGATGACCATGGAAGTGGACAGTCCTTAAAGATGCATTATTGTGTGTGGGTGGCCTTCTAAGAGACAACCCTGGGAATGGACAGACCTTTGGAAATGTCAATGTGGCTTATGAAGTGGAAAGCCACTTGAACATGTGACATGTTTTGCGGACTGGCCCTTTAAGAGGCAGACCCTAGAAGTGGACAAACCCTTGAAGAGGTGACAAATTTAGGGAATTATGTCCTTTAAGAGGTTGACCAGGGTTGTGTACAAACCCTCGAAACAACAGCATTTTAAGTGTACTGGCCCTTTAAGAGGTGGACCTGGGAAGCTTACGGACCTTTAAAATTGGCAATACTTTAAGGTGACTGGCCTATGAAGAGGATGACCATGGAAGTGGACAGTCCTTAAAGATGCATTATTGTGTGTGGGTGGCCTTCTAAGAGACAACCCTGGGAATGGACAGACCTTTGGAAATGTCACTGTGGCTTATGAAGTGGAAAGCCACTTGAACATGTGACATGTTTTGCGGACTGGCCCTTTAAGAGGCAGACCCTAGAAGTGGACAAACCCTTGAAGAGGTGACAAATTTAGGGAATTATGTCCTTTAAGAGGTTGACCAGGGTTGTGTACAAACCCTCGAAACAACAGTATTTTAAGTGTACTGGCCCTTTAAGAGGTGGACCTGGGAAGCTTACGGACCTTTAAAATTGGCAATACTTTAAGGTGACTGGCCTATGAAGAGGATGACCATGGAAGTGGACAGTCCTTAAAGATGCATTATTGTGTGTGGGTGGCCTTCTAAGAGACAACCCTGGGAATGGACAGACCTTTGGAAATGTCAATGTGGCTTATGAAGTGGAAAGCCACTTGAACATGTGACATGTTTTGCGGACTGGCCCTTTAAGAGGCAGACCCTAGAAGTGGACAAACCCTTGAAGAGGTGACAAATTTAGGGAATTATGTCCTTTAAGAGGTTGACCAGGGTTGTGTACAAACCCTTGAAACAACAGCATTTTAAGTGTACTGGCCCTTTAAGAGGTGGACCTGGGAAGCTTACGGACCTTTAAAATTGGCAATACTTTAAGGTGACTGGCCTATGAAGAGGATGACCATGGAAGTGGACAGTCCTTAAAGATGCATTATTGTGTGTGGGTGGCCTTCTAAGAGACAACCCTGGGAATGGACAGACCTTTGGAAATGTCAATGTGGCTTATGAAGTGGAAATCCACTTGAACATGTGACATGTTTTGATGACTGGCCCTTTAAGAGGCAGACCCTAGATATGGACAAACCCTTGAAGAGGTGACAAATTTAGGGAATTATGTCATTTAAGAGGTTGACCAGGGTTGTGTACAAACCCTCGAAACAACAGCATTTTAAGTGTACTGGCCCTTTAAGAGGTGGACCTGGGAAGCTTACAGACCTTTAAAATTGGCAATACTTTAAGGTGACTGGCCTATGAAGAGGATGACCATGGAAGTGGACAGTCCTTAAAGATGCATTATTGTGTGTGGGTGGCCTTCTAAGAGACAACCCTGGGAATGGACAGACCTTTGGAAATGTCAATGTGGCTTATGAAGTGGAAAGCCACTTGAACATGTGACATGTTTTGCGGACTGGCCCTTTAAGAGGCAGACCCTAGAAGTGGACAAACCCTTGAAGAGGTGACAAATTTAGGGAATTACGTCCTTTAAGAGGTAGACCAGGGTTGTGTACAAACCCTCGAAACAACAGCATTTTAAGTGTACTGGCCCTTTAAGAGGTGGACCTGGGAAGCTTACGGACCTTTAAAATTGGCAATACTTTAAGGTGACTGGCCTATGAAGAGGATGACCATGGAAGTGGACAGTCCTTAAAGATGCATTATTGTGTGTGGGTGGCCTTCTAAGAGACAACCCTGGGAATGGACAGACCTTTGGAAATGTCAATGTGGCTTATGAAGTGGAAAGCCACTTGAACATGTGACATGTTTTGCGGACTGGCCCTTTAAGAGGCAGACCCTAGAAGTGGACAAACCCTTGAAGAGGTGACAAATTTAGGGAATTATGTCCTTTAAGAGGTTGACCAGGGTTGTGTACAAACCCTCGAAACAACAGCATTTTAAGTGTACTGGCCCTTTAAGAGGTGGACCTGGGAAGCTTACGGACCTTTAAAATTGGCAATACTTTAAGGTGACTGGCCTATGAAGAGGATGACCATGGAAGTGGACAGTCCTTAAAGATGCATTATTGTGTGTGGGTGGCCTTCTAAGAGACAACCCTGGGAATGGACAGACCTTTGGAAATGTCAATGTGGCTTATGAAGTGGAAAGCCACTTGAACATGTGACATGTTTTGCGGACTGGCCCTTTAAGAGGCAGACCCTAGAAGTGGACAAACCCTTGAAGAGGTGACAAATTTAGGGAATTATGTCCTTTAAGAGGTTGACCAGGGTTGTGTACAAACCCTCGAAACAACAGCATTTTAAGTGTACTGGCCCTTTAAGAGGTGGACCTGGGAAGCTTACGGACCTTTAAAATTGGCAATACTTTAAGGTGACTGGCCTATGAAGAGGATGACCATGGAAGTGGACAGTCCTTAAAGATGCATTATTGTGTGTGGGTGGCCTTCTAAGAGACAACCCTGGGAATGGACAGACCTTTGGAAATGTCAATGTGGCTTATGAAGTGGAAAGCCACTTGAACATGTGACATGTTTTGCGGACTGGCCCTTTAAGAGGCAGACCCTAGAAGTGGACAAACCCTTGAAGAGGTGACAAATTTAGGGAATTATGTCCTTTAAGAGGTTGACCAGGGTTGTGTACAAACCCTCGAAACAACAGCATTTTAAGTGTACTGGCCCTTTAAGAGGTGGACCTGGGAAGCTTACGGACCTTTAAAATTGGCAATACTTTAAGGTGACTGGCCTATGAAGAGGATGACCATGGAAGTGGACAGTCCTTAAAGATGCATTATTGTGTGTGGGTGGCCTTCTAAGAGACAACCCTGGGAATGGACAGACCTTTGGAAATGTCAATGTGGCTTATGAAGTGGAAAGCCACTTGAACATGTGACATGTTTTGCGGACTGGCCCTTTAAGAGGCAGACCCTAGAAGTGGACAAACCCTTGAAGAGGTGACAAATTTAGGGAATTATGTCCTTTAAGAGGTTGACCAGGGTTGTGTACAAACCCTCGAAACAACAGCATTTTAAGTGTACTGGCCCTTTAAGAGGTGGACCTGGGAAGCTTACGGACCTTTAAAATTGGCAATACTTTAAGGTGACTGGCCTATGAAGAGGATGACCATGGAAGTGGACAGTCCTTAAAGATGCATTATTGTGTGTGGGTGGCCTTCTAAGAGACAACCCTGGGAATGGACAGACCTTTGGAAATGTCAATGTGGCTTATGAAGTGGAAAGCCACTTGAACATGTGACATGTTTTGCGGACTGGCCCTTTAAGAGGCAGACCCTAGAAGTGGACAAACCCTTGAAGAGGTGACAAATTTAGGGAATTATGTCCTTTAAGAGGTTGACCAGGGTTGTGTACAAACCCTCGAAACAACAGCATTTTAAGTGTACTGGCCCTTTAAGAGGTGGACCTGGGAAGCTTACGGACCTTTAAAATTGGCAATACTTTAAGGTGACTGGCCTATGAAGAGGATGACCATGGAAGTGGACAGTCCTTAAAGATGCATTATTGTGTGTGGGTGGCCTTCTAAGAGACAACCCTGGGAATGGACAGACCTTTGGAAATGTCAATGTGGCTTATGAAGTGGAAAGCCACTTGAACATGTGACATGTTTTGCGGACTGGCCCTTTAAGAGGCAGACCCTAGAAGTGGACAAACCCTTGAAGAGGTGACAAATTTAGGAAATTATGTCCTTTAAGAGGTTGACCAGGGTTGTGTACAAACCCTCGAAACAACAGCATTTTAAGTGTACTGGCCCTTTAAGAGGTGGACCTGGGAAGCTTACGGACCTTTAAAATTGGCAATACTTTAAGGTGACTGGCCTATGAAGAGGATGACCATGGAAGTGGACAGTCCTTAAAGATGCATTATTGTGTGTGGGTGGCCTTCTAAGAGACAACCCTGGGAATGGACAGACCTTTGGAAATGTCAATGTGGCTTATGAAGTGGAAAGCCACTTGAACATGTGACATGTTTTGCGGACTGGCCCTTTAAGAGGCAGACCCTAGAAGTGGACAAACCCTTGAAGAGGTGACAAATTTAGGGAATTATGTCCTTTAAGAGGTTGACCAGGGTTGTGTACAAACCCTTGAAACAACAGTATTTTAAGTGTACTGGCCCTTTAAGAGGTGGACCTGGGAAGCTTACGGACCTTTAAAATTGGCAATACTTTAAGGTGACTGGCCTATGAAGAGGATGACCATGGAAGTGGACAGTCCTTAAAGATGCATTATTGTGTGTCGGTGGCCTTCTAAGAGACAACCCTGGGAATGGACAGACCTTTGGAAATGTCAATGTGGCTTATGAAGTGGAAAGCCACTTGAACATGTGACATGTTTTGATGACTGGCCCTTTAAGAGGCAGACCCTAGAAGTGGACAAACCCTTGAAGAGGTGACAAATTTAGGGAATTATGTCCTTTAAGAGGTTGACCAGGGTTGTGTACAAACCCTCGAAACAACAGCATTTTAAGTGTACTGGCCCTTTAAGAGGTGGACCTGGGAAGCTTACGGACCTTTAAAATTGGCAATACTTTAAGGTGACTGGCCTATGAAGAGGATGACCATGGAAGTGGACAGTCCTTAAAGATGCATTATTGTGTGTGGGTGGCCTTCTAAGAGACAACCCTGGGAATGGACAGACCTTTGGAAATGTCAATGTGGCTTATGAAGTGGAAAGCCACTTGAACATGTGACATGTTTTGCGGACTGGCCCTTTAAGAGGCAGACCCTAGAAGTGGACAAACCCTTGAAGAGGTGACACATTTAGGGAATTATGTCCTTTAAGAGGTTGACCAGGGTTGTGTACAAACCCTCGAAACAACAGCATTTTAAGTGTACTGGCCCTTTAAGAGGTGGACCTGGGAAGCTTACGGACCTTTAAAATTGGCAATACTTTAAGGTGACTGGCCTATGAAGAGGATGACCATGGAAGTGGACAGTCCTTAAAGATGCATTATTGTGTGTGGGTGGCCTTCTAAGAGACAACCCTGGGAATGGACAGACCTTTGGAAATGTCAATGTGGCTTATGAAGTGGAAAGCCACTTGAACATGTGACATGTTTTGCGGACTGGCCCTTTAAGAGGCAGACCCTAGAAGTGGACAAACCCTTGAAGAGGTGACAAATTTAGGGAATTATGTCCTTTAAGAGGTTGACCAGGGTTGTGTACAAACCCTTGAAACAACAGCATTTTAAGTGTACTGGCCCTTTAAGAGGTGGACCTGGGAAGCTTACGGACCTTTAAAATTGGCAATACTTTAAGGTGACTGGCCTATGAAGAGGATGACCATGGAAGTGGACAGTCCTTAAAGATGCATTATTGTGTGTGGGTGGCCTTCTAAGAGACAACCCTGGGAATGGACAGACCTTTGGAAATGTCAATGTGGCTTATGAAGTGGAAATCCACTTGAACATGTGACATGTTTTGATGACTGGCCCTTTAAGAGGCAGACCCTAGATATGGACAAACCCTTGAAGAGGTGACAAATTTAGGGAATTATGTCATTTAAGAGGTTGACCAGGGTTGTGTACAAACCCTCGAAACAACAGCATTTTAAGTGTACTGGCCCTTTAAGAGGTGGACCTGGGAAGCTTACAGACCTTTAAAATTGGCAATACTTTAAGGTGACTGGCCTATGAAGAGGATGACCATGGAAGTGGACAGTCCTTAAAGATGCATTATTGTGTGTGGGTGGCCTTCTAAGAGACAACCCTGGGAATGGACAGACCTTTGGAAATGTCAATGTGGCTTATGAAGTGGAAAGCCACTTGAACATGTGACATGTTTTGCGGACTGGCCCTTTAAGAGGCAGACCCTAGAAGTGGACAAACCCTTGAAGAGGTGACAAATTTAGGGAATTACGTCCTTTAAGAGGTAGACCAGGGTTGTGTACAAACCCTCGAAACAACAGCATTTTAAGTGTACTGGCCCTTTAAGAGGTGGACCTGGGAAGCTTACGGACCTTTAAAATTGGCAATACTTTAAGGTGACTGGCCTATGAAGAGGATGACCATGGAAGTGGACAGTCCTTAAAGATGCATTATTGTGTGTGGGTGGCCTTCTAAGAGACAACCCTGGGAATGGACAGACCTTTGGAAATGTCAATGTGGCTTATGAAGTGGAAAGCCACTTGAACATGTGACATGTTTTGCGGACTGGCCCTTTAAGAGGCAGACCCTAGAAGTGGACAAACCCTTGAAGAGGTGACAAATTTAGGGAATTATGTCCTTTAAGAGGTTGACCAGGGTTGTGTACAAACCCTCAAAACAACAGCATTTTAAGTGTACTGGCCCTTTAAGAGGTGGACCTGGGAAGCTTACGGACCTTTAAAATTGGCAATACTTTAAGGTGACTGGCCTATGAAGAGGATGACCATGGAAGTGGACAGTCCTTAAAGATGCATTATTGTGTGTGGGTGGCCTTCTAAGAGACAACCCTGGGAATGGACAGACCTTTGGAAATGTCAATGTGGCTTATGAAGTGGAAAGCCACTTGAACATGTGACATGTTTTGCGGACTGGCCCTTTAAGAGGCAGACCCTAGAAGTGGACAAACCCTTGAAGAGGTGACAAATTTAGGGAATTATGTCCTTTAAGAGGTTGACCAGGGTTGTGTACAAACCCTCGAAACAACAGCATTTTAAGTGTACTGGCCCTTTAAGAGGTGGACCTGGGAAGCTTACGGACCTTTAAAATTGGCAATACTTTAAGGTGACTGGCCTATGAAGAGGATGACCATGGAAGTGGACAGTCCTTAAAGATGCATTATTGTGTGTGGGTGGCCTTCTAAGAGACAACCCTGGGAATGGACAGACCTTTGGAAATGTCAATGTGGCTTATGAAGTGGAAAGCCACTTGAACATGTGACATGTTTTGCGGACTGGCCCTTTAAGAGGCAGACCCTAGAAGTGGACAAACCCTTGAAGAGGTGACAAATTTAGGGAATTATGTCCTTTAAGAGGTTGACCAGGGTTGTGTACAAACCCTCGAAACAACAGCATTTTAAGTGTACTGGCCCTTTAAGAGGTGGACCTGGGAAGCTTACGGACCTTTAAAATTGGCAATACTTTAAGGTGACTGGCCTATGAAGAGGATGACCATGGAAGTGGACAGTCCTTAAAGATGCATTATTGTGTGTGGGTGGCCTTCTAAGAGACAACCCTGGGAATGGACAGACCTTTGGAAATGTCAATGTGGCTTATGAAGTGGAAAGCCACTTGAACATGTGACATGTTTTGCGGACTGGCCCTTTAAGAGGCAGACCCTAGAAGTGGACAAACCCTTGAAGAGGTGACAAATTTAGGGAATTATGTCCTTTAAGAGGTTGACCAGGGTTGTGTACAAACCCTTGAAACAACAGTATTTTAAGTGTACTGGCCTTTTAAGAGGTGGACCTGGGAAGCTTACGGACCTTTAAAATTGGCAATACTTTAAGGTGACTGGCCTATGAAGAGGATGACCATGGAAGTGGACAGTCCTTAAAGATGCATTATTGTGTGTCGGTGGCCTTCTAAGAGACAACCCTGGGAATGGACAGACCTTTGGAAATGTCAATGTGGCTTATGAAGTGGAAAGCCACTTGAACATGTGACATGTTTTGATGACTGGCCCTTTAAGAGGCAGACCCTAGAAGTGGACAAACCCTTGAAGAGGTGACAAATTTAGGGAATTATGTCCTTTAAGAGGTTGACCAGGGTTGTGTACAAACCCTCGAAACAACAGCATTTTAAGTGTACTGGCCCTTTAAGAGGTGGACCTGGGAAGCTTACGGACCTTTAAAATTGGCAATACTTTAAGGTGACTGGCCTATGAAGAGGATGACCATGGAAGTGGACAGTCCTTAAAGATGCATTATTGTGTGTGGGTGGCCTTCTAAGAGACAACCCTGGGAATGGACAGACCTTTGGAAATGTCAATGTGGCTTATGAAGTGGAAAGCCACTTGAACATGTGACATGTTTTGCGGACTGGCCCTTTAAGAGGCAGACCCTAGAAGTGGACAAACCCTTGAAGAGGTGACAAATTTAGGGAATTATGTCCTTTAAGAGGTTGACCAGGGTTGTGTACAAACCCTCGAAACAACAGCATTTTAAGTGTACTGGCCCTTTAAGAGGTGGACCTGGGAAGCTTACGGACCTTTAAAATTGGCAATACTTTAAGGTGACTGGCCTATGAAGAGGATGACCATGGAAGTGGACAGTCCTTAAAGATGCATTATTGTGTGTGGGTGGCCTTCTAAGAGACAACCCTGGGAATGGACAGACCTTTGGAAATGTCAATGTGGCTTATGAAGTGGAAAGCCACTTGAACATGTGACATGTTTTGCGGACTGGCCCTTTAAGAGGCAGACCCTAGAAGTGGACAAACCCTTGAAGAGGTGACAAATTTAGGGAATTATGTCCTTTAAGAGGTTGACCAGGGTTGTGTACAAACCCTTGAAACAACAGCATTTTAAGTGTACTGGCCCTTTAAGAGGTGGACCTGGGAAGCTTACGGACCTTTAAAATTGGCAATACTTTAAGGTGACTGGCCTATGAAGAGGATGACCATGGAAGTGGACAGTCCTTAAAGATGCATTATTGTGTGTGGGTGGCCTTCTAAGAGACAACCCTGGGAATGGACAGACCTTTGGAAATGTCAATGTGGCTTATGAAGTGGAAATCCACTTGAACATGTGACATGTTTTGATGACTGGCCCTTTAAGAGGCAGACCCTAGATATGGACAAACCCTTGAAGAGGTGACAAATTTAGGGAATTATGTCATTTAAGAGGTTGACCAGGGTTGTGTACAAACCCTCGAAACAACAGCATTTTAAGTGTACTGGCCCTTTAAGAGGTGGACCTGGGAAGCTTACAGACCTTTAAAATTGGCAATACTTTAAGGTGACTGGCCTATGAAGAGGATGACCATGGAAGTGGACAGTCCTTAAAGATGCATTATTGTGTGTGGGTGGCCTTCTAAGAGACAACCCTGGGAATGGACAGACCTTTGGAAATGTCAATGTGGCTTATGAAGTGGAAAGCCACTTGAACATGTGACATGTTTTGCGGACTGGCCCTTTAAGAGGCAGACCCTAGAAGTGGACAAACCCTTGAAGAGGTGACAAATTTAGGGAATTACGTCCTTTAAGAGGTAGACCAGGGTTGTGTACAAACCCTCGAAACAACAGCATTTTAAGTGTACTGGCCCTTTAAGAGGTGGACCTGGGAAGCTTACGGACCTTTAAAATTGGCAATACTTTAAGGTGACTGGCCTATGAAGAGGATGACCATGGAAGTGGACAGTCCTTAAAGATGCATTATTGTGTGTGGGTGGCCTTCTAAGAGACAACCCTGGGAATGGACAGACCTTTGGAAATGTCAATGTGGCTTATGAAGTGGAAAGCCACTTGAACATGTGACATGTTTTGCGGACTGGCCCTTTAAGAGGCAGACCCTAGAAGTGGACAAACCCTTGAAGAGGTGACAAATTTAGGGAATTATGTCCTTTAAGAGGTTGACCAGGGTTGTGTACAAACCCTCGAAACAACAGCATTTTAAGTGTACTGGCCCTTTAAGAGGTGGACCTGGGAAGCTTACGGACCTTTAAAATTGGCAATACTTTAAGGTGACTGGCCTATGAAGAGGATGACCATGGAAGTGGACAGTCCTTAAAGATGCATTATTGTGTGTGGGTGGCCTTCTAAGAGACAACCCTGGGAATGGACAGACCTTTGGAAATGTCAATGTGGCTTATGAAGTGGAAAGCCACTTGAACATGTGACATGTTTTGCGGACTGGCCCTTTAAGAGGCAGACCCTAGAAGTGGACAAACCCTTGAAGAGGTGACAAATTTAGGGAATTATGTCCTTTAAGAGGTTGACCAGGGTTGTGTACAAACCCTCGAAACAACAGCATTTTAAGTGTACTGGCCCTTTAAGAGGTGGACCTGGGAAGCTTACGGACCTTTAAAATTGGCAATACTTTAAGGTGACTGGCCTATGAAGAGGATGACCATGGAAGTGGACAGTCCTTAAAGATGCATTATTGTGTGTGGGTGGCCTTCTAAGAGACAACCCTGGGAATGGACAGACCTTTGGAAATGTCAATGTGGCTTATGAAGTGGAAAGCCACTTGAACATGTGACATGTTTTGCGGACTGGCCCTTTAAGAGGCAGACCCTAGAAGTGGACAAACCCTTGAAGAGGTGACAAATTTAGGGAATTATGTCCTTTAAGAGGTTGACCAGGGTTGTGTACAAACCCTTGAAACAACAGCATTTTAAGTGTACTGGCCCTTTAAGAGGTGGACCTGGGAAGCTTACGGACCTTTAAAATTGGCAATACTTTAAGGTGACTGGCCTATGAAGAGGATGACCATGGAAGTGGACAGTCCTTAAAGATGCATTATTGTGTGTGGGTGGCCTTCTAAGAGACAACCCTGGGAATGGACAGACCTTTGGAAATGTCAATGTGGCTTATGAAGTGGAAATCCACTTGAACATGTGACATGTTTTGATGACTGGCCCTTTAAGAGGCAGACCCTAGATATGGACAAACCCTTGAAGAGGTGACAAATTTAGGGAATTATGTCATTTAAGAGGTTGACCAGGGTTGTGTACAAACCCTCGAAACAACAGCATTTTAAGTGTACTGGCCCTTTAAGAGGTGGACCTGGGAAGCTTACAGACCTTTAAAATTGGCAATACTTTAAGGTGACTGGCCTATGAAGAGGATGACCATGGAAGTGGACAGTCCTTAAAGATGCATTATTGTGTGTGGGTGGCCTTCTAAGAGACAACCCTGGGAATGGACAGACCTTTGGAAATGTCAATGTGGCTTATGAAGTGGAAAGCCACTTGAACATGTGACATGTTTTGCGGACTGGCCCTTTAAGAGGCAGACCCTAGAAGTGGACAAACCCTTGAAGAGGTGACAAATTTAGGGAATTACGTCCTTTAAGAGGTAGACCAGGGTTGTGTACAAACCCTCGAAACAACAGCATTTTAAGTGTACTGGCCCTTTAAGAGGTGGACCTGGGAAGCTTACAGACCTTTAAAATTGGCAATACTTTAAGGTGACTGGCCTATGAAGAGGATGACCATGGAAGTGGACAGTCCTTAAAGATGCATTGTTGTGTGTGGGTGGCCTTCTAAGAGACAACCCTGGGAATGGACAGACCTTTGGAAATGTCAATGTGGCTTATGAAGTGGAAAGCCACTTGAACATGTGACATGTTTTGATGACTGGCCCTTTAAGAGGCAGACCCTAGAAGTGGACAAACCCTTGAAGAGGTGACAAATTTAGGGAATTATGTCCTTTAAGAGGTTGACCAGGGTTGTGTACAAACCCTTGAAACAACAGCATTTTAAGTGTACTGGCCCTTTAAGAGGTGGACCTGGGAAGCTTACAGACCTTTAAAATTGGCAATACTTTAAGGTGACTGGCCTATGAAGAGGATGACCATGGAAGTGGACAGTCCTTAAAGATGCATTATTGTGTGTGGGTGGCCTTCTAAGAGACAACCCTGGGAATGGACAGACCTTTGGAAATGTCAATGTGGCTTATGAAGTGGAAAGCCACTTGAACATGTGACATGTTTTGCGGACTGGCCCTTTAAGAGGCAGACCCTAGAAGTGGACAAACCCTTGAAGAGGTGACAAATTTAGGGAATTATGTCCTTTAAGAGGTTGACCAGGGTTGTGTACAAACCCTCGAAACAACAGCATTTTAAGTGTACTGGCCCTTTAAGAGGTGGACCTGGGAAGCTTACGGACCTTTAAAATTGGCAATACTTTAAGGTGACTGGCCTATGAAGAGGATGACCATGGAAGTGGACAGTCCTTAAAGATGCATTATTGTGTGTGGGTGGCCTTCTAAGAGACAACCCTGGGAATGGACAGACCTTTGGAAATGTCAATGTGGCTTATGAAGTGGAAAGCCACTTGAACATGTGACATGTTTTGCGGACTGGCCCTTTAAGAGGCAGACCCTAGAAGTGGACAAACCCTTGAAGAGGTGACAAATTTAGGGAATTATGTCCTTTAAGAGGTTGACCAGGGTTGTGTACAAACCCTCAAAACAACAGCATTTTAAGTGTACTGGCCCTTTAAGAGGTGGACCTGGGAAGCTTACGGACCTTTAAAATTGGCAATACTTTAAGGTGACTGGCCTATAAAGAGGATGACCATGGAAGTGGACAGTCCTTAAAGATGCATTATTGTGTGTGGGTGGCCTTCTAAGAGACAACCATAGGAATGGACAGACCTTTGGAAATGTCAATGTGGCTTATGAAGTGGAAAGCCACTTGAACATGTGACATGTTTTGCGGACTGGCCCTTTAAGAGGCAGACCCTAGAAGTGGACAAACCCTTGAAGAGGTGACAAATTTAGGGAATTATGTCCTTTAAGAGGTTGACCAGGGTTGTGTACAAACCCTCGAAACAACAGCATTTTAAGTGTACTGGCCCTTTAAGAGGTGGACCTGGGAAGCTTACGGACCTTTAAAATTGGCAATACTTTAAGGTGACTGGCCTATGAAGAGGATGACCATGGAAGTGGACAGTCCTTAAAGATGCATTATTGTGTGTGGGTGGCCTTCTAAGAGACAACCCTGGGAATGGACAGACCTTTGGAAATGTCAATGTGGCTTATGAAGTGGAAAGCCACTTGAACATGTGACATGTTTTGCGGACTGGCCCTTTAAGAGGCAGACCCTAGAAGTGGACAAACCCTTGAAGAGGTGACAAATTTAGGGAATTATGTCCTTTAAGAGGTTGACCAGGGTTGTGTACAAACCCTTGAAACAACAGCATTTTAAGTGTACTGGCCCTTTAAGAGGTGGACCTGGGAAGCTTACAGACCTTTAAAATTGGCAATACTTTAAGGTGACTAGCCTATGAAGAGGATGACCATGGAAGTGGACAGTCCTTAAAGATGCATTATTGTGTGTGGGTGGCCTTCTAAGAGACAACCCTGGGAATGGACAGACCTTTGGAAATGTCAATGTGGCTTATGAAGTGGAAAGCCACTTGAACATGTGACATGTTTTGCGGACTGGCCCTTTAAGAGGCAGACCCTAGAAGTGGACAAACCCTTGAAGAGGTGACAAATTTAGGGAATTATGTCCTGTAAGAGGTTGACCAGGGTTGTGTACAAACCCTCGAAACAACAGCATTTTAAGTGTACTGGCCCTTTAAGAGGTGGACCTGGGAAGCTTACGGACCTTTAAAATTGGCAATACTTTAAGGTGACTGGCCTATGAAGAGGATGACCATGGAAGTGGACAGTCCTTAAAGATGCATTATTGTGTGTGGGTGGCCTTCTAAGAGACAACCCTGGGAATGGACAGACCTTTGGAAATGTCAATGTGGCTTATGAAGTGGAAAGCCACTTGAACATGTGACATGTTTTGCGGACTGGCCCTTTAAGAGGCAGACCCTAGAAGTGGACAAACCCTTGAAGAGGTGACAAATTTAGGGAATTATGTCCTTTAAGAGGTTGACCAGGGTTGTGTACAAACCCTTGAAACAACAGCATTTTAAGTGTACTGGCCCTTTAAGAGGTGGACCTGGGAAGCTTACGGACCTTTAAAATTGGCAATACTTTAAGGTGACTGGCCTATGAAGAGGATGACCATGGAAGTGGACAGTCCTTAAAGATGCATTATTGTGTGTGGGTGGCCTTCTAAGAGACAACCCTGGGAATGGACAGACCTTTGGAAATGTCAATGTGGCTTATGAAGTGGAAATCCACTTGAACATGTGACATGTTTTGATGACTGGCCCTTTAAGAGGCAGACCCTAGATATGGACAAACCCTTGAAGAGGTGACAAATTTAGGGAATTATGTCCTTTAAGAGGTTGACCAGGGTTGTGTACAAACCATTGAAACAACAGTATTTTAAGTGTACTGGCCCTTTAAGAGGTGGACCTGGGAAGCTTACAGACCTTTAAAATTGGCAATACTTTAAGGTGACTGGCCTATGAAGAGGATGACCATGGAAGTGGACAGTCCTTAAAGATGCATTATTGTGTGTGGGTGGCCTTCTAAGAGACAACCCTGGGAATGGACAGACCTTTGGAAATGTCAATGTGGCTTATGAAGTGGAAAGCCACTTGAACATGTGACATGTTTTGCGGACTGGCCCTTTAAGAGGCAGACCCTAGAAGTGGACAAACCCTTGAAGAGGTGACAAATTTAGGGAATTACGTCCTTTAAGAGGTTGACCAGGGTTGTGTACAAACCCTCGAAACAACAGCATTTTAAGTGTACTGGCCCTTTAAGAGGTGGACCTGGGAAGCTTACGGACCTTTAAAATTGGCAATACTTTAAGGTGACTGGCCTATGAAGAGGATGACCATGGAAGTGGACAGTCCTTAAAGATGCATTATTGTGTGTGGGTGGCCTTCTAAGAGACAACCCTGGGAATGGACAGACCTTTGGAAATGTCAATGTGGCTTATGAAGTGGAAAGCCACTTGAACATGTGACATGTTTTGATGACTGGCCCTTTAAGAGGCAGACCCTAGAAGTGGACAAACCCTTGAAGAGGTGACAAATTTAGGGAATTATGTCCTTTAAGAGGTTGACCAGGGTTGTGTACAAACCCTCGAAACAACAGCATTTTAAGTGTACTGGCCCTTTAAGAGGTGGACCTGGGAAGCTTACAGACCTTTAAAATTGGCAATACTTTAAGGTGACTGGCCTATGAAGAGGATGACCATGGAAGTGGACAGTCCTTAAAGATGCATTATTGTGTGTGGGTGGCCTTCTAAGAGACAACCCTGGGAATGGACAGACCTTTGGAAATGTCAATGTGGCTTATGAAGTGGAAAGCCACTTGAACATGTGACATGTTTTGCTGACTGGCCCTTTAAGAGGCAGACCCTAGAAGTGGACAAACCCTTGAAGAGGTGACAAATTTAGGGAATTACGTCCTTTAAGAGGTTGACCAGGGTTGTGTACAAACCCTCGAAACAACAGCATTTTAAGTGTACTGGCCCTTTAAGAGGTGGACCTGGGAAGCTTACGGACCTTTAAAATTGGCAATACTTTAAGGTGACTGGCCTATGAAGAGGATGACCATGGAAGTGGACAGTCCTTAAAGATGCATTATTGTGTGTGGGTGGCCTTCTAAGAGACAACCCTGGGAATGGACAGACCTTTGGAAATGTCAATGTGGCTTATGAAGTGGAAAGCCACTTGAACATGTGACATGTTTTGATGACTGGCCCTTTAAGAGGCAGACCCTAGAAGTGGACAAACCCTTGAAGAGGTGACAAATTTAGGGAATTATGTCCTTTAAGAGGTTGACCAGGGTTGTGTACAAACCCTCGAAACAACAGCATTTTAAGTGTACTGGCCCTTTAAGAGGTGGACCTGGGAAGCTTACAGACCTTTAAAATTGGCAATACTTTAAGGTGACTGGCCTATGAAGAGGATGACCATGGAAGTGGACAGTCCTTAAAGATGCATTATTGTGTGTGGGTGGCCTTCTAAGAGACAACCCTGGGAATGGACAGACCTTTGGAAATGTCAACGTGGCTTATGAAGTGGAAAGCCACTTGAACATGTGACATGTTTTGCGGACTGGCCCTTTAAGAGGCAGACCCTAGAAGTGGACAAACCCTTGAAGAGGTGACAAATTTAGGGAATTACGTCCTTTAAGAGGTAGACCAGGGTTGTGTACAAACCCTCGAAACAACAGCATTTTAAGTGTACTGGCCCTTTAAGAGGTGGACCTGGGAAGCTTACGGACCTTTAAAATTGGCAATACTTTAAGGTGACTGGCCTATGAAGAGGATGACCATGGAAGTGGACAGTCCTTAAAGATGCATTGTTGTGTGTGGGTGGCCTTCTAAGAGACAACCCTGGGAATGGACAGACCTTTGGAAATGTCAATGTGGCTTATGAAGTGGAAAGCCACTTGAACATGTGACATGTTTTGATGACTGGCCCTTTAAGAGGCAGACCCTAGAAGTGGACAAACCCTTGAAGAGGTGACAAATTTAGGGAATTATGTCCTTTAAGAGGTTGACCAGGGTTGTGTACAAACCCTTGAAACAACAGCATTTTAAGTGTACTGGCCCTTTAAGAGGTGGACCTGGGAAGCTTACCGACCTTTAAAATTGGCAATACTTTAAGGTGACTGGCCTATGAAGAGGATGACCATGGAAGTGGACAGTCCTTAAAGATGCATTATTGTGTGTGGGTGGCCTTCTAAGAGACAACCCTGGGAATGGACAGACCTTTGGAAATGTCAATGTGGCTTATGAAGTGGAAAGCCACTTGAACATGTGACATGTTTTGCGGACTGGCCCTTTAAGAGGCAGACCCTAGAAGTGGACAAACCCTTGAAGAGGTGACAAATTTAGGGAATTATGTCCTTTAAGAGGTTGACCAGGGTTGTGTACAAACCCTCAAAACAACAGCATTTTAAGTGTACTGGCCCTTTAAGAGGTGGACCTGGGAAGCTTACGGACCTTTAAAATTGGCAATACTTTAAGGTGACTGGCCTATGAAGAGGATGACCATGGAAGTGGACAGTCCTTAAAGATGCATTATTGTGTGTGGGTGGCCTTCTAAGAGACAACCATAGGAATGGACAGACCTTTGGAAATGTCAATGTGGCTTATGAAGTGGAAAGCCACTTGAACATGTGACATGTTTTGCGGACTGGCCCTTTAAGAGGCAGACCCTAGAAGTGGACAAACCCTTGAAGAGGTGACAAATTTAGGGAATTATGTCCTTTAAGAGGTTGACCAGGGTTGTGTACAAACCCTCGAAACAACAGCATTTTAAGTGTACTGGCCCTTTAAGAGGTGGACCTGGGAAGCTTACGGACCTTTAAAATTGGCAATACTTTAAGGTGACTGGCCTATGAAGAGGATGACCATGGAAGTGGACAGTCCTTAAAGATGCATTATTGTGTGTGGGTGGCCTTCTAAGAGACAACCCTGGGAATGGACAGACCTTTGGAAATGTCAATGTGGCTTATGAAGTGGAAAGCCACTTGAACATGTGACATGTTTTGCGGACTGGCCCTTTAAGAGGCAGACCCTAGAAGTGGACAAACCCTTGAAGAGGTGACAAATTTAGGGAATTATGTCCTTTAAGAGGTTGACCAGGGTTGTGTACAAACCCTTGAAACAACAGCATTTTAAGTGTACTGGCCCTTTAAGAGGTGGACCTGGGAAGCTTACAGACCTTTAAAATTGGCAATACTTTAAGGTGACTAGCCTATGAAGAGGATGACCATGGAAGTGGACAGTCCTTAAAGATGCATTATTGTGTGTGGGTGGCCTTCTAAGAGACAACCCTGGGAATGGACAGACCTTTGGAAATGTCAATGTGGCTTATGAAGTGGAAAGCCACTTGAACATGTGACATGTTTTGCGGACTGGCCCTTTAAGAGGCAGACCCTAGAAGTGGACAAACCCTTGAAGAGGTGACAAATTTAGGGAATTATGTCCTGTAAGAGGTTGACCAGGGTTGTGTACAAACCCTCGAAACAACAGCATTTTAAGTGTACTGGCCCTTTAAGAGGTGGACCTGGGAAGCTTACGGACCTTTAAAATTGGCAATACTTTAAGGTGACTGGCCTATGAAGAGGATGACCATGGAAGTGGACAGTCCTTAAAGATGCATTATTGTGTGTGGGTGGCCTTCTAAGAGACAACCCTGGGAATGGACAGACCTTTGGAAATGTCAATGTGGCTTATGAAGTGGAAAGCCACTTGAACATGTGACATGTTTTGCGGACTGGCCCTTTAAGAGGCAGACCCTAGAAGTGGACAAACCCTTGAAGAGGTGACAAATTTAGGGAATTATGTCCTTTAAGAGGTTGACCAGGGTTGTGTACAAACCCTTGAAACAACAGCATTTTAAGTGTACTGGCCCTTTAAGAGGTGGACCTGGGAAGCTTACGGACCTTTAAAATTGGCAATACTTTAAGGTGACTGGCCTATGAAGAGGATGACCATGGAAGTGGACAGTCCTTAAAGATGCATTATTGTGTGTGGGTGGCCTTCTAAGAGACAACCCTGGGAATGGACAGACCTTTGGAAATGTCAATGTGGCTTATGAAGTGGAAATCCACTTGAACATGTGACATGTTTTGATGACTGGCCCTTTAAGAGGCAGACCCTAGATATGGACAAACCCTTGAAGAGGTGACAAATTTAGGGAATTATGTCCTTTAAGAGGTTGACCAGGGTTGTGTACAAACCATTGAAACAACAGTATTTTAAGTGTACTGGCCCTTTAAGAGGTGGACCTGGGAAGCTTACAGACCTTTAAAATTGGCAATACTTTAAGGTGACTGGCCTATGAAGAGGATGACCATGGAAGTGGACAGTCCTTAAAGATGCATTATTGTGTGTGGGTGGCCTTCTAAGAGACAACCCTGGGAATGGACAGACCTTTGGAAATGTCAATGTGGCTTATGAAGTGGAAAGCCACTTGAACATGTGACATGTTTTGCGGACTGGCCCTTTAAGAGGCAGACCCTAGAAGTGGACAAACCCTTGAAGAGGTGACAAATTTAGGGAATTACGTCCTTTAAGAGGTTGACCAGGGTTGTGTACAAACCCTCGAAACAACAGCATTTTAAGTGTACTGGCCCTTTAAGAGGTGGACCTGGGAAGCTTACGGACCTTTAAAATTGGCAATACTTTAAGGTGACTGGCCTATGAAGAGGATGACCATGGAAGTGGACAGTCCTTAAAGATGCATTATTGTGTGTGGGTGGCCTTCTAAGAGACAACCCTGGGAATGGACAGACCTTTGGAAATGTCAATGTGGCTTATGAAGTGGAAAGCCACTTGAACATGTGACATGTTTTGATGACTGGCCCTTTAAGAGGCAGACCCTAGAAGTGGACAAACCCTTGAAGAGGTGACAAATTTAGGGAATTATGTCCTTTAAGAGGTTGACCAGGGTTGTGTACAAACCCTCGAAACAACAGCATTTTAAGTGTACTGGCCCTTTAAGAGGTGGACCTGGGAAGCTTACAGACCTTTAAAATTGGCAATACTTTAAGGTGACTGGCCTATGAAGAGGATGACCATGGAAGTGGACAGTCCTTAAAGATGCATTATTGTGTGTGGGTGGCCTTCTAAGAGACAACCCTGGGAATGGACAGACCTTTGGAAATGTCAATGTGGCTTATGAAGTGGAAAGCCACTTGAACATGTGACATGTTTTGCTGACTGGCCCTTTAAGAGGCAGACCCTAGAAGTGGACAAACCCTTGAAGAGGTGACAAATTTAGGGAATTACGTCCTTTAAGAGGTTGACCAGGGTTGTGTACAAACCCTCGAAACAACAGCATTTTAAGTGTACTGGCCCTTTAAGAGGTGGACCTGGGAAGCTTACGGACCTTTAAAATTGGCAATACTTTAAGGTGACTGGCCTATGAAGAGGATGACCATGGAAGTGGACAGTCCTTAAAGATGCATTATTGTGTGTGGGTGGCCTTCTAAGAGACAACCCTGGGAATGGACAGACCTTTGGAAATGTCAACGTGGCTTATGAAGTGGAAAGCCACTTGAACATGTGACATGTTTTGCGGACTGGCCCTTTAAGAGGCAGACCCTAGAAGTGGACAAACCCTTGAAGAGGTGACAAATTTAGGGAATTATGTCCTGTAAGAGGTTGACCAGGGTTGTGTACAAACCCTCGAAACAACAGCATTTTAAGTGTACTGGCCCTTTAAGAGGTGGACCTGGGAAGCTTACGGACCTTTAAAATTGGCAATACTTTAAGGTGACTGGCCTATGAAGAGGATGACCATGGAAGTGGACAGTCCTTAAAGATGCATTATTGTGTGTGGGTGGCCTTCTAAGAGACAACCCTGGGAATGGACAGACCTTTGGAAATGTCAATGTGGCTTATGAAGTGGAAAGCCACTTGAACATGTGACATGTTTTGCGGACTGGCCCTTTAAGAGGCAGACCCTAGAAGTGGACAAACCCTTGAAGAGGTGACAAATTTAGGGAATTATGTCCTTTAAGAGGTTGACCAGGGTTGTGTACAAACCCTTGAAACAACAGCATTTTAAGTGTACTGGCCCTTTAAGAGGTGGACCTGGGAAGCTTACGGACCTTTAAAATTGGCAATACTTTAAGGTGACTGGCCTATGAAGAGGATGACCATGGAAGTGGACAGTCCTTAAAGATGCATTATTGTGTGTGGGTGGCCTTCTAAGAGACAACCCTGGGAATGGACAGACCTTTGGAAATGTCAATGTGGCTTATGAAGTGGAAAGCCACTTGAACATGTGACATGTTTTGCGGACTGGCCCTTTAAGAGGCAGACCCTAGAAGTGGACAAACCCTTGAAGAGGTGACAAATTTAGGGAATTATGTCCTTTAAGAGGTTGACCAGGGTTGTGTACAAACCCTTGAAACAACAGCATTTTAAGTGTACTGGCCCTTTAAGAGGTGGACCTGGGAAGCTTACGGACCTTTAAAATTGGCAATACTTTAAGGTGACTGGCCTATGAAGAGGATGACCATGGAAGTGGACAGTCCTTAAAGATGCATTATTGTGTGTGGGTGGCCTTCTAAGAGACAACCCTGGGAATGGACAGACCTTTGGAAATGTCAATGTGGCTTATGAAGTGGAAATCCACTTGAACATGTGACATGTTTTGATGACTGGCCCTTTAAGAGGCAGACCCTAGATATGGACAAACCCTTGAAGAGGTGACAAATTTAGGGAATTATGTCATTTAAGAGGTTGACCAGGGTTGTGTACAAACCCTCGAAACAACAGCATTTTAAGTGTACTGGCCCTTTAAGAGGTGGACCTGGGAAGCTTACAGACCTTTAAAATTGGCAATACTTTAAGGTGACTGGCCTATGAAGAGGATGACCATGGAAGTGGACAGTCCTTAAAGATGCATTATTGTGTGTGGGTGGCCTTCTAAGAGACAACCCTGGGAATGGACAGACCTTTGGAAATGTCAATGTGGCTTATGAAGTGGAAAGCCACTTGAACATGTGACATGTTTTGCGGACTGGCCCTTTAAGAGGCAGACCCTAGAAGTGGACAAACCCTTGAAGAGGTGACAAATTTAGGGAATTACGTCCTTTAAGAGGTAGACCAGGGTTGTGTACAAACCCTCGAAACAACAGCATTTTAAGTGTACTGGCCCTTTAAGAGGTGGACCTGGGAAGCTTACGGACCTTTAAAATTGGCAATACTTTAAGGTGACTGGCCTATGAAGAGGATGACCATGGAAGTGGACAGTCCTTAAAGATGCATTATTGTGTGTGGGTGGCCTTCTAAGAGACAACCCTGGGAATGGACAGACCTTTGGAAATGTCAATGTGGCTTATGAAGTGGAAAGCCACTTGAACATGTGACATGTTTTGCGGACTGGCCCTTTAAGAGGCAGACCCTAGAAGTGGACAAACCCTTGAAGAGGTGACAAATTTAGGGAATTATGTCCTTTAAGAGGTTGACCAGGGTTGTGTACAAACCCTCGAAACAACAGCATTTTAAGTGTACTGGCCCTTTAAGAGGTGGACCTGGGAAGCTTACGGACCTTTAAAATTGGCAATACTTTAAGGTGACTGGCCTATGAAGAGGATGACCATGGAAGTGGACAGTCCTTAAAGATGCATTATTGTGTGTGGGTGGCCTTCTAAGAGACAACCCTGGGAATGGACAGACCTTTGGAAATGTCAATGTGGCTTATGAAGTGGAAAGCCACTTGAACATGTGACATGTTTTGCGGACTGGCCCTTTAAGAGGCAGACCCTAGAAGTGGACAAACCCTTGAAGAGGTGACAAATTTAGGGAATTATGTCCTTTAAGAGGTTGACCAGGGTTGTGTACAAACCCTCGAAACAACAGCATTTTAAGTGTACTGGCCCTTTAAGAGGTGGACCTGGGAAGCTTACGGACCTTTAAAATTGGCAATACTTTAAGGTGACTGGCCTATGAAGAGGATGACCATGGAAGTGGACAGTCCTTAAAGATGCATTATTGTGTGTGGGTGGCCTTCTAAGAGACAACCCTGGGAATGGACAGACCTTTGGAAATGTCAATGTGGCTTATGAAGTGGAAAGCCACTTGAACATGTGACATGTTTTGCGGACTGGCCCTTTAAGAGGCAGACCCTAGAAGTGGACAAACCCTTGAAGAGGTGACAAATTTAGGGAATTATGTCCTTTAAGAGGTTGACCAGGGTTGTGTACAAACCCTCGAAACAACAGCATTTTAAGTGTACTGGCCCTTTAAGAGGTGGACCTGGGAAGCTTACGGACCTTTAAAATTGGCAATACTTTAAGGTGACTGGCCTATGAAGAGGATGACCATGGAAGTGGACAGTCCTTAAAGATGCATTATTGTGTGTGGGTGGCCTTCTAAGAGACAACCCTGGGAATGGACAGACCTTTGGAAATGTCAATGTGGCTTATGAAGTGGAAAGCCACTTGAACATGTGACATGTTTTGCGGACTGGCCCTTTAAGAGGCAGACCCTAGAAGTGGACAAACCCTTGAAGAGGTGACAAATTTAGGGAATTATGTCCTTTAAGAGGTTGACCAGGGTTGTGTACAAACCCTCGAAACAACAGCATTTTAAGTGTACTGGCCCTTTAAGAGGTGGACCTGGGAAGCTTACGGACCTTTAAAATTGGCAATACTTTAAGGTGACTGGCCTATGAAGAGGATGACCATGGAAGTGGACAGTCCTTAAAGATGCATTATTGTGTGTGGGTGGCCTTCTAAGAGACAACCCTGGGAATGGACAGACCTTTGGAAATGTCAATGTGGCTTATGAAGTGGAAAGCCACTTGAACATGTGACATGTTTTGCGGACTGGCCCTTTAAGAGGCAGACCCTAGAAGTGGACAAACCCTTGAAGAGGTGACAAATTTAGGGAATTATGTCCTTTAAGAGGTTGACCAGGGTTGTGTACAAACCCTTGAAACAACAGTATTTTAAGTGTACTGGCCTTTTAAGAGGTGGACCTGGGAAGCTTACGGACCTTTAAAATTGGCAATACTTTAAGGTGACTGGCCTATGAAGAGGATGACCATGGAAGTGGACAGTCCTTAAAGATGCATTATTGTGTGTCGGTGGCCTTCTAAGAGACAACCCTGGGAATGGACAGACCTTTGGAAATGTCAATGTGGCTTATGAAGTGGAAAGCCACTTGAACATGTGACATGTTTTGATGACTGGCCCTTTAAGAGGCAGACCCTAGAAGTGGACAAACCCTTGAAGAGGTGACAAATTTAGGGAATTATGTCCTTTAAGAGGTTGACCAGGGTTGTGTACAAACCCTCGAAACAACAGCATTTTAAGTGTACTGGCCCTTTAAGAGGTGGACCTGGGAAGCTTACGGACCTTTAAAATTGGCAATACTTTAAGGTGACTGGCCTATGAAGAGGATGACCATGGAAGTGGACAGTCCTTAAAGATGCATTATTGTGTGTGGGTGGCCTTCTAAGAGACAACCCTGGGAATGGACAGACCTTTGGAAATGTCAATGTGGCTTATGAAGTGGAAAGCCACTTGAACATGTGACATGTTTTGCGGACTGGCCCTTTAAGAGGCAGACCCTAGAAGTGGACAAACCCTTGAAGAGGTGACAAATTTAGGGAATTATGTCCTTTAAGAGGTTGACCAGGGTTGTGTACAAACCCTCGAAACAACAGCATTTTAAGTGTACTGGCCCTTTAAGAGGTGGACCTGGGAAGCTTACGGACCTTTAAAATTGGCAATACTTTAAGGTGACTGGCCTATGAAGAGGATGACCATGGAAGTGGACAGTCCTTAAAGATGCATTATTGTGTGTGGGTGGCCTTCTAAGAGACAACCCTGGGAATGGACAGACCTTTGGAAATGTCAATGTGGCTTATGAAGTGGAAAGCCACTTGAACATGTGACATGTTTTGCGGACTGGCCCTTTAAGAGGCAGACCCTAGAAGTGGACAAACCCTTGAAGAGGTGACAAATTTAGGGAATTATGTCCTTTAAGAGGTTGACCAGGGTTGTGTACAAACCCTTGAAACAACAGCATTTTAAGTGTACTGGCCCTTTAAGAGGTGGACCTGGGAAGCTTACGGACCTTTAAAATTGGCAATACTTTAAGGTGACTGGCCTATGAAGAGGATGACCATGGAAGTGGACAGTCCTTAAAGATGCATTATTGTGTGTGGGTGGCCTTCTAAGAGACAACCCTGGGAATGGACAGACCTTTGGAAATGTCAATGTGGCTTATGAAGTGGAAATCCACTTGAACATGTGACATGTTTTGATGACTGGCCCTTTAAGAGGCAGACCCTAGATATGGACAAACCCTTGAAGAGGTGACAAATTTAGGGAATTATGTCATTTAAGAGGTTGACCAGGGTTGTGTACAAACCCTCGAAACAACAGCATTTTAAGTGTACTGGCCCTTTAAGAGGTGGACCTGGGAAGCTTACAGACCTTTAAAATTGGCAATACTTTAAGGTGACTGGCCTATGAAGAGGATGACCATGGAAGTGGACAGTCCTTAAAGATGCATTATTGTGTGTGGGTGGCCTTCTAAGAGACAACCCTGGGAATGGACAGACCTTTGGAAATGTCAATGTGGCTTATGAAGTGGAAAGCCACTTGAACATGTGACATGTTTTGCGGACTGGCCCTTTAAGAGGCAGACCCTAGAAGTGGACAAACCCTTGAAGAGGTGACAAATTTAGGGAATTACGTCCTTTAAGAGGTAGACCAGGGTTGTGTACAAACCCTCGAAACAACAGCATTTTAAGTGTACTGGCCCTTTAAGAGGTGGACCTGGGAAGCTTACGGACCTTTAAAATTGGCAATACTTTAAGGTGACTGGCCTATGAAGAGGATGACCATGGAAGTGGACAGTCCTTAAAGATGCATTATTGTGTGTGGGTGGCCTTCTAAGAGACAACCCTGGGAATGGACAGACCTTTGGAAATGTCAATGTGGCTTATGAAGTGGAAAGCCACTTGAACATGTGACATGTTTTGCGGACTGGCCCTTTAAGAGGCAGACCCTAGAAGTGGACAAACCCTTGAAGAGGTGACAAATTTAGGGAATTATGTCCTTTAAGAGGTTGACCAGGGTTGTGTACAAACCCTCGAAACAACAGCATTTTAAGTGTACTGGCCCTTTAAGAGGTGGACCTGGGAAGCTTACGGACCTTTAAAATTGGCAATACTTTAAGGTGACTGGCCTATGAAGAGGATGACCATGGAAGTGGACAGTCCTTAAAGATGCATTATTGTGTGTGGGTGGCCTTCTAAGAGACAACCCTGGGAATGGACAGACCTTTGGAAATGTCAATGTGGCTTATGAAGTGGAAAGCCACTTGAACATGTGACATGTTTTGCGGACTGGCCCTTTAAGAGGCAGACCCTAGAAGTGGACAAACCCTTGAAGAGGTGACAAATTTAGGGAATTATGTCCTTTAAGAGGTTGACCAGGGTTGTGTACAAACCCTCGAAACAACAGCATTTTAAGTGTACTGGCCCTTTAAGAGGTGGACCTGGGAAGCTTACGGACCTTTAAAATTGGCAATACTTTAAGGTGACTGGCCTATGAAGAGGATGACCATGGAAGTGGACAGTCCTTAAAGATGCATTATTGTGTGTGGGTGGCCTTCTAAGAGACAACCCTGGGAATGGACAGACCTTTGGAAATGTCAATGTGGCTTATGAAGTGGAAAGCCACTTGAACATGTGACATGTTTTGCGGACTGGCCCTTTAAGAGGCAGACCCTAGAAGTGGACAAACCCTTGAAGAGGTGACAAATTTAGGGAATTATGTCCTTTAAGAGGTTGACCAGGGTTGTGTACAAACCCTTGAAACAACAGCATTTTAAGTGTACTGGCCCTTTAAGAGGTGGACCTGGGAAGCTTACGGACCTTTAAAATTGGCAATACTTTAAGGTGACTGGCCTATGAAGAGGATGACCATGGAAGTGGACAGTCCTTAAAGATGCATTATTGTGTGTGGGTGGCCTTCTAAGAGACAACCCTGGGAATGGACAGACCTTTGGAAATGTCAATGTGGCTTATGAAGTGGAAATCCACTTGAACATGTGACATGTTTTGATGACTGGCCCTTTAAGAGGCAGACCCTAGATATGGACAAACCCTTGAAGAGGTGACAAATTTAGGGAATTATGTCATTTAAGAGGTTGACCAGGGTTGTGTACAAACCCTCGAAACAACAGCATTTTAAGTGTACTGGCCCTTTAAGAGGTGGACCTGGGAAGCTTACAGACCTTTAAAATTGGCAATACTTTAAGGTGACTGGCCTATGAAGAGGATGACCATGGAAGTGGACAGTCCTTAAAGATGCATTATTGTGTGTGGGTGGCCTTCTAAGAGACAACCCTGGGAATGGACAGACCTTTGGAAATGTCAATGTGGCTTATGAAGTGGAAATCCACTTGAACATGTGACATGTTTTGATGACTGGCCCTTTAAGAGGCAGACCCTAGATATGGACAAACCCTTGAAGAGGTGACAAATTTAGGGAATTATGTCATTTAAGAGGTTGACCAGGGTTGTGTACAAACCCTCGAAACAACAGCATTTTAAGTGTACTGGCCCTTTAAGAGGTGGACCTGGGAAGCTTACAGACCTTTAAAATTGGCAATACTTTAAGGTGACTGGCCTATGAAGAGGATGACCATGGAAGTGGACAGTCCTTAAAGATGCATTATTGTGTGTGGGTGGCCTTCTAAGAGACAACCCTGGGAATGGACAGACCTTTGGAAATGTCAATGTGGCTTATGAAGTGGAAAGCCACTTGAACATGTGACATGTTTTGCGGACTGGCCCTTTAAGAGGCAGACCCTAGAAGTGGACAAACCCTTGAAGAGGTGACAAATTTAGGGAATTACGTCCTTTAAGAGGTAGACCAGGGTTGTGTACAAACCCTCGAAACAACAGCATTTTAAGTGTACTGGCCCTTTAAGAGGTGGACCTGGGAAGCTTACAGACCTTTAAAATTGGCAATACTTTAAGGTGACTGGCCTATGAAGAGGATGACCATGGAAGTGGACAGTCCTTAAAGATGCATTGTTGTGTGTGGGTGGCCTTCTAAGAGACAACCCTGGGAATGGACAGACCTTTGGAAATGTCAATGTGGCTTATGAAGTGGAAAGCCACTTGAACATGTGACATGTTTTGATGACTGGCCCTTTAAGAGGCAGACCCTAGAAGTGGACAAACCCTTGAAGAGGTGACAAATTTAGGGAATTATGTCCTTTAAGAGGTTGACCAGGGTTGTGTACAAACCCTTGAAACAACAGCATTTTAAGTGTACTGGCCCTTTAAGAGGTGGACCTGGGAAGCTTACAGACCTTTAAAATTGGCAATACTTTAAGGTGACTGGCCTATGAAGAGGATGACCATGGAAGTGGACAGTCCTTAAAGATGCATTATTGTGTGTGGGTGGCCTTCTAAGAGACAACCCTGGGAATGGACAGACCTTTGGAAATGTCAATGTGGCTTATGAAGTGGAAAGCCACTTGAACATGTGACATGTTTTGCGGACTGGCCCTTTAAGAGGCAGACCCTAGAAGTGGACAAACCCTTGAAGAGGTGACAAATTTAGGGAATTATGTCCTTTAAGAGGTTGACCAGGGTTGTGTACAAACCCTCGAAACAACAGCATTTTAAGTGTACTGGCCCTTTAAGAGGTGGACCTGGGAAGCTTACGGACCTTTAAAATTGGCAATACTTTAAGGTGACTGGCCTATGAAGAGGATGACCATGGAAGTGGACAGTCCTTAAAGATGCATTATTGTGTGTGGGTGGCCTTCTAAGAGACAACCCTGGGAATGGACAGACCTTTGGAAATGTCAATGTGGCTTATGAAGTGGAAAGCCACTTGAACATGTGACATGTTTTGCGGACTGGCCCTTTAAGAGGCAGACCCTAGAAGTGGACAAACCCTTGAAGAGGTGACAAATTTAGGGAATTATGTCCTTTAAGAGGTTGACCAGGGTTGTGTACAAACCCTCAAAACAACAGCATTTTAAGTGTACTGGCCCTTTAAGAGGTGGACCTGGGAAGCTTACGGACCTTTAAAATTGGCAATACTTTAAGGTGACTGGCCTATAAAGAGGATGACCATGGAAGTGGACAGTCCTTAAAGATGCATTATTGTGTGTGGGTGGCCTTCTAAGAGACAACCATAGGAATGGACAGACCTTTGGAAATGTCAATGTGGCTTATGAAGTGGAAAGCCACTTGAACATGTGACATGTTTTGCGGACTGGCCCTTTAAGAGGCAGACCCTAGAAGTGGACAAACCCTTGAAGAGGTGACAAATTTAGGGAATTATGTCCTTTAAGAGGTTGACCAGGGTTGTGTACAAACCCTCGAAACAACAGCATTTTAAGTGTACTGGCCCTTTAAGAGGTGGACCTGGGAAGCTTACGGACCTTTAAAATTGGCAATACTTTAAGGTGACTGGCCTATGAAGAGGATGACCATGGAAGTGGACAGTCCTTAAAGATGCATTATTGTGTGTGGGTGGCCTTCTAAGAGACAACCCTGGGAATGGACAGACCTTTGGAAATGTCAATGTGGCTTATGAAGTGGAAAGCCACTTGAACATGTGACATGTTTTGCGGACTGGCCCTTTAAGAGGCAGACCCTAGAAGTGGACAAACCCTTGAAGAGGTGACAAATTTAGGGAATTATGTCCTTTAAGAGGTTGACCAGGGTTGTGTACAAACCCTTGAAACAACAGCATTTTAAGTGTACTGGCCCTTTAAGAGGTGGACCTGGGAAGCTTACAGACCTTTAAAATTGGCAATACTTTAAGGTGACTAGCCTATGAAGAGGATGACCATGGAAGTGGACAGTCCTTAAAGATGCATTATTGTGTGTGGGTGGCCTTCTAAGAGACAACCCTGGGAATGGACAGACCTTTGGAAATGTCAATGTGGCTTATGAAGTGGAAAGCCACTTGAACATGTGACATGTTTTGCGGACTGGCCCTTTAAGAGGCAGACCCTAGAAGTGGACAAACCCTTGAAGAGGTGACAAATTTAGGGAATTATGTCCTGTAAGAGGTTGACCAGGGTTGTGTACAAACCCTCGAAACAACAGCATTTTAAGTGTACTGGCCCTTTAAGAGGTGGACCTGGGAAGCTTACGGACCTTTAAAATTGGCAATACTTTAAGGTGACTGGCCTATGAAGAGGATGACCATGGAAGTGGACAGTCCTTAAAGATGCATTATTGTGTGTGGGTGGCCTTCTAAGAGACAACCCTGGGAATGGACAGACCTTTGGAAATGTCAATGTGGCTTATGAAGTGGAAAGCCACTTGAACATGTGACATGTTTTGCGGACTGGCCCTTTAAGAGGCAGACCCTAGAAGTGGACAAACCCTTGAAGAGGTGACAAATTTAGGGAATTATGTCCTTTAAGAGGTTGACCAGGGTTGTGTACAAACCCTTGAAACAACAGCATTTTAAGTGTACTGGCCCTTTAAGAGGTGGACCTGGGAAGCTTACGGACCTTTAAAATTGGCAATACTTTAAGGTGACTGGCCTATGAAGAGGATGACCATGGAAGTGGACAGTCCTTAAAGATGCATTATTGTGTGTGGGTGGCCTTCTAAGAGACAACCCTGGGAATGGACAGACCTTTGGAAATGTCAATGTGGCTTATGAAGTGGAAATCCACTTGAACATGTGACATGTTTTGATGACTGGCCCTTTAAGAGGCAGACCCTAGATATGGACAAACCCTTGAAGAGGTGACAAATTTAGGGAATTATGTCCTTTAAGAGGTTGACCAGGGTTGTGTACAAACCATTGAAACAACAGTATTTTAAGTGTACTGGCCCTTTAAGAGGTGGACCTGGGAAGCTTACAGACCTTTAAAATTGGCAATACTTTAAGGTGACTGGCCTATGAAGAGGATGACCATGGAAGTGGACAGTCCTTAAAGATGCATTATTGTGTGTGGGTGGCCTTCTAAGAGACAACCCTGGGAATGGACAGACCTTTGGAAATGTCAATGTGGCTTATGAAGTGGAAAGCCACTTGAACATGTGACATGTTTTGCGGACTGGCCCTTTAAGAGGCAGACCCTAGAAGTGGACAAACCCTTGAAGAGGTGACAAATTTAGGGAATTACGTCCTTTAAGAGGTTGACCAGGGTTGTGTACAAACCCTCGAAACAACAGCATTTTAAGTGTACTGGCCCTTTAAGAGGTGGACCTGGGAAGCTTACGGACCTTTAAAATTGGCAATACTTTAAGGTGACTGGCCTATGAAGAGGATGACCATGGAAGTGGACAGTCCTTAAAGATGCATTATTGTGTGTGGGTGGCCTTCTAAGAGACAACCCTGGGAATGGACAGACCTTTGGAAATGTCAATGTGGCTTATGAAGTGGAAAGCCACTTGAACATGTGACATGTTTTGATGACTGGCCCTTTAAGAGGCAGACCCTAGAAGTGGACAAACCCTTGAAGAGGTGACAAATTTAGGGAATTATGTCCTTTAAGAGGTTGACCAGGGTTGTGTACAAACCCTCGAAACAACAGCATTTTAAGTGTACTGGCCCTTTAAGAGGTGGACCTGGGAAGCTTACAGACCTTTAAAATTGGCAATACTTTAAGGTGACTGGCCTATGAAGAGGATGACCATGGAAGTGGACAGTCCTTAAAGATGCATTATTGTGTGTGGGTGGCCTTCTAAGAGACAACCCTGGGAATGGACAGACCTTTGGAAATGTCAATGTGGCTTATGAAGTGGAAAGCCACTTGAACATGTGACATGTTTTGCTGACTGGCCCTTTAAGAGGCAGACCCTAGAAGTGGACAAACCCTTGAAGAGGTGACAAATTTAGGGAATTACGTCCTTTAAGAGGTTGACCAGGGTTGTGTACAAACCCTCGAAACAACAGCATTTTAAGTGTACTGGCCCTTTAAGAGGTGGACCTGGGAAGCTTACGGACCTTTAAAATTGGCAATACTTTAAGGTGACTGGCCTATGAAGAGGATGACCATGGAAGTGGACAGTCCTTAAAGATGCATTATTGTGTGTGGGTGGCCTTCTAAGAGACAACCCTGGGAATGGACAGACCTTTGGAAATGTCAATGTGGCTTATGAAGTGGAAAGCCACTTGAACATGTGACATGTTTTGATGACTGGCCCTTTAAGAGGCAGACCCTAGAAGTGGACAAACCCTTGAAGAGGTGACAAATTTAGGGAATTATGTCCTTTAAGAGGTTGACCAGGGTTGTGTACAAACCCTCGAAACAACAGCATTTTAAGTGTACTGGCCCTTTAAGAGGTGGACCTGGGAAGCTTACAGACCTTTAAAATTGGCAATACTTTAAGGTGACTGGCCTATGAAGAGGATGACCATGGAAGTGGACAGTCCTTAAAGATGCATTATTGTGTGTGGGTGGCCTTCTAAGAGACAACCCTGGGAATGGACAGACCTTTGGAAATGTCAACGTGGCTTATGAAGTGGAAAGCCACTTGAACATGTGACATGTTTTGCGGACTGGCCCTTTAAGAGGCAGACCCTAGAAGTGGACAAACCCTTGAAGAGGTGACAAATTTAGGGAATTACGTCCTTTAAGAGGTAGACCAGGGTTGTGTACAAACCCTCGAAACAACAGCATTTTAAGTGTACTGGCCCTTTAAGAGGTGGACCTGGGAAGCTTACGGACCTTTAAAATTGGCAATACTTTAAGGTGACTGGCCTATGAAGAGGATGACCATGGAAGTGGACAGTCCTTAAAGATGCATTGTTGTGTGTGGGTGGCCTTCTAAGAGACAACCCTGGGAATGGACAGACCTTTGGAAATGTCAATGTGGCTTATGAAGTGGAAAGCCACTTGAACATGTGACATGTTTTGATGACTGGCCCTTTAAGAGGCAGACCCTAGAAGTGGACAAACCCTTGAAGAGGTGACAAATTTAGGGAATTATGTCCTTTAAGAGGTTGACCAGGGTTGTGTACAAACCCTTGAAACAACAGCATTTTAAGTGTACTGGCCCTTTAAGAGGTGGACCTGGGAAGCTTACCGACCTTTAAAATTGGCAATACTTTAAGGTGACTGGCCTATGAAGAGGATGACCATGGAAGTGGACAGTCCTTAAAGATGCATTATTGTGTGTGGGTGGCCTTCTAAGAGACAACCCTGGGAATGGACAGACCTTTGGAAATGTCAATGTGGCTTATGAAGTGGAAAGCCACTTGAACATGTGACATGTTTTGCGGACTGGCCCTTTAAGAGGCAGACCCTAGAAGTGGACAAACCCTTGAAGAGGTGACAAATTTAGGGAATTATGTCCTTTAAGAGGTTGACCAGGGTTGTGTACAAACCCTCAAAACAACAGCATTTTAAGTGTACTGGCCCTTTAAGAGGTGGACCTGGGAAGCTTACGGACCTTTAAAATTGGCAATACTTTAAGGTGACTGGCCTATGAAGAGGATGACCATGGAAGTGGACAGTCCTTAAAGATGCATTATTGTGTGTGGGTGGCCTTCTAAGAGACAACCATAGGAATGGACAGACCTTTGGAAATGTCAATGTGGCTTATGAAGTGGAAAGCCACTTGAACATGTGACATGTTTTGCGGACTGGCCCTTTAAGAGGCAGACCCTAGAAGTGGACAAACCCTTGAAGAGGTGACAAATTTAGGGAATTATGTCCTTTAAGAGGTTGACCAGGGTTGTGTACAAACCCTCGAAACAACAGCATTTTAAGTGTACTGGCCCTTTAAGAGGTGGACCTGGGAAGCTTACGGACCTTTAAAATTGGCAATACTTTAAGGTGACTGGCCTATGAAGAGGATGACCATGGAAGTGGACAGTCCTTAAAGATGCATTATTGTGTGTGGGTGGCCTTCTAAGAGACAACCCTGGGAATGGACAGACCTTTGGAAATGTCAATGTGGCTTATGAAGTGGAAAGCCACTTGAACATGTGACATGTTTTGCGGACTGGCCCTTTAAGAGGCAGACCCTAGAAGTGGACAAACCCTTGAAGAGGTGACAAATTTAGGGAATTATGTCCTTTAAGAGGTTGACCAGGGTTGTGTACAAACCCTTGAAACAACAGCATTTTAAGTGTACTGGCCCTTTAAGAGGTGGACCTGGGAAGCTTACAGACCTTTAAAATTGGCAATACTTTAAGGTGACTAGCCTATGAAGAGGATGACCATGGAAGTGGACAGTCCTTAAAGATGCATTATTGTGTGTGGGTGGCCTTCTAAGAGACAACCCTGGGAATGGACAGACCTTTGGAAATGTCAATGTGGCTTATGAAGTGGAAAGCCACTTGAACATGTGACATGTTTTGCGGACTGGCCCTTTAAGAGGCAGACCCTAGAAGTGGACAAACCCTTGAAGAGGTGACAAATTTAGGGAATTATGTCCTGTAAGAGGTTGACCAGGGTTGTGTACAAACCCTCGAAACAACAGCATTTTAAGTGTACTGGCCCTTTAAGAGGTGGACCTGGGAAGCTTACGGACCTTTAAAATTGGCAATACTTTAAGGTGACTGGCCTATGAAGAGGATGACCATGGAAGTGGACAGTCCTTAAAGATGCATTATTGTGTGTGGGTGGCCTTCTAAGAGACAACCCTGGGAATGGACAGACCTTTGGAAATGTCAATGTGGCTTATGAAGTGGAAAGCCACTTGAACATGTGACATGTTTTGCGGACTGGCCCTTTAAGAGGCAGACCCTAGAAGTGGACAAACCCTTGAAGAGGTGACAAATTTAGGGAATTATGTCCTTTAAGAGGTTGACCAGGGTTGTGTACAAACCCTTGAAACAACAGCATTTTAAGTGTACTGGCCCTTTAAGAGGTGGACCTGGGAAGCTTACGGACCTTTAAAATTGGCAATACTTTAAGGTGACTGGCCTATGAAGAGGATGACCATGGAAGTGGACAGTCCTTAAAGATGCATTATTGTGTGTGGGTGGCCTTCTAAGAGACAACCCTGGGAATGGACAGACCTTTGGAAATGTCAATGTGGCTTATGAAGTGGAAATCCACTTGAACATGTGACATGTTTTGATGACTGGCCCTTTAAGAGGCAGACCCTAGATATGGACAAACCCTTGAAGAGGTGACAAATTTAGGGAATTATGTCCTTTAAGAGGTTGACCAGGGTTGTGTACAAACCATTGAAACAACAGTATTTTAAGTGTACTGGCCCTTTAAGAGGTGGACCTGGGAAGCTTACAGACCTTTAAAATTGGCAATACTTTAAGGTGACTGGCCTATGAAGAGGATGACCATGGAAGTGGACAGTCCTTAAAGATGCATTATTGTGTGTGGGTGGCCTTCTAAGAGACAACCCTGGGAATGGACAGACCTTTGGAAATGTCAATGTGGCTTATGAAGTGGAAAGCCACTTGAACATGTGACATGTTTTGCGGACTGGCCCTTTAAGAGGCAGACCCTAGAAGTGGACAAACCCTTGAAGAGGTGACAAATTTAGGGAATTACGTCCTTTAAGAGGTTGACCAGGGTTGTGTACAAACCCTCGAAACAACAGCATTTTAAGTGTACTGGCCCTTTAAGAGGTGGACCTGGGAAGCTTACGGACCTTTAAAATTGGCAATACTTTAAGGTGACTGGCCTATGAAGAGGATGACCATGGAAGTGGACAGTCCTTAAAGATGCATTATTGTGTGTGGGTGGCCTTCTAAGAGACAACCCTGGGAATGGACAGACCTTTGGAAATGTCAATGTGGCTTATGAAGTGGAAAGCCACTTGAACATGTGACATGTTTTGATGACTGGCCCTTTAAGAGGCAGACCCTAGAAGTGGACAAACCCTTGAAGAGGTGACAAATTTAGGGAATTATGTCCTTTAAGAGGTTGACCAGGGTTGTGTACAAACCCTCGAAACAACAGCATTTTAAGTGTACTGGCCCTTTAAGAGGTGGACCTGGGAAGCTTACAGACCTTTAAAATTGGCAATACTTTAAGGTGACTGGCCTATGAAGAGGATGACCATGGAAGTGGACAGTCCTTAAAGATGCATTATTGTGTGTGGGTGGCCTTCTAAGAGACAACCCTGGGAATGGACAGACCTTTGGAAATGTCAATGTGGCTTATGAAGTGGAAAGCCACTTGAACATGTGACATGTTTTGCTGACTGGCCCTTTAAGAGGCAGACCCTAGAAGTGGACAAACCCTTGAAGAGGTGACAAATTTAGGGAATTACGTCCTTTAAGAGGTTGACCAGGGTTGTGTACAAACCCTCGAAACAACAGCATTTTAAGTGTACTGGCCCTTTAAGAGGTGGACCTGGGAAGCTTACGGACCTTTAAAATTGGCAATACTTTAAGGTGACTGGCCTATGAAGAGGATGACCATGGAAGTGGACAGTCCTTAAAGATGCATTATTGTGTGTGGGTGGCCTTCTAAGAGACAACCCTGGGAATGGACAGACCTTTGGAAATGTCAACGTGGCTTATGAAGTGGAAAGCCACTTGAACATGTGACATGTTTTGCGGACTGGCCCTTTAAGAGGCAGACCCTAGAAGTGGACAAACCCTTGAAGAGGTGACAAATTTAGGGAATTATGTCCTGTAAGAGGTTGACCAGGGTTGTGTACAAACCCTCGAAACAACAGCATTTTAAGTGTACTGGCCCTTTAAGAGGTGGACCTGGGAAGCTTACGGACCTTTAAAATTGGCAATACTTTAAGGTGACTGGCCTATGAAGAGGATGACCATGGAAGTGGACAGTCCTTAAAGATGCATTATTGTGTGTGGGTGGCCTTCTAAGAGACAACCCTGGGAATGGACAGACCTTTGGAAATGTCAATGTGGCTTATGAAGTGGAAAGCCACTTGAACATGTGACATGTTTTGCGGACTGGCCCTTTAAGAGGCAGACCCTAGAAGTGGACAAACCCTTGAAGAGGTGACAAATTTAGGGAATTATGTCCTTTAAGAGGTTGACCAGGGTTGTGTACAAACCCTTGAAACAACAGTATTTTAAGTGTACTGGCCCTTTAAGAGGTGGACCTGGGAAGCTTACGGACCTTTAAAATTGGCAATACTTTAAGGTGACTGGCCTATGAAGAGGATGACCATGGAAGTGGACAGTCCTTAAAGATGCATTATTGTGTGTGGGTGGCCTTCTAAGAGACAACCCTGGGAATGGACAGACCTTTGGAAATGTCAATGTGGCTTATGAAGTGGAAAGCCACTTGAACATGTGACATGTTTTGATGACTGGCCCTTTAAGAGGCAGACCCTAGAAGTGGACAAACCCTTGAAGAGGTGACAAATTTAGGGAATTATGTCCTTTAAGAGGTTGACCAGGGTTGTGTACAAACCCTCGAAACAACAGCATTTTAAGTGTACTGGCCCTTTAAGAGGTGGACCTGGGAAGCTTACGGACCTTTAAAATTGGCAATACTTTAAGGTGACTGGCCTATGAAGAGGATGACCATGGAAGTGGACAGTCCTTAAAGATGCATTATTGTGTGTGGGTGGCCTTCTAAGAGACAACCCTGGGAATGGACAGACCTTTGGAAATGTCAATGTGGCTTATGAAGTGGAAAGCCACTTGAACATGTGACATGTTTTGCGGACTGGCCCTTTAAGAGGCAGACCCTAGAAGTGGACAAACCCTTGAAGAGGTGACAAATTTAGGGAATTATGTCCTTTAAGAGGTTGACCAGGGTTGTGTACAAACCCTCGAAACAACAGCATTTTAAGTGTACTGGCCCTTTAAGAGGTGGACCTGGGAAGCTTACGGACCTTTAAAATTGGCAATACTTTAAGGTGACTGGCCTATGAAGAGGATGACCATGGAAGTGGACAGTCCTTAAAGATGCATTATTGTGTGTGGGTGGCCTTCTAAGAGACAACCCTGGGAATGGACAGACCTTTGGAAATGTCAATGTGGCTTATGAAGTGGAAAGCCACTTGAACATGTGACATGTTTTGCGGACTGGCCCTTTAAGAGGCAGACCCTAGAAGTGGACAAACCCTTGAAGAGGTGACAAATTTAGGGAATTATGTCCTTTAAGAGGTTGACCAGGGTTGTGTACAAACCCTTGAAACAACAGTATTTTAAGTGTACTGGCCCTTTAAGAGGTGGACCTGGGAAGCTTACGGACCTTTAAAATTGGCAATACTTTAAGGTGACTGGCCTATGAAGAGGATGACCATGGAAGTGGACAGTCCTTAAAGATGCATTATTGTGTGTGGGTGGCCTTCTAAGAGACAACCCTGGGAATGGACAGACTTTTGGAAATGTCAATGTGGCTTATGAAGTGGAAAGCCACTTGAACATGTGACATGTTTTGATGACTGGCCCTTTAAGAGGCAGACCCTAGAAGTGGACAAACCCTTGAAGAGGTGACAAATTTAGGGAATTATGTCCTTTAAGTGGTTGACCAGGGTTGTGTACAAACCCTCGAAACAACAGCATTTTAAGTGTACTGGCCCTTTAAGAGGTGGACCTGGGAAGCTTACGGACCTTTAAAATTGGCAATACTTTAAGGTGACTGGCCTATGAAGAGGATGACCATGGAAGTGGACAGTCCTTAAAGATGCATTATTGTGTGTGGGTGGCCTTCTAAGAGACAACCCTGGGAATGGACAGACCTTTGGAAATGTCAATGTGGCTTATGAAGTGGAAAGCCACTTGAACATGTGACATGTTTTGCGGACTGGCCCTTTAAGAGGCAGACCCTAGAAGTGGACAAACCCTTGAAGAGGTGACAAATTTAGGGAATTATGTCCTTTAAGAGGTTGACCAGGGTTGTGTACAAACCCTCGAAACAACAGCATTTTAAGTGTACTGGCCCTTTAAGAGGTGGACCTGGGAAGCTTACGGACCTTTAAAATTGGCAATACTTTAAGGTGACTGGCCTATGAAGAGGATGACCATGGAAGTGGACAGTCCTTAAAGATGCATTATTGTGTGTGGGTGGCCTTCTAAGAGACAACCCTGGGAATGGACAGACCTTTGGAAATGTCAATGTGGCTTATGAAGTGGAAAGCCACTTGAACATGTGACATGTTTTGCGGACTGGCCCTTTAAGAGGCAGACCCTAGAAGTGGACAAACCCTTGAAGAGGTGACAAATTTAGGGAATTATGTCCTTTAAGAGGTTGACCAGGGTTGTGTACAAACCCTCGAAACAACAGCATTTTAAGTGTACTGGCCCTTTAAGAGGTGGACCTGGGAAGCTTACGGACCTTTAAAATTGGCAATACTTTAAGGTGACTGGCCTATGAAGAGGATGACCATGGAAGTGGACAGTCCTTAAAGATGCATTATTGTGTGTGGGTGGCCTTCTAAGAGACAACCCTGGGAATGGACAGACCTTTGGAAATGTCAATGTGGCTTATGAAGTGGAAAGCCACTTGAACATGTGACATGTTTTGCGGACTGGCCCTTTAAGAGGCAGACCCTAGAAGTGGACAAACCCTTGAAGAGGTGACAAATTTAGGGAATTATGTCCTTTAAGAGGTTGACCAGGGTTGTGTACAAACCCTTGAAACAACAGTATTTTAAGTGTACTGGCCCTTTAAGAGGTGGACCTGGGAAGCTTACGGACCTTTAAAATTGGCAATACTTTAAGGTGACTGGCCTATGAAGAGGATGACCATGGAAGTGGACAGTCCTTAAAGATGCATTATTGTGTGTGGGTGGCCTTCTAAGAGACAACCCTGGGAATGGACAGACCTTTGGAAATGTCAATGTGGCTTATGAAGTGGAAAGCCACTTGAACATGTGACATGTTTTGATGACTGGCCCTTTAAGAGGCAGACCCTAAAAGTGGACAAACCCTTGAAGAGGTGACAAATTTAGGGAATTATGTCCTTTAAGAGGTTGACCAGGGTTGTGTACAAACCCTTGAAACTACAGCATTTTAAGTGTACTGGCCCTTTAAGAGGTGGACCTGGGAAGCTTACAGACCTTTAAAATTGGCAATACTTTAAGGTGACTGGCCTATGAAGAGGATGACCATGGAAGTGGACAGTCCTTAAAGATGCATTATTGTGTGTGGGTGGCCTTCTAAGAGACAACCCTGGGAATGGACAGACCTTTGGAAATGTCAATGTGGCTTATGAAGTGGAAAGCCACTTGAACATGTGACATGTTTTGCGGACTGGCCTTTTAAGAGGCAGACCCTAGAAGTGGACAAACCCTTGAAGAGGTGACAAATTTAGGGAATTATGTCCTTTAAGAGGTTGACCAGGGTTGTGTACAAACCCTCAAAACAACAGCATTTTAAGTGTTCTGGCCCTTTAAGAGGTGGACCTGGGAAGCTTACGGACCTTTAAAATTGGCAATACTTTAAGGTGACTGGCCTATGAAGAGGATGACCATGGAAGTGGACAGTCCTTAAAGATGCATTATTGTGTGTGGGTGGCCTTCTAAGAGACAACCCTGGGAATGGACAGACCTTTGGAAATGTCAATGTGGCTTATGAAGTGGAAAGCCACTTGAACATGTGACATGTTTTGATGACTGGCCCTTTAAGAGGCAGACCCTAGAAGTGGACAAACCCTTGAAGAGGTGACAAATTTAGGGAATTATGTCCTTTAAGAGGTTGACCAGGGTTGTGTACAAACCCTTGAAACTACAGCATTTTAAGTGTACTGGCCCTTTAAGAGGTGGACCTGGGAAGCTTACAGACCTTTAAAATTGGCAATACTTTAAGGTGACTGGCCTATGAAGAGGATGACCATGGAAGTGGACAGTCCATAAGATGCATTATTGTGTGTGGGTGGCCTTCTAAGAGACAACCCTGGGAATGGACAGACCTTTGGAAATGTCAATGTGGCTTATGAAGTGGAAAGCCACTTGAACATGTGACATGTTTTGCGGACTGGCCCTTTAAGAGGCACACCCTAGAAGTGAACAAACCCTTGAAGAGGTGACAAATTTAGGGAATTATGTCCTTTAAGAGGTTGACCAGGGTTGTGTACAAACCCTTGAAACAACAGCATTTTAAGTGTACTGGCCCTTTAAGAGGTGGACCTGGGAAGCTTACAGACCTTTAAAATTGGCAATACTTTAAGGTGACTGGCCTATGAAGAGGATGACCATGGAAGTGGACAGTCCTTAAAGATGCATTATTGTGTGTGGGTGGCCTTCTAAGAGACAACTCTGGGAATGGACAGACCTTTGGAAATGTCAATGTGGCTTATGAAGTGGAAAGCCACTTGAACATGTGACATGTTTTGCGGACTGGCCCTTTAAGAGGCAGACCCTAGAAGTGGACAAACCCTTGAAGAGGTGACAAATTTAGGGAATTATGTCCTTTAAGAGGTTGACCAGGGTTGTGTACAAACCCTCGAAACAACAGCATTTTAAGTGTACTGGCCCTTTAAGAGGTGGACCTGGGAAGCTTACAGACCTTTAAAATTGGCAATACTTTAAGGTGACTGGCCTATGAAGAGGATGACCATGGAAGTGGACAGTCCTTAAAGATGCATTATTGTGTGTGGGTGGCCTTCTAAGAGACAACCCTGGGAATGGACAGACCTTTGGAAATGTCAATGTGGCTTATGAAGTGGAAAGCCACTTGAACATGTGACATGTTTTGCGGACTGGCCCTTTAAGAGGCAGACCCTAGAAGTGGACAAACCCTTGAAGAGGTGACAAATTTAGGGAATTATGTCCTTTAAGAGGTTGACCAGGGTTGTGTACAAACCCTTGAAACAACAGTATTTTAAGTGTACTGGCCCTTTAAGAGGTGGACCTGGGAAGCTTACGGACCTTTAAAATTGGCAATACTTTAAGGTGACTGGCCTATGAAGAGGATGACCATGGAAGTGGACAGTCCTTAAAGATGCATTATTGTGTGTGGGTGGCCTTCTAAGAGACAACCCTGGGAATGGACAGACCTTTGGAAATGTCAATGTGGCTTATGAAGTGGAAAGCCACTTGAACATGTGACATGTTTTGATGACTGGCCCTTTAAGAGGCAGACCCTAGAAGTGGACAAACCCTTGAAGAGGTGACAAATTTAGGGAATTATGTCCTTTAAGAGGTTGACCAGGGTTGTGTACAAACCCTCGAAACAACAGCATTTTAAGTGTACTGGCCCTTTAAGAGGTGGACCTGGGAAGCTTACGGACCTTTAAAATTGGCAATACTTTAAGGTGACTGGCCTATGAAGAGGATGACCATGGAAGTGGACAGTCCTTAAAGATGCATTATTGTGTGTGGGTGGCCTTCTAAGAGACAACCCTGGGAATGGACAGACCTTTGGAAATGTCAATGTGGCTTATGAAGTGGAAAGCCACTTGAACATGTGACATGTTTTGCGGACTGGCCCTTTAAGAGGCAGACCCTAGAAGTGGACAAACCCTTGAAGAGGTGACAAATTTAGGGAATTATGTCCTTTAAGAGGTTGACCAGGGTTGTGTACAAACCCTCGAAACAACAGCATTTTAAGTGTACTGGCCCTTTAAGAGGTGGACCTGGGAAGCTTACGGACCTTTAAAATTGGCAATACTTTAAGGTGACTGGCCTATGAAGAGGATGACCATGGAAGTGGACAGTCCTTAAAGATGCATTATTGTGTGTGGGTGGCCTTCTAAGAGACAACCCTGGGAATGGACAGACCTTTGGAAATGTCAATGTGGCTTATGAAGTGGAAAGCCACTTGAACATGTGACATGTTTTGATGACTGGCCCTTTAAGAGGCAGACCCTAAAAGTGGACAAACCCTTGAAGAGGTGACAAATTTAGGGAATTATGTCCTTTAAGAGGTTGACCAGGGTTGTGTACAAACCCTTGAAACTACAGCATTTTAAGTGTACTGGCCCTTTAAGAGGTGGACCTGGGAAGCTTACAGACCTTTAAAATTGGCAATACTTTAAGGTGACTGGCCTATGAAGAGGATGACCATGGAAGTGGACAGTCCTTAAAGATGCATTATTGTGTGTGGGTGGCCTTCTAAGAGACAACCCTGGGAATGGACAGACCTTTGGAAATGTCAATGTGGCTTATGAAGTGGAAAGCCACTTGAACATGTGACATGTTTTGCGGACTGGCCCTTTAAGAGGCAGACCCTAGAAGTGGACAAACCCTTGAAGAGGTGACAAATTTAGGGAATTATGTCCTTTAAGAGGTTGACCAGGGTTGTGTACAAACCCTCGAAACAACAGCATTTTAAGTGTACTGGCCCTTTAAGAGGTGGACCTGGGAAGCTTACGGACCTTTAAAATTGGCAATACTTTAAGGTGACTGGCCTATGAAGAGGATGACCATGGAAGTGGACAGTCCTTAAAGATGCATTATTGTGTGTGGGTGGCCTTCTAAGAGACAACCCTGGGAATGGACAGACCTTTGGAAATGTCAATGTGGCTTATGAAGTGGAAAGCCACTTGAACATGTGACATGTTTTGCGGACTGGCCCTTTAAGAGGCACACCCTAGAAGTGAACAAACCCTTGAAGAGGTGACAAATTTAGGGAATTATGTCCTTTAAGAGGTTGACCAGGGTTGTGTACAAACCCTCGAAACAACAGCATTTTAAGTGTACTGGCCCTTTAAGAGGTGTACCTGGGAAGCTTACAGACCTTTAAAATTGGCAATACTTTAAGGTGACTGGCCTATGAAGAGGATGACCATGGAAGTGGACAGTCCTTAAAGATGCATTATTGTGTGTGGGTGGCCTTCTAAGAGACAACCCTGGGAATGGACAGACCTTTGGAAATGTCAATGTGGCTTATGAAGTGGAAAGCCACTTGAACATGTGACATGTTTTGCGGACTGGCCCTTTAAGAGGCAGACCCTAGAAGTGGACAAACCCTTGAAGAGGTGACAAATTTAGGGAATTATGTCCTTTAAGAGGTTGACCAGGGTTGTGTACAAACCCTCGAAACAACAGCATTTTAAGTGTACTGGCCCTTTAAGAGGTGGACCTGGGAAGCTTACGGACCTTTAAAATTGGCAATACTTTAAGGTGACTGGCCTATGAAGAGGATGACCATGGAAGTGGACAGTCCTTAAAGATGCATTATTGTGTGTGGGTGGCCTTCTAAGAGACAACCCTGGGAATGGACAGACCTTTGGAAATGTCAATGTGGCTTATGAAGTGGAAAGCCACTTGAACATGTGACATGTTTTGATGACTGGCCCTTTAAGAGGCAGACCCTAGAAGTGGACAAACCCTTGAAGAGGTGACAAATTTAGGGAATTATGTCCTTTAAGAGGTTGACCAGGGTTGTGTACAAACCCTTGAAACTACAGCATTTTAAGTGTACTGGCCCTTTAAGAGGTGGACCTGGGAAGCTTACAGACCTTTAAAATTGGCAATACTTTAAGGTGACTGGCCTATGAAGAGGATGACCATGGAAGTGGACAGTCCTTAAAGATGCATTATTGTGTGTGGGTGGCCTTCTAAGAGACAACCCTGGGAATGGACAGACCTTTGGAAATGTCAATGTGGCTTATGAAGTGGAAAGCCACTTGAACATGTGACATGTTTTGCGGACTGGCCCTTTAAGAGGCACACCCTAGAAGTGAACAAACCCTTGAAGAGGTGACAAATTTAGGGAATTATGTCCTTTAAGAGGTTGACCAGGGTTGTGTACAAACCCTTGAAACAACAGCATTTTAAGTGTACTGGCCCTTTAAGAGGTGGACCTGGGAAGCTTACAGACCTTTAAAATTGGCAATACTTTAAGGTGACTGGCCTATGAAGAGGATGACCATGGAAGTGGACAGTCCTTAAAGATGCATTATTGTGTGTGGGTGGCCTTCTAAGAGACAACTCTGGGAATGGACAGACCTTTGGAAATGTCAATGTGGCTTATGAAGTGGAAAGCCACTTGAACATGTGACATGTTTTGCGGACTGGCCCTTTAAGAGGCAGACCCTAGAAGTGGACAAACCCTTGAAGAGGTGACAAATTTAGGGAATTATGTCCTTTAAGAGGTTGACCAGGGTTGTGTACAAACCCTCGAAACAACAGCATTTTAAGTGTACTGGCCCTTTAAGAGGTGGACCTGGGAAGCTTACGGACCTTTAAAATTGGCAATACTTTAAGGTGACTGGCCTATGAAGAGGATGACCATGGAAGTGGACAGTCCTTAAAGATGCATTATTGTGTGTGGGTGGCCTTCTAAGAGACAACCCTGGGAATGGACAGACCTTTGGAAATGTCAATGTGGCTTATGAAGTGGAAAGCCACTTGAACATGTGACATGTTTTGCGGACTGGCCCTTTAAGAGGCAGACCCTAGAAGTGGACAAACCCTTGAAGAGGTGACAAATTTAGGGAATTATGTCCTTTAAGAGGTTGACCAGGGTTGTGTACAAACCCTTGAAACAACAGTATTTTAAGTGTACTGGCCCTTTAAGAGGTGGACCTGGGAAGCTTACGGACCTTTAAAATTGGCAATACTTTAAGGTGACTGGCCTATGAAGAGGATGACCATGGAAGTGGACAGTCCTTAAAGATGCATTATTGTGTGTGGGTGGCCTTCTAAGAGACAACCCTGGGAATGGACAGACCTTTGGAAATGTCAATGTGGCTTATGAAGTGGAAAGCCACTTGAACATGTGACATGTTTTGATGACTGGCCCTTTAAGAGGCAGACCCTAGAAGTGGACAAACCCTTGAAGAGGTGACAAATTTAGGGAATTATGTCCTTTAAGAGGTTGACCAGGGTTGTGTACAAACCCTCGAAACAACAGCATTTTAAGTGTACTGGCCCTTTAAGAGGTGGACCTGGGAAGCTTACGGACCTTTAAAATTGGCAATACTTTAAGGTGACTGGCCTATGAAGAGGATGACCATGGAAGTGGACAGTCCTTAAAGATGCATTATTGTGTGTGGGTGGCCTTCTAAGAGACAACCCTGGGAATGGACAGACCTTTGGAAATGTCAATGTGGCTTATGAAGTGGAAAGCCACTTGAACATGTGACATGTTTTGCGGACTGGCCCTTTAAGAGGCAGACCCTAGAAGTGGACAAACCCTTGAAGAGGTGACAAATTTAGGGAATTATGTCCTTTAAGAGGTTGACCAGGGTTGTGTACAAACCCTCGAAACAACAGCATTTTAAGTGTACTGGCCCTTTAAGAGGTGGACCTGGGAAGCTTACGGACCTTTAAAATTGGCAATACTTTAAGGTGACTGGCCTATGAAGAGGATGACCATGGAAGTGGACAGTCCTTAAAGATGCATTATTGTGTGTGGGTGGCCTTCTAAGAGACAACCCTGGGAATGGACAGACCTTTGGAAATGTCAATGTGGCTTATGAAGTGGAAAGCCACTTGAACATGTGACATGTTTTGCGGACTGGCCCTTTAAGAGGCAGACCCTAGAAGTGGACAAACCCTTGAAGAGGTGACAAATTTAGGGAATTATGTCCTTTAAGAGGTTGACCAGGGTTGTGTACAAACCCTCGAAACAACAGCATTTTAAGTGTACTGGCCCTTTAAGAGGTGGACCTGGGAAGCTTACGGACCTTTAAAATTGGCAATACTTTAAGGTGACTGGCCTATGAAGAGGATGACCATGGAAGTGGACAGTCCTTAAAGATGCATTATTGTGTGTGGGTGGCCTTCTAAGAGACAACCCTGGGAATGGACAGACCTTTGGAAATGTCAATGTGGCTTATGAAGTGGAAAGCCACTTGAACATGTGACATGTTTTGATGACTGGCCCTTTAAGAGGCAGACCCTAGAAGTGGACAAACCCTTGAAGAGGTGACAAATTTAGGGAATTATGTCCTTTAAGAGGTTGACCAGGGTTGTGTACAAACCCTTGAAACTACAGCATTTTAAGTGTACTGGCCCTTTAAGAGGTGGACCTGGGAAGCTTACAGACCTTTAAAATTGGCAATACTTTAAGGTGACTGGCCTATGAAGAGGATGACCATGGAAGTGGACAGTCCTTAAAGATGCATTATTGTGTGTGGGTGGCCTTCTAAGAGACAACCCTGGGAATGGACAGACCTTTGGAAATGTCAATGTGGCTTATGAAGTGGAAAGCCACTTGAACATGTGACATGTTTTGCGGACTGGCCCTTTAAGAGGCACACCCTAGAAGTGAACAAACCCTTGAAGAGGTGACAAATTTAGGGAATTATGTCCTTTAAGAGGTTGACCAGGGTTGTGTACAAACCCTTGAAACAACAGCATTTTAAGTGTACTGGCCCTTTAAGAGGTGGACCTGGGAAGCTTACAGACCTTTAAAATTGGCAATACTTTAAGGTGACTGGCCTATGAAGAGGATGACCATGGAAGTGGACAGTCCTTAAAGATGCATTATTGTGTGTGGGTGGCCTTCTAAGAGACAACTCTGGGAATGGACAGACCTTTGGAAATGTCAATGTGGCTTATGAAGTGGAAAGCCACTTGAACATGTGACATGTTTTGCGGACTGGCCCTTTAAGAGGCAGACCCTAGAAGTGGACAAACCCTTGAAGAGGTGACAAATTTAGGGAATTATGTCCTTTAAGAGGTTGACCAGGGTTGTGTACAAACCCTCGAAACAACAGCATTTTAAGTGTACTGGCCCTTTAAGAGGTGGACCTGGGAAGCTTACGGACCTTTAAAATTGGCAATACTTTAAGGTGACTGGCCTATGAAGAGGATGACCATGGAAGTGGACAGTCCTTAAAGATGCATTATTGTGTGTGGGTGGCCTTCTAAGAGACAACCCTGGGAATGGACAGACCTTTGGAAATGTCAATGTGGCTTATGAAGTGGAAAGCCACTTGAACATGTGACATGTTTTGCGGACTGGCCCTTTAAGAGGCACACCCTAGAAGTGGACAAACCCTTGAAGAGGTGACAAATTTAGGGAATTATGTCCTTTAAGAGGTTGACCAGGGTTGTGTACAAACCCTTGAAACAACAGTATTTTAAGTGTACTGGCCCTTTAAGAGGTGGACCTGGGAAGCTTACGGACCTTTAAAATTGGCAATACTTTAAGGTGACTGGCCTATGAAGAGGATGACCATGGAAGTGGACAGTCCTTAAAGATGCATTATTGTGTGTGGGTGGCCTTCTAAGAGACAACCCTGGGAATGGACAGACCTTTGGAAATGTCAATGTGGCTTATGAAGTGGAAAGCCACTTGAACATGTGACATGTTTTGATGACTGGCCCTTTAAGAGGCAGACCCTAGAAGTGGACAAACCCTTGAAGAGGTGACAAATTTAGGGAATTATGTCCTTTAAGAGGTTGACCAGGGTTGTGTACAAACCCTCGAAACAACAGCATTTTAAGTGTACTGGCCCTTTAAGAGGTGGACCTGGGAAGCTTACGGACCTTTAAAATTGGCAATACTTTAAGGTGACTGGCCTATGAAGAGGATGACCATGGAAGTGGACAGTCCTTAAAGATGCATTATTGTGTGTGGGTGGCCTTCTAAGAGACAACCCTGGGAATGGACAGACCTTTGGAAATGTCAATGTGGCTTATGAAGTGGAAAGCCACTTGAACATGTGACATGTTTTGCGGACTGGCCCTTTAAGAGGCAGACCCTAGAAGTGGACAAACCCTTGAAGAGGTGACAAATTTAGGGAATTATGTCCTTTAAGAGGTTGACCAGGGTTGTGTACAAACCCTCGAAACAACAGCATTTTAAGTGTACTGGCCCTTTAAGAGGTGGACCTGGGAAGCTTACGGACCTTTAAAATTGGCAATACTTTAAGGTGACTGGCCTATGAAGAGGATGACCATGGAAGTGGACAGTCCTTAAAGATGCATTATTGTGTGTGGGTGGCCTTCTAAGAGACAACTCTGGGAATGGACAGACCTTTGGAAATGTCAATGTGGCTTATGAAGTGGAAAGCCACTTGAACATGTGACATGTTTTGCGGACTGGCCCTTTAAGAGGCAGACCCTATAAGTGGACAAACCCTTGAAGAGGTGACAAATTTAGGGAATTATGTCCTTTAAGAGGTTGACCAGGGTTGTGTACAAACCCTCGAAACAACAGCATTTTAAGTGTACTGGCCCTTTAAGAGGTGGACCTGGGAAGCTTACGGACCTTTAAAATTGGCAATACTTTAAGGTGACTGGCCTATGAAGAGGATGACCATGGAAGTGGACAGTCCTTAAAGATGCATTATTGTGTGTGGGTGGCCTTCTAAGAGACAACCCTGGGAATGGACAGACCTTTGGAAATGTCAATGTGGCTTATGAAGTGGAAAGCCACTTGAACATGTGACATGTTTTGCGGACTGGCCCTTTAAGAGGCACACCCTAGAAGTGGACAAACCCTTGAAGAGGTGACAAATTTAGGGAATTATGTCCTTTAAGAGGTTGACCAGGGTTGTGTACAAACCCTTGAAACAACAGTATTTTAAGTGTACTGGCCCTTTAAGAGGTGGACCTGGGAAGCTTACGGACCTTTAAAATTGGCAATACTTTAAGGTGACTGGCCTATGAAGAGGATGACCATGGAAGTGGACAGTCCTTAAAGATGCATTATTGTGTGTGGGTGGCCTTCTAAGAGACAACCCTGGGAATGGACAGACCTTTGGAAATGTCAATGTGGCTTATGAAGTGGAAAGCCACTTGAACATGTGACATGTTTTGATGACTGGCCCTTTAAGAGGCAGACCCTAGAAGTGGACAAACCCTTGAAGAGGTGACAAATTTAGGGAATTATGTCCTTTAAGAGGTTGACCAGGGTTGTGTACAAACCCTCGAAACAACAGCATTTTAAGTGTACTGGCCCTTTAAGAGGTGGACCTGGGAAGCTTACGGACCTTTAAAATTGGCAATACTTTAAGGTGACTGGCCTATGAAGAGGATGACCATGGAAGTGGACAGTCCTTAAAGATGCATTATTGTGTGTGGGTGGCCTTCTAAGAGACAACCCTGGGAATGGACAGACCTTTGGAAATGTCAATGTGGCTTATGAAGTGGAAAGCCACTTGAACATGTGACATGTTTTGCGGACTGGCCCTTTAAGAGGCAGACCCTAGAAGTGGACAAACCCTTGAAGAGGTGACAAATTTAGGGAATTATGTCCTTTAAGAGGTTGACCAGGGTTGTGTACAAACCCTCGAAACAACAGCATTTTAAGTGTACTGGCCCTTTAAGAGGTGGACCTGGGAAGCTTACGGACCTTTAAAATTGGCAATACTTTAAGGTGACTGGCCTATGAAGAGGATGACCATGGAAGTGGACAGTCCTTAAAGATGCATTATTGTGTGTGGGTGGCCTTCTAAGAGACAACTCTGGGAATGGACAGACCTTTGGAAATGTCAATGTGGCTTATGAAGTGGAAAGCCACTTGAACATGTGACATGTTTTGCGGACTGGCCCTTTAAGAGGCAGACCCTAGAAGTGGACAAACCCTTGAAGAGGTGACAAATTTAGGGAATTATGTCCTTTAAGAGGTTGACCAGGGTTGTGTACAAACCCTCGAAACAACAGCATTTTAAGTGTACTGGCCCTTTAAGAGGTGGACCTGGGAAGCTTACGGACCTTTAAAATTGGCAATACTTTAAGGTGACTGGCCTATGAAGAGGATGACCATGGAAGTGGACAGTCCTTAAAGATGCATTATTGTGTGTGGGTGGCCTTCTAAGAGACAACCCTGGGAATGGACAGACCTTTGGAAATGTCAATGTGGCTTATGAAGTGGAAAGCCACTTGAACATGTGACATGTTTTGCGGACTGGCCCTTTAAGAGGCACACCCTAGAAGTGGACAAACCCTTGAAGAGGTGACAAATTTAGGGAATTATGTCCTTTAAGAGGTTGACCAGGGTTGTGTACAAACCCTTGAAACAACAGTATTTTAAGTGTACTGGCCCTTTAAGAGGTGGACCTGGGAAGCTTACGGACCTTTAAAATTGGCAATACTTTAAGGTGACTGGCCTATGAAGAGGATGACCATGGAAGTGGACAGTCCTTAAAGATGCATTATTGTGTGTGGGTGGCCTTCTAAGAGACAACCCTGGGAATGGACAGACCTTTGGAAATGTCAATGTGGCTTATGAAGTGGAAAGCCACTTGAACATGTGACATGTTTTGATGACTGGCCCTTTAAGAGGCAGACCCTAGAAGTGGACAAACCCTTGAAGAGGTGACAAATTTAGGGAATTATGTCCTTTAAGAGGTTGACCAGGGTTGTGTACAAACCCTCGAAACAACAGCATTTTAAGTGTACTGGCCCTTTAAGAGGTGGACCTGGGAAGCTTACGGACCTTTAAAATTGGCAATACTTTAAGGTGACTGGCCTATGAAGAGGATGACCATGGAAGTGGACAGTCCTTAAAGATGCATTATTGTGTGTGGGTGGCCTTCTAAGAGACAACCCTGGGAATGGACAGACCTTTGGAAATGTCAATGTGGCTTATGAAGTGGAAAGCCACTTGAACATGTGACATGTTTTGCGGACTGGCCCTTTAAGAGGCAGACCCTAGAAGTGGACAAACCCTTGAAGAGGTGACAAATTTAGGGAATTATGTCCTTTAAGAGGTTGACCAGGGTTGTGTACAAACCCTCGAAACAACAGCATTTTAAGTGTACTGGCCCTTTAAGAGGTGGACCTGGGAAGCTTACGGACCTTTAAAATTGGCAATACTTTAAGGTGACTGGCCTATGAAGAGGATGACCATGGAAGTGGACAGTCCTTAAAGATGCATTATTGTGTGTGGGTGGCCTTCTAAGAGACAACCCTGGGAATGGACAGACCTTTGGAAATGTCAATGTGGCTTATGAAGTGGAAAGCCACTTGAACATGTGACATGTTTTGCGGACTGGCCCTTTAAGAGGCAGACCCTAGAAGTGGACAAACCCTTGAAGAGGTGACAAATTTAGGGAATTATGTCCTTTAAGAGGTTGACCAGGGTTGTGTACAAACCCTCGAAACAACAGCATTTTAAGTGTACTGGCCCTTTAAGAGGTGGACCTGGGAAGCTTACGGACCTTTAAAATTGGCAATACTTTAAGGTGACTGGCCTATGAAGAGGATGACCATGGAAGTGGACAGTCCTTAAAGATGCATTATTGTGTGTGGGTGGCCTTCTAAGAGACAACCCTGGGAATGGACAGACCTTTGGAAATGTCAATGTGGCTTATGAAGTGGAAAGCCACTTGAACATGTGACATGTTTTGATGACTGGCCCTTTAAGAGGCAGACCCTAAAAGTGGACAAACCCTTGAAGAGGTGACAAATTTAGGGAATTATGTCCTTTAAGAGGTTGACCAGGGTTGTGTACAAACCCTTGAAACTGCAGCATTTTAAGTGTACTGGCCCTTTAAGAGGTGGGCCTGGGAAGCTTACAGACCTTTAAAATTGGCAATACTTTAAGGTGACTGGCCTATGAAGAGGATGACCATGGAAGTGGACAGTCCTTAAAGATGCATTATTGTGTGTGGGTGGCCTTCTAAGAGACAACCCTGGGAATGGACAGACCTTTGGAAATGTCAATGTGGCTTATGAAGTGGAAAGCCACTTGAACATGTGACATGTTTTGCGGACTGGCCCTTTAAGAGGCAGACCCTAGAAGTGGACAAACCCTTGAAGAGGTGACAAATTTAGGGAATTATGTCCTTTAAGAGGTTGACCAGGGTTGTGTACAAACCCTCGAAACAACAGCATTTTAAGTGTACTGGCCCTTTAAGAGGTGGACCTGGGAAGCTTACGGACCTTTAAAATTGGCAATACTTTAAGGTGACTGGCCTATGAAGAGGATGACCATGGAAGTGGACAGTCCTTAAAGATGCATTATTGTGTGTGGGTGGCCTTCTAAGAGACAACCCTGGGAATGGACAGACCTTTGGAAATGTCAATGTGGCTTATGAAGTGGAAAGCCACTTGAACATGTGACATGTTTTGCGGACTGGCCCTTTAAGAGGCACACCCTAGAAGTGAACAAACCCTTGAAGAGGTGACAAATTTAGGGAATTATGTCCTTTAAGAGGTTGACCAGGGTTGTGTACAAACCCTCGAAACAACAGCATTTTAAGTGTACTGGCCCTTTAAGAGGTGGACCTGGGAAGCTTACGGACCTTTAAAATTGGCAATACTTTAAGGTGACTGGCCTATGAAGAGGATGACCATGGAAGTGGACAGTCCTTAAAGATGCATTATTGTGTGTGGGTGGCCTTCTAAGAGACAACCCTGGGAATGGACAGACCTTTGGAAATGTCAATGTGGCTTATGAAGTGGAAAGCCACTTGAACATGTGACATGTTTTGATGACTGGCCCTTTAAGAGGCAGACCCTAAAAGTGGACAAACCCTTGAAGAGGTGACAAATTTAGGGAATTATGTCCTTTAAGAGGTTGACCAGGGTTGTGTACAAACCCTTGAAACTACAGCATTTTAAGTGTACTGGCCCTTTAAGAGGTGGACCTGGGAAGCTTACAGACCTTTAAAATTGGCAATACTTTAAGGTGACTGGCCTATGAAGAGGATGACCATGGAAGTGGACAGTCCTTAAAGATGCATTATTGTGTGTGGGTGGCCTTCTAAGAGACAACCCTGGGAATGGACAGACCTTTGGAAATGTCAATGTGGCTTATGAAGTGGAAAGCCACTTGAACATGTGACATGTTTTGCGGACTGGCCCTTTAAGAGGCACACCCTAGAAGTGAACAAACCCTTGAAGAGGTGACAAATTTAGGGAATTATGTCCTTTAAGAGGTTGACCAGGGTTGTGTACAAACCCTCGAAACAACAGCATTTTAAGTGTACTGGCCCTTTAAGAGGTGGACCTGGGAAGCTTACGGACCTTTAAAATTGGCAATACTTTAAGGTGACTGGCCTATGAAGAGGATGACCATGGAAGTGGACAGTCCTTAAAGATGCATTATTGTGTGTGGGTGGCCTTCTAAGAGACAACCCTGGGAATGGACAGACCTTTGGAAATGTCAATGTGGCTTATGAAGTGGAAAGCCACTTGAACATGTGACATGTTTTGCGGACTGGCCCTTTAAGAGGCACACCCTAGAAGTGGACAAACCCTTGAAGAGGTGACAAATTTAGGGAATTATGTCCTTTAAGAGGTTGACCAGGGTTGTGTACAAACCCTTGAAACAACAGTATTTTAAGTGTACTGGCCCTTTAAGAGGTGGACCTGGGAAGCTTACGGACCTTTAAAATTGGCAATACTTTAAGGTGACTGGCCTATGAAGAGGATGACCATGGAAGTGGACAGTCCTTAAAGATGCATTATTGTGTGTGGGTGGCCTTCTAAGAGACAACCCTGGGAATGGACAGACCTTTGGAAATGTCAATGTGGCTTATGAAGTGGAAAGCCACTTGAACATGTGACATGTTTTGATGACTGGCCCTTTAAGAGGCAGACCCTAGAAGTGGACAAACCCTTGAAGAGGTGACAAATTTAGGGAATTATGTCCTTTAAGAGGTTGACCAGGGTTGTGTACAAACCCTCGAAACAACAGCATTTTAAGTGTACTGGCCCTTTAAGAGGTGGACCTGGGAAGCTTACGGACCTTTAAAATTGGCAATACTTTAAGGTGACTGGCCTATGAAGAGGATGACCATGGAAGTGGACAGTCCTTAAAGATGCATTATTGTGTGTGGGTGGCCTTCTAAGAGACAACCCTGGGAATGGACAGACCTTTGGAAATGTCAATGTGGCTTATGAAGTGGAAAGCCACTTGAACATGTGACATGTTTTGCGGACTGGCCCTTTAAGAGGCAGACCCTAGAAGTGGACAAACCCTTGAAGAGGTGACAAATTTAGGGAATTATGTCCTTTAAGAGGTTGACCAGGGTTGTGTACAAACCCTCGAAACAACAGCATTTTAAGTGTACTGGCCCTTTAAGAGGTGGACCTGGGAAGCTTACGGACCTTTAAAATTGGCAATACTTTAAGGTGACTGGCCTATGAAGAGGATGACCATGGAAGTGGACAGTCCTTAAAGATGCATTATTGTGTGTGGGTGGCCTTCTAAGAGACAACTCTGGGAATGGACAGACCTTTGGAAATGTCAATGTGGCTTATGAAGTGGAAAGCCACTTGAACATGTGACATGTTTTGCGGACTGGCCCTTTAAGAGGCAGACCCTAGAAGTGGACAAACCCTTGAAGAGGTGACAAATTTAGGGAATTATGTCCTTTAAGAGGTTGACCAGGGTTGTGTACAAACCCTCGAAACAACAGCATTTTAAGTGTACTGGCCCTTTAAGAGGTGGACCTGGGAAGCTTACGGACCTTTAAAATTGGCAATACTTTAAGGTGACTGGCCTATGAAGAGGATGACCATGGAAGTGGACAGTCCTTAAAGATGCATTATTGTGTGTGGGTGGCCTTCTAAGAGACAACCCTGGGAATGGACAGACCTTTGGAAATGTCAATGTGGCTTATGAAGTGGAAAGCCACTTGAACATGTGACATGTTTTGCGGACTGGCCCTTTAAGAGGCAGACCCTAGAAGTGGACAAACCCTTGAAGAGGTGACAAATTTAGGGAATTATGTCCTTTAAGAGGTTGACCAGGGTTGTGTACAAACCCTTGAAACAACAGTATTTTAAGTGTACTGGCCCTTTAAGAGGTGGACCTGGGAAGCTTACGGACCTTTAAAATTGGCAATACTTTAAGGTGACTGGCCTATGAAGAGGATGACCATGGAAGTGGACAGTCCTTAAAGATGCATTATTGTGTGTGGGTGGCCTTCTAAGAGACAACCCTGGGAATGGACAGACCTTTGGAAATGTCAATGTGGCTTATGAAGTGGAAAGCCACTTGAACATGTGACATGTTTTGATGACTGGCCCTTTAAGAGGCAGACCCTAGAAGTGGACAAACCCTTGAAGAGGTGACAAATTTAGGGAATTATGTCCTTTAAGAGGTTGACCAGGGTTGTGTACAAACCCTCGAAACAACAGCATTTTAAGTGTACTGGCCCTTTAAGAGGTGGACCTGGGAAGCTTACGGACCTTTAAAATTGGCAATACTTTAAGGTGACTGGCCTATGAAGAGGATGACCATGGAAGTGGACAGTCCTTAAAGATGCATTATTGTGTGTGGGTGGCCTTCTAAGAGACAACCCTGGGAATGGACAGACCTTTGGAAATGTCAATGTGGCTTATGAAGTGGAAAGCCACTTGAACATGTGACATGTTTTGCGGACTGGCCCTTTAAGAGGCAGACCCTAGAAGTGGACAAACCCTTGAAGAGGTGACAAATTTAGGGAATTATGTCCTTTAAGAGGTTGACCAGGGTTGTGTACAAACCCTCGAAACAACAGCATTTTAAGTGTACTGGCCCTTTAAGAGGTGGACCTGGGAAGCTTACGGACCTTTAAAATTGGCAATACTTTAAGGTGACTGGCCTATGAAGAGGATGACCATGGAAGTGGACAGTCCTTAAAGATGCATTATTGTGTGTGGGTGGCCTTCTAAGAGACAACCCTGGGAATGGACAGACCTTTGGAAATGTCAATGTGGCTTATGAAGTGGAAAGCCACTTGAACATGTGACATGTTTTGCGGACTGGCCCTTTAAGAGGCAGACCCTAGAAGTGGACAAACCCTTGAAGAGGTGACAAATTTAGGGAATTATGTCCTTTAAGAGGTTGACCAGGGTTGTGTACAAACCCTCGAAACAACAGCATTTTAAGTGTACTGGCCCTTTAAGAGGTGGACCTGGGAAGCTTACGGACCTTTAAAATTGGCAATACTTTAAGGTGACTGGCCTATGAAGAGGATGACCATGGAAGTGGACAGTCCTTAAAGATGCATTATTGTGTGTGGGTGGCCTTCTAAGAGACAACCCTGGGAATGGACAGACCTTTGGAAATGTCAATGTGGCTTATGAAGTGGAAAGCCACTTGAACATGTGACATGTTTTGATGACTGGCCCTTTAAGAGGCAGACCCTAGAAGTGGACAAACCCTTGAAGAGGTGACAAATTTAGGGAATTATGTCCTTTAAGAGGTTGACCAGGGTTGTGTACAAACCCTTGAAACTACAGCATTTTAAGTGTACTGGCCCTTTAAGAGGTGGACCTGGGAAGCTTACAGACCTTTAAAATTGGCAATACTTTAAGGTGACTGGCCTATGAAGAGGATGACCATGGAAGTGGACAGTCCTTAAAGATGCATTATTGTGTGTGGGTGGCCTTCTAAGAGACAACCCTGGGAATGGACAGACCTTTGGAAATGTCAATGTGGCTTATGAAGTGGAAAGCCACTTGAACATGTGACATGTTTTGCGGACTGGCCCTTTAAGAGGCACACCCTAGAAGTGAACAAACCCTTGAAGAGGTGACAAATTTAGGGAATTATGTCCTTTAAGAGGTTGACCAGGGTTGTGTACAAACCCTTGAAACAACAGCATTTTAAGTGTACTGGCCCTTTAAGAGGTGGACCTGGGAAGCTTACAGACCTTTAAAATTGGCAATACTTTAAGGTGACTGGCCTATGAAGAGGATGACCATGGAAGTGGACAGTCCTTAAAGATGCATTATTGTGTGTGGGTGGCCTTCTAAGAGACAACTCTGGGAATGGACAGACCTTTGGAAATGTCAATGTGGCTTATGAAGTGGAAAGCCACTTGAACATGTGACATGTTTTGCGGACTGGCCCTTTAAGAGGCAGACCCTAGAAGTGGACAAACCCTTGAAGAGGTGACAAATTTAGGGAATTATGTCCTTTAAGAGGTTGACCAGGGTTGTGTACAAACCCTCGAAACAACAGCATTTTAAGTGTACTGGCCCTTTAAGAGGTGGACCTGGGAAGCTTACGGACCTTTAAAATTGGCAATACTTTAAGGTGACTGGCCTATGAAGAGGATGACCATGGAAGTGGACAGTCCTTAAAGATGCATTATTGTGTGTGGGTGGCCTTCTAAGAGACAACCCTGGGAATGGACAGACCTTTGGAAATGTCAATGTGGCTTATGAAGTGGAAAGCCACTTGAACATGTGACATGTTTTGCGGACTGGCCCTTTAAGAGGCAGACCCTAGAAGTGGACAAACCCTTGAAGAGGTGACAAATTTAGGGAATTATGTCCTTTAAGAGGTTGACCAGGGTTGTGTACAAACCCTTGAAACAACAGTATTTTAAGTGTACTGGCCCTTTAAGAGGTGGACCTGGGAAGCTTACGGACCTTTAAAATTGGCAATACTTTAAGGTGACTGGCCTATGAAGAGGATGACCATGGAAGTGGACAGTCCTTAAAGATGCATTATTGTGTGTGGGTGGCCTTCTAAGAGACAACCCTGGGAATGGACAGACCTTTGGAAATGTCAATGTGGCTTATGAAGTGGAAAGCCACTTGAACATGTGACATGTTTTGATGACTGGCCCTTTAAGAGGCAGACCCTAGAAGTGGACAAACCCTTGAAGAGGTGACAAATTTAGGGAATTATGTCCTTTAAGAGGTTGACCAGGGTTGTGTACAAACCCTCGAAACAACAGCATTTTAAGTGTACTGGCCCTTTAAGAGGTGGACCTGGGAAGCTTACGGACCTTTAAAATTGGCAATACTTTAAGGTGACTGGCCTATGAAGAGGATGACCATGGAAGTGGACAGTCCTTAAAGATGCATTATTGTGTGTGGGTGGCCTTCTAAGAGACAACCCTGGGAATGGACAGACCTTTGGAAATGTCAATGTGGCTTATGAAGTGGAAAGCCACTTGAACATGTGACATGTTTTGCGGACTGGCCCTTTAAGAGGCAGACCCTAGAAGTGGACAAACCCTTGAAGAGGTGACAAATTTAGGGAATTATGTCCTTTAAGAGGTTGACCAGGGTTGTGTACAAACCCTCGAAACAACAGCATTTTAAGTGTACTGGCCCTTTAAGAGGTGGACCTGGGAAGCTTACGGACCTTTAAAATTGGCAATACTTTAAGGTGACTGGCCTATGAAGAGGATGACCATGGAAGTGGACAGTCCTTAAAGATGCATTATTGTGTGTGGGTGGCCTTCTAAGAGACAACCCTGGGAATGGACAGACCTTTGGAAATGTCAATGTGGCTTATGAAGTGGAAAGCCACTTGAACATGTGACATGTTTTGCGGACTGGCCCTTTAAGAGGCAGACCCTAGAAGTGGACAAACCCTTGAAGAGGTGACAAATTTAGGGAATTATGTCCTTTAAGAGGTTGACCAGGGTTGTGTACAAACCCTTGAAACAACAGTATTTTAAGTGTACTGGCCCTTTAAGAGGTGGACCTGGGAAGCTTACGGACCTTTAAAATTGGCAATACTTTAAGGTGACTGGCCTATGAAGAGGATGACCATGGAAGTGGACAGTCCTTAAAGATGCATTATTGTGTGTGGGTGGCCTTCTAAGAGACAACCCTGGGAATGGACAGACCTTTGGAAATGTCAATGTGGCTTATGAAGTGGAAAGCCACTTGAACATGTGACATGTTTTGATGACTGGCCCTTTAAGAGGCAGACCCTAGAAGTGGACAAACCCTTGAAGAGGTGACAAATTTAGGGAATTATGTCCTTTAAGAGGTTGACCAGGGTTGTGTACAAACCCTCGAAACAACAGCATTTTAAGTGTACTGGCCCTTTAAGAGGTGGACCTGGGAAGCTTACGGACCTTTAAAATTGGCAATACTTTAAGGTGACTGGCCTATGAAGAGGATGACCATGGAAGTGGACAGTCCTTAAAGATGCATTATTGTGTGTGGGTGGCCTTCTAAGAGACAACCCTGGGAATGGACAGACCTTTGGAAATGTCAATGTGGCTTATGAAGTGGAAAGCCACTTGAACATGTGACATGTTTTGCGGACTGGCCCTTTAAGAGGCAGACCCTAGAAGTGGACAAACCCTTGAAGAGGTGACAAATTTAGGGAATTATGTCCTTTAAGAGGTTGACCAGGGTTGTGTACAAACCCTCGAAACAACAGCATTTTAAGTGTACTGGCCCTTTAAGAGGTGGACCTGGGAAGCTTACAGACCTTTAAAATTGGCAATACTTTAAGGTGACTGGCCTATGAAGAGGATGACCATGGAAGTGGACAGTCCTTAAAGATGCATTATTGTGTGTGGGTGGCCTTCTAAGAGACAACCCTGGGAATGGACAGACCTTTGGAAATGTCAATGTGGCTTATGAAGTGGAAAGCCACTTGAACATGTGACATGTTTTGCGGACTGGCCCTTTAAGAGGCAGACCCTAGAAGTGGACAAACCCTTGAAGAGGTGACAAATTTAGGGAATTATGTCCTTTAAGAGGTTGACCAGGGTTGTGTACAAACCCTCGAAACAACAGCATTTTAAGTGTACTGGCCCTTTAAGAGGTGGACCTGGGAAGCTTACGGACCTTTAAAATTGGCAATACTTTAAGGTGACTGGCCTATGAAGAGGATGACCATGGAAGTGGACAGTCCTTAAAGATGCATTATTGTGTGTGGGTGGCCTTCTAAGAGACAACCCTGGGAATGGACAGACCTTTGGAAATGTCAATGTGGCTTATGAAGTGGAAAGCCACTTGAACATGTGACATGTTTTGATGACTGGCCCTTTAAGAGGCAGACCCTAGAAGTGGACAAACCCTTGAAGAGGTGACAAATTTAGGGAATTATGTCCTTTAAGAGGTTGACCAGGGTTGTGTACAAACCCTTGAAACTACAGCATTTTAAGTGTACTGGCCCTTTAAGAGGTGGACCTGGGAAGCTTACAGACCTTTAAAATTGGCAATACTTTAAGGTGACTGGCCTATGAAGAGGATGACCATGGAAGTGGACAGTCCTTAAAGATGCATTATTGTGTGTGGGTGGCCTTCTAAGAGACAACCCTGGGAATGGACAGACCTTTGGAAATGTCAATGTGGCTTATGAAGTGGAAAGCCACTTGAACATGTGACATGTTTTGCGGACTGGCCCTTTAAGAGGCACACCCTAGAAGTGAACAAACCCTTGAAGAGGTGACAAATTTAGGGAATTATGTCCTTTAAGAGGTTGACCAGGGTTGTGTACAAACCCTTGAAACAACAGCATTTTAAGTGTACTGGCCCTTTAAGAGGTGGACCTGGGAAGCTTACAGACCTTTAAAATTGGCAATACTTTAAGGTGACTGGCCTATGAAGAGGATGACCATGGAAGTGGACAGTCCTTAAAGATGCATTATTGTGTGTGGGTGGCCTTCTAAGAGACAACTCTGGGAATGGACAGACCTTTGGAAATGTCAATGTGGCTTATGAAGTGGAAAGCCACTTGAACATGTGACATGTTTTGCGGACTGGCCCTTTAAGAGGCAGACCCTAGAAGTGGACAAACCCTTGAAGAGGTGACAAATTTAGGGAATTATGTCCTTTAAGAGGTTGACCAGGGTTGTGTACAAACCCTCGAAACAACAGCATTTTAAGTGTACTGGCCCTTTAAGAGGTGGACCTGGGAAGCTTACGGACCTTTAAAATTGGCAATACTTTAAGGTGACTGGCCTATGAAGAGGATGACCATGGAAGTGGACAGTCCTTAAAGATGCATTATTGTGTGTGGGTGGCCTTCTAAGAGACAACCCTGGGAATGGACAGACCTTTGGAAATGTCAATGTGGCTTATGAAGTGGAAAGCCACTTGAACATGTGACATGTTTTGCGGACTGGCCCTTTAAGAGGCAGACCCTAGAAGTGGACAAACCCTTGAAGAGGTGACAAATTTAGGGAATTATGTCCTTTAAGAGGTTGACCAGGGTTGTGTACAAACCCTTGAAACAACAGTATTTTAAGTGTACTGGCCCTTTAAGAGGTGGACCTGGGAAGCTTACGGACCTTTAAAATTGGCAATACTTTAAGGTGACTGGCCTATGAAGAGGATGACCATGGAAGTGGACAGTCCTTAAAGATGCATTATTGTGTGTGGGTGGCCTTCTAAGAGACAACCCTGGGAATGGACAGACCTTTGGAAATGTCAATGTGGCTTATGAAGTGGAAAGCCACTTGAACATGTGACATGTTTTGATGACTGGCCCTTTAAGAGGCAGACCCTAGAAGTGGACAAACCCTTGAAGAGGTGACAAATTTAGGGAATTATGTCCTTTAAGAGGTTGACCAGGGTTGTGTACAAACCCTCGAAACAACAGCATTTTAAGTGTACTGGCCCTTTAAGAGGTGGACCTGGGAAGCTTACGGACCTTTAAAATTGGCAATACTTTAAGGTGACTGGCCTATGAAGAGGATGACCATGGAAGTGGACAGTCCTTAAAGATGCATTATTGTGTGTGGGTGGCCTTCTAAGAGACAACCCTGGGAATGGACAGACCTTTGGAAATGTCAATGTGGCTTATGAAGTGGAAAGCCACTTGAACATGTGACATGTTTTGCGGACTGGCCCTTTAAGAGGCAGACCCTAGAAGTGGACAAACCCTTGAAGAGGTGACAAATTTAGGGAATTATGTCCTTTAAGAGGTTGACCAGGGTTGTGTACAAACCCTCGAAACAACAGCATTTTAAGTGTACTGGCCCTTTAAGAGGTGGACCTGGGAAGCTTACGGACCTTTAAAATTGGCAATACTTTAAGGTGACTGGCCTATGAAGAGGATGACCATGGAAGTGGACAGTCCTTAAAGATGCATTATTGTGTGTGGGTGGCCTTCTAAGAGACAACCCTGGGAATGGACAGACCTTTGGAAATGTCAATGTGGCTTATGAAGTGGAAAGCCACTTGAACATGTGACATGTTTTGCGGACTGGCCCTTTAAGAGGCAGACCCTAGAAGTGGACAAACCCTTGAAGAGGTGACAAATTTAGGGAATTATGTCCTTTAAGAGGTTGACCAGGGTTGTGTACAAACCCTCGAAACAACAGCATTTTAAGTGTACTGGCCCTTTAAGAGGTGGACCTGGGAAGCTTACGGACCTTTAAAATTGGCAATACTTTAAGGTGACTGGCCTATGAAGAGGATGACCATGGAAGTGGACAGTCCTTAAAGATGCATTATTGTGTGTGGGTGGCCTTCTAAGAGACAACCCTGGGAATGGACAGACCTTTGGAAATGTCAATGTGGCTTATGAAGTGGAAAGCCACTTGAACATGTGACATGTTTTGCGGACTGGCCCTTTAAGAGGCAGACCCTAGAAGTGGACAAACCCTTGAAGAGGTGACAAATTTAGGGAATTATGTCCTTTAAGAGGTTGACCAGGGTTGTGTACAAACCCTTGAAACAACAGTATTTTAAGTGTACTGGCCCTTTAAGAGGTGGACCTGGGAAGCTTACGGACCTTTAAAATTGGCAATACTTTAAGGTGACTGGCCTATGAAGAGGATGACCATGGAAGTGGACAGTCCTTAAAGATGCATTATTGTGTGTGGGTGGCCTTCTAAGAGACAACCCTGGGAATGGACAGACCTTTGGAAATGTCAATGTGGCTTATGAAGTGGAAAGCCACTTGAACATGTGACATGTTTTGCGGACTGGCCCTTTAAGAGGCAGACCCTAGAAGTGGACAAACCCTTGAAGAGGTGACAAATTTAGGGAATTATGTCCTTTAAGAGGTTGACCAGGGTTGTGTACAAACCCTTGAAACAACAGTATTTTAAGTGTACTGGCCCTTTAAGAGGTGGACCTGGGAAGCTTACGGACCTTTAAAATTGGCAATACTTTAAGGTGACTGGCCTATGAAGAGGATGACCATGGAAGTGGACAGTCCTTAAAGATGCATTATTGTGTGTGGGTGGCCTTCTAAGAGACAACCCTGGGAATGGACAGACCTTTGGAAATGTCAATGTGGCTTATGAAGTGGAAAGCCACTTGAACATGTGACATGTTTTGATGACTGGCCCTTTAAGAGGCAGACCCTAGAAGTGGACAAACCCTTGAAGAGGTGACAAATTTAGGGAATTATGTCCTTTAAGAGGTTGACCAGGGTTGTGTACAAACCCTCGAAACAACAGCATTTTAAGTGTACTGGCCCTTTAAGAGGTGGACCTGGGAAGCTTACGGACCTTTAAAATTGGCAATACTTTAAGGTGACTGGCCTATGAAGAGGATGACCATGGAAGTGGACAGTCCTTAAAGATGCATTATTGTGTGTGGGTGGCCTTCTAAGAGACAACCCTGGGAATGGACAGACCTTTGGAAATGTCAATGTGGCTTATGAAGTGGAAAGCCACTTGAACATGTGACATGTTTTGCGGACTGGCCCTTTAAGAGGCAGACCCTAGAAGTGGACAAACCCTTGAAGAGGTGACAAATTTAGGGAATTATGTCCTTTAAGAGGTTGACCAGGGTTGTGTACAAACCCTCGAAACAACAGCATTTTAAGTGTACTGGCCCTTTAAGAGGTGGACCTGGGAAGCTTACGGACCTTTAAAATTGGCAATACTTTAAGGTGACTGGCCTATGAAGAGGATGACCATGGAAGTGGACAGTCCTTAAAGATGCATTATTGTGTGTGGGTGGCCTTCTAAGAGACAACCCTGGGAATGGACAGACCTTTGGAAATGTCAATGTGGCTTATGAAGTGGAAAGCCACTTGAACATGTGACATGTTTTGATGACTGGCCCTTTAAGAGGCAGACCCTAAAAGTGGACAAACCCTTGAAGAGGTGACAAATTTAGGGAATTATGTCCTTTAAGAGGTTGACCAGGGTTGTGTACAAACCCTTGAAACTACAGCATTTTAAGTGTACTGGCCCTTTAAGAGGTGGACCTGGGAAGCTTACAGACCTTTAAAATTGGCAATACTTTAAGGTGACTGGCCTATGAAGAGGATGACCATGGAAGTGGACAGTCCTTAAAGATGCATTATTGTGTGTGGGTGGCCTTCTAAGAGACAACCCTGGGAATGGACAGACCTTTGGAAATGTCAATGTGGCTTATGAAGTGGAAAGCCACTTGAACATGTGACATGTTTTGCGGACTGGCCTTTTAAGAGGCAGACCCTAGAAGTGGACAAACCCTTGAAGAGGTGACAAATTTAGGGAATTATGTCCTTTAAGAGGTTGACCAGGGTTGTGTACAAACCCTCAAAACAACAGCATTTTAAGTGTACTGGCCCTTTAAGAGGTGGACCTGGGAAGCTTACGGACCTTTAAAATTGGCAATACTTTAAGGTGACTGGCCTATGAAGAGGATGACCATGGAAGTGGACAGTCCTTAAAGATGCATTATTGTGTGTGGGTGGCCTTCTAAGAGACAACCCTGGGAATGGACAGACCTTTGGAAATGTCAATGTGGCTTATGAAGTGGAAAGCCACTTGAACATGTGACATGTTTTGATGACTGGCCCTTTAAGAGGCAGACCCTAGAAGTGGACAAACCCTTGAAGAGGTGACAAATTTAGGGAATTATGTCCTTTAAGAGGTTGACCAGGGTTGTGTACAAACCCTTGAAACTACAGCATTTTAAGTGTACTGGCCCTTTAAGAGGTGGACCTGGGAAGCTTACAGACCTTTAAAATTGGCAATACTTTAAGGTGACTGGCCTATGAAGAGGATGACCATGGAAGTGGACAGTCCATAAGATGCATTATTGTGTGTGGGTGGCCTTCTAAGAGACAACCCTGGGAATGGACAGACCTTTGGAAATGTCAATGTGGCTTATGAAGTGGAAAGCCACTTGAACATGTGACATGTTTTGCGGACTGGCCCTTTAAGAGGCACACCCTAGAAGTGAACAAACCCTTGAAGAGGTGACAAATTTAGGGAATTATGTCCTTTAAGAGGTTGACCAGGGTTGTGTACAAACCCTTGAAACAACAGCATTTTAAGTGTACTGGCCCTTTAAGAGGTGGACCTGGGAAGCTTACAGACCTTTAAAATTGGCAATACTTTAAGGTGACTGGCCTATGAAGAGGATGACCATGGAAGTGGACAGTCCTTAAAGATGCATTATTGTGTGTGGGTGGCCTTCTAAGAGACAACCCTGGGAATGGACAGACCTTTGGAAATGTCAATGTGGCTTATGAAGTGGAAAGCCACTTGAACATGTGACATGTTTTGCGGACTGGCCCTTTAAGAGGCAGACCCTAGAAGTGGACAAACCCTTGAAGAGGTGACAAATTTAGGGAATTATGTCCTTTAAGAGGTTGACCAGGGTTGTGTACAAACCCTCGAAACAACAGCATTTTAAGTGTACTGGCCCTTTAAGAGGTGGACCTGGGAAGCTTACGGACCTTTAAAATTGGCAATACTTTAAGGTGACTGGCCTATGAAGAGGATGACCATGGAAGTGGACAGTCCTTAAAGATGCATTATTGTGTGTGGGTGGCCTTCTAAGAGACAACCCTGGGAATGGACAGACCTTTGGAAATGTCAATGTGGCTTATGAAGTGGAAAGCCACTTGAACATGTGACATGTTTTGATGACTGGCCCTTTAAGAGGCAGACCCTAAAAGTGGACAAACCCTTGAAGAGGTGACAAATTTAGGGAATTATGTCCTTTAAGAGGTTGACCAGGGTTGTGTACAAACCCTTGAAACTACAGCATTTTAAGTGTACTGGCCCTTTAAGAGGTGGACCTGGGAAGCTTACAGACCTTTAAAATTGGCAATACTTTAAGGTGACTGGCCTATGAAGAGGATGACCATGGAAGTGGACAGTCCTTAAAGATGCATTATTGTGTGTGGGTGGCCTTCTAAGAGACAACCCTGGGAATGGACAGACCTTTGGAAATGTCAATGTGGCTTATGAAGTGGAAAGCCACTTGAACATGTGACATGTTTTGCGGACTGGCCTTTTAAGAGGCAGACCCTAGAAGTGGACAAACCCTTGAAGAGGTGACAAATTTAGGGAATTATGTCCTTTAAGAGGTTGACCAGGGTTGTGTACAAACCCTCAAAACAACAGCATTTTAAGTGTACTGGCCCTTTAAGAGGTGGACCTGGGAAGCTTACGGACCTTTAAAATTGGCAATACTTTAAGGTGACTGGCCTATGAAGAGGATGACCATGGAAGTGGACAGTCCTTAAAGATGCATTATTGTGTGTGGGTGGCCTTCTAAGAGACAACCCTGGGAATGGACAGACCTTTGGAAATGTCAATGTGGCTTATGAAGTGGAAAGCCACTTGAACATGTGACATGTTTTGATGACTGGCCCTTTAAGAGGCAGACCCTAGAAGTGGACAAACCCTTGAAGAGGTGACAAATTTAGGGAATTATGTCCTTTAAGAGGTTGACCAGGGTTGTGTACAAACCCTTGAAACTACAGCATTTTAAGTGTACTGGCCCTTTAAGAGGTGGACCTGGGAAGCTTACAGACCTTTAAAATTGGCAATACTTTAAGGTGACTGGCCTATGAAGAGGATGACCATGGAAGTGGACAGTCCATAAGATGCATTATTGTGTGTGGGTGGCCTTCTAAGAGACAACCCTGGGAATGGACAGACCTTTGGAAATGTCAATGTGGCTTATGAAGTGGAAAGCCACTTGAACATGTGACATGTTTTGCGGACTGGCCCTTTAAGAGGCACACCCTAGAAGTGAACAAACCCTTGAAGAGGTGACAAATTTAGGGAATTATGTCCTTTAAGAGGTTGACCAGGGTTGTGTACAAACCCTTGAAACAACAGCATTTTAAGTGTACTGGCCCTTTAAGAGGTGGACCTGGGAAGCTTACAGACCTTTAAAATTGGCAATACTTTAAGGTGACTGGCCTATGAAGAGGATGACCATGGAAGTGGACAGTCCTTAAAGATGCATTATTGTGTGTGGGTGGCCTTCTAAGAGACAACCCTGGGAATGGACAGACCTTTGGAAATGTCAATGTGGCTTATGAAGTGGAAAGCCACTTGAACATGTGACATGTTTTGCGGACTGGCCCTTTAAGAGGCAGACCCTAGAAGTGGACAAACCCTTGAAGAGGTGACAAATTTAGGGAATTATGTCCTTTAAGAGGTTGACCAGGGTTGTGTACAAACCCTCGAAACAACAGCATTTTAAGTGTACTGGCCCTTTAAGAGGTGGACCTGGGAAGCTTACGGACCTTTAAAATTGGCAATACTTTAAGGTGACTGGCCTATGAAGAGGATGACCATGGAAGTGGACAGTCCTTAAAGATGCATTATTGTGTGTGGGTGGCCTTCTAAGAGACAACCCTGGGAATGGACAGACCTTTGGAAATGTCAATGTGGCTTATGAAGTGGAAAGCCACTTGAACATGTGACATGTTTTGATGACTGGCCCTTTAAGAGGCAGACCCTAAAAGTGGACAAACCCTTGAAGAGGTGACAAATTTAGGGAATTATGTCCTTTAAGAGGTTGACCAGGGTTGTGTACAAACCCTTGAAACTACAGCATTTTAAGTGTACTGGCCCTTTAAGAGGTGGACCTGGGAAGCTTACAGACCTTTAAAATTGGCAATACTTTAAGGTGACTGGCCTATGAAGAGGATGACCATGGAAGTGGACAGTCCTTAAAGATGCATTATTGTGTGTGGGTGGCCTTCTAAGAGACAACCCTGGGAATGGACAGACCTTTGGAAATGTCAATGTGGCTTATGAAGTGGAAAGCCACTTGAACATGTGACATGTTTTGCGGACTGGCCCTTTAAGAGGCAGACCCTAGAAGTGGACAAACCCTTGAAGAGGTGACAAATTTAGGGAATTATGTCCTTTAAGAGGTTGACCAGGGTTGTGTACAAACCCTCGAAACAACAGCATTTTAAGTGTACTGGCCCTTTAAGAGGTGGACCTGGGAAGCTTACGGACCTTTAAAATTGGCAATACTTTAAGGTGACTGGCCTATGAAGAGGATGACCATGGAAGTGGACAGTCCTTAAAGATGCATTATTGTGTGTGGGTGGCCTTCTAAGAGACAACCCTGGGAATGGACAGACCTTTGGAAATGTCAATGTGGCTTATGAAGTGGAAAGCCACTTGAACATGTGACATGTTTTGCGGACTGGCCTTTTAAGAGGCAGACCCTAGAAGTGGACAAACCCTTGAAGAGGTGACAAATTTAGGGAATTATGTCCTTTAAGAGGTTGACCAGGGTTGTGTACAAACCCTCAAAACAACAGCATTTTAAGTGTACTGGCCCTTTAAGAGGTGGACCTGGGAAGCTTACGGACCTTTAAAATTGGCAATACTTTAAGGTGACTGGCCTATGAAGAGGATGACCATGGAAGTGGACAGTCCTTAAAGATGCATTATTGTGTGTGGGTGGCCTTCTAAGAGACAACCCTGGGAATGGACAGACCTTTGGAAATGTCAATGTGGCTTATGAAGTGGAAAGCCACTTGAACATGTGACATGTTTTGATGACTGGCCCTTTAAGAGGCAGACCCTAGAAGTGGACAAACCCTTGAAGAGGTGACAAATTTAGGGAATTATGTCCTTTAAGAGGTTGACCAGGGTTGTGTACAAACCCTCGAAACTACAGCATTTTAAGTGTACTGGCCCTTTAAGAGGTGGACCTGGGAAGCTTACAGACCTTTAAAATTGGCAATACTTTAAGGTGACTGGCCTATGAAGAGGATGACCATGGAAGTGGACAGTCCTTAAAGATGCATTATTGTGTGTGGGTGGCCTTCTAAGAGACAACCCTGGGAATGGACAGACCTTTGGAAATGTCAATGTGGCTTATGAAGTGGAAAGCCACTTGAACATGTGACATGTTTTGCGGACTGGCCCTTTAAGAGGCAGACCCTAGAAGTGGACAAACCCTTGAAGAGGTGACAAATTTAGGGAATTATGTCCTTTAAGAGGTTGACCAGGGTTGTGTACAAACCCTCGAAACAACAGCATTTTAAGTGTACTGGCCCTTTAAGAGGTGGACCTGGGAAGCTTACGGACCTTTAAAATTGGCAATACTTTAAGGTGACTGGCCTATGAAGAGGATGACCATGGAAGTGAACAGTCCTTAAAGATGCATTATTGTGTGTGGGTGGCCTTCTAAGAGACAACCCTGGGAATGGACAGACCTTTGGAAATGTCAATGTGGCTTATGAAGTGGAAAGCCACTTGAACATGTGACATGTTTTGATGACTGGCCCTTTAAGAGGCAGACCCTAAAAGTGGACAAACCCTTGAAGAGGTGACAAATTTAGGGAATTATGTCCTTTAAGAGGTTGACCAGGGTTGTGTACAAACCCTTGAAACTACAGCATTTTAAGTGTACTGGCCCTTTAAGAGGTGGACCTGGGAAGCTTACAGACCTTTAAAATTGGCAATACTTTAAGGTGACTGGCCTATGAAGAGGATGACCATGGAAGTGGACAGTCCTTAAAGATGCATTATTGTGTGTGGGTGGCCTTCTAAGAGACAACCCTGGGAATGGACAGACCTTTGGAAATGTCAATGTGGCTTATGAAGTGGAAAGCCACTTGAACATGTGACATGTTTTGCGGACTGGCCTTTTAAGAGGCAGACCCTAGAAGTGGACAAACCCTTGAAGAGGTGACAAATTTAGGGAATTATGTCCTTTAAGAGGTTGACCAGGGTTGTGTACAAACCCTCGAAACAACAGCATTTTAAGTGTACTGGCCCTTTAAGAGGTGGACCTGGGAAGCTTACGGACCTTTAAAATTGGCAATACTTTAAGGTGACTGGCCTATGAAGAGGATGACCATGGAAGTGGACAGTCCTTAAAGATGCATTATTGTGTGTGGGTGGCCTTCTAAGAGACAACCCTGGGAATGGACAGACCTTTGGAAATGTCAATGTGGCTTATGAAGTGGAAAGCCACTTGAACATGTGACATGTTTTGATGACTGGCCCTTTAAGAGGCAGACCCTAGAAGTGGACAAACCCTTGAAGAGGTGACAAATTTAGGGAATTATGTCCTTTAAGAGGTTGACCAGGGTTGTGTACAAACCCTCGAAACTACAGCATTTTAAGTGTACTGGCCCTTTAAGAGGTGGACCTGGGAAGCTTACAGACCTTTAAAATTGGCAATACTTTAAGGTGACTGGCCTATGAAGAGGATGACCATGGAAGTGGACAGTCCTTAAAGATGCATTATTGTGTGTGGGTGGCCTTCTAAGAGACAACCCTGGGAATGGACAGACCTTTGGAAATGTCAATGTGGCTTATGAAGTGGAAAGCCACTTGAACATGTGACATGTTTTGCGGACTGGCCCTTTAAGAGGCAGACCCTAGAAGTGGACAAACCCTTGAAGAGGTGACAAATTTAGGGAATTATGTCCTTTAAGAGGTTGACCAGGGTTGTGTACAAACCCTCGAAACAACAGCATTTTAAGTGTACTGGCCCTTTAAGAGGTGGACCTGGGAAGCTTACGGACCTTTAAAATTGGCAATACTTTAAGGTGACTGGCCTATGAAGAGGATGACCATGGAAGTGGACAGTCCTTAAAGATGCATTATTGTGTGTGGGTGGCCTTCTAAGAGACAACCCTGGGAATGGACAGACCTTTGGAAATGTCAATGTGGCTTATGAAGTGGAAAGCCACTTGAACATGTGACATGTTTTGCGGACTGGCCCTTTAAGAGGCAGACCCTAGAAGTGGACAAACCCTTGAAGAGGTGACAAATTTAGGGAATTATGTCCTTTAAGAGGTTGACCAGGGTTGTGTACAAACCCTTGAAACAACAGTATTTTAAGTGTACTGGCCCTTTAAGAGGTGGACCTGGGAAGCTTACGGACCTTTAAAATTGGCAATACTTTAAGGTGACTGGCCTATGAAGAGGATGACCATGGAAGTGGACAGTCCTTAAAGATGCATTATTGTGTGTGGGTGGCCTTCTAAGAGACAACCCTGGGAATGGACAGACCTTTGGAAATGTCAATGTGGCTTATGAAGTGGAAAGCCACTTGAACATGTGACATGTTTTGATGACTGGCCCTTTAAGAGGCAGACCCTAGAAGTGGACAAACCCTTGAAGAGGTGACAAATTTAGGGAATTATGTCCTTTAAGAGGTTGACCAGGGTTGTGTACAAACCCTCGAAACAACAGCATTTTAAGTGTACTGGCCCTTTAAGAGGTGGACCTGGGAAGCTTACGGACCTTTAAAATTGGCAATACTTTAAGGTGACTGGCCTATGAAGAGGATGACCATGGAAGTGGACAGTCCTTAAAGATGCATTATTGTGTGTGGGTGGCCTTCTAAGAGACAACCCTGGGAATGGACAGACCTTTGGAAATGTCAATGTGGCTTATGAAGTGGAAAGCCACTTGAACATGTGACATGTTTTGCGGACTGGCCCTTTAAGAGGCAGACCCTAGAAGTGGACAAACCCTTGAAGAGGTGACAAATTTAGGGAATTATGTCCTTTAAGAGGTTGACCAGGGTTGTGTACAAACCCTCGAAACTACAGCATTTTAAGTGTACTGGCCCTTTAAGAGGTGGACCTGGGAAGCTTACGGACCTTTAAAATTGGCAATACTTTAAGGTGACTGGCCTATGAAGAGGATGACCATGGAAGTGGACAGTCCTTAAAGATGCATTATTGTGTGTGGGTGGCCTTCTAAGAGACAACCCTGGGAATGGACAGACCTTTGGAAATGTCAATGTGGCTTATGAAGTGGAAAGCCACTTGAACATGTGACATGTTTTGATGACTGGCCCTTTAAGAGGCAGACCCTAAAAGTGGACAAACCCTTGAAGAGGTGACAAATTTAGGGAATTATGTCCTTTAAGAGGTTGACCAGGGTTGTGTACAAACCCTTGAAACTACAGCATTTTAAGTGTACTGGCCCTTTAAGAGGTGGACCTGGGAAGCTTACAGACCTTTAAAATTGGCAATACTTTAAGGTGACTGGCCTATGAAGAGGATGACCATGGAAGTGGACAGTCCTTAAAGATGCATTATTGTGTGTGGGTGGCCTTCTAAGAGACAACCCTGGGAATGGACAGACCTTTGGAAATGTCAATGTGGCTTATGAAGTGGAAAGCCACTTGAACATGTGACATGTTTTGCGGACTGGCCTTTTAAGAGGCAGACCCTAGAAGTGGACAAACCCTTGAAGAGGTGACAAATTTAGGGAATTATGTCCTTTAAGAGGTTGACCAGGGTTGTGTACAAACCCTCAAAACAACAGCATTTTAAGTGTACTGGCCCTTTAAGAGGTGGACCTGGGAAGCTTACGGACCTTTAAAATTGGCAATACTTTAAGGTGACTGGCCTATGAAGAGGATGACCATGGAAGTGGACAGTCCTTAAAGATGCATTATTGTGTGTGGGTGGCCTTCTAAGAGACAACCCTGGGAATGGACAGACCTTTGGAAATGTCAATGTGGCTTATGAAGTGGAAAGCCACTTGAACATGTGACATGTTTTGCGGACTGGCCCTTTAAGAGGCAGACCCTAGAAGTGGACAAACCCTTGAAGAGGTGACAAATTTAGGGAATTATGTCCTTTAAGAGGTTGACCAGGGTTGTGTACAAACCCTCGAAACAACAGCATTTTAAGTGTACTGGCCCTTTAAGAGGTGGACCTGGGAAGCTTACGGACCTTTAAAATTGGCAATACTTTAAGGTGACTGGCCTATGAAGAGGATGACCATGGAAGTGGACAGTCCTTAAAGATGCATTATTGTGTGTGGGTGGCCTTCTAAGAGACAACCCTGGGAATGGACAGACCTTTGGAAATGTCAATGTGGCTTATGAAGTGGAAAGCCACTTGAACATGTGACATGTTTTGCGGACTGGCCTTTTAAGAGGCAGACCCTAGAAGTGGACAAACCCTTGAAGAGGTGACAAATTTAGGGAATTATGTCCTTTAAGAGGTTGACCAGGGTTGTGTACAAACCCTCAAAACAACAGCATTTTAAGTGTACTGGCCCTTTAAGAGGTGGACCTGGGAAGCTTACGGACCTTTAAAATTGGCAATACTTTAAGGTGACTGGCCTATGAAGAGGATGACCATGGAAGTGGACAGTCCTTAAAGATGCATTATTGTGTGTGGGTGGCCTTCTAAGAGACAACCCTGGGAATGGACAGACCTTTGGAAATGTCAATGTGGCTTATGAAGTGGAAAGCCACTTGAACATGTGACATGTTTTGATGACTGGCCCTTTAAGAGGCAGACCCTAGAAGTGGACAAACCCTTGAAGAGGTGACAAATTTAGGGAATTATGTCCTTTAAGAGGTTGACCAGGGTTGTGTACAAACCCTCGAAACTACAGCATTTTAAGTGTACTGGCCCTTTAAGAGGTGGACCTGGGAAGCTTACAGACCTTTAAAATTGGCAATACTTTAAGGTGACTGGCCTATGAAGAGGATGACCATGGAAGTGGACAGTCCTTAAAGATGCATTATTGTGTGTGGGTGGCCTTCTAAGAGACAACCCTGGGAATGGACAGACCTTTGGAAATGTCAATGTGGCTTATGAAGTGGAAAGCCACTTGAACATGTGACATGTTTTGCGGACTGGCCCTTTAAGAGGCAGACCCTAGAAGTGGACAAACCCTTGAAGAGGTGACAAATTTAGGGAATTATGTCCTTTAAGAGGTTGACCAGGGTTGTGTACAAACCCTCGAAACAACAGCATTTTAAGTGTACTGGCCCTTTAAGAGGTGGACCTGGGAAGCTTACGGACCTTTAAAATTGGCAATACTTTAAGGTGACTGGCCTATGAAGAGGATGACCATGGAAGTGGACAGTCCTTAAAGATGCATTATTGTGTGTGGGTGGCCTTCTAAGAGACAACCCTGGGAATGGACAGACCTTTGGAAATGTCAATGTGGCTTATGAAGTGGAAAGCCACTTGAACATGTGACATGTTTTGATGACTGGCCCTTTAAGAGGCAGACCCTAAAAGTGGACAAACCCTTGAAGAGGTGACAAATTTAGGGAATTATGTCCTTTAAGAGGTTGACCAGGGTTGTGTACAAACCCTTGAAACTACAGCATTTTAAGTGTACTGGCCCTTTAAGAGGTGGACCTGGGAAGCTTACAGACCTTTAAAATTGGCAATACTTTAAGGTGACTGGCCTATGAAGAGGATGACCATGGAAGTGGACAGTCCTTAAAGATGCATTATTGTGTGTGGGTGGCCTTCTAAGAGACAACCCTGGGAATGGACAGACCTTTGGAAATGTCAATGTGGCTTATGAAGTGGAAAGCCACTTGAACATGTGACATGTTTTGCGGACTGGCCTTTTAAGAGGCAGACCCTAGAAGTGGACAAACCCTTGAAGAGGTGACAAATTTAGGGAATTATGTCCTTTAAGAGGTTGACCAGGGTTGTGTACAAACCCTCGAAACAACAGCATTTTAAGTGTACTGGCCCTTTAAGAGGTGGACCTGGGAAGCTTACGGACCTTTAAAATTGGCAATACTTTAAGGTGACTGGCCTATGAAGAGGATGACCATGGAAGTGGACAGTCCTTAAAGATGCATTATTGTGTGTGGGTGGCCTTCTAAGAGACAACCCTGGGAATGGACAGACCTTTGGAAATGTCAATGTGGCTTATGAAGTGGAAAGCCACTTGAACATGTGACATGTTTTGATGACTGGCCCTTTAAGAGGCAGACCCTAGAAGTGGACAAACCCTTGAAGAGGTGACAAATTTAGGGAATTATGTCCTTTAAGAGGTTGACCAGGGTTGTGTACAAACCCTCGAAACTACAGCATTTTAAGTGTACTGGCCCTTTAAGAGGTGGACCTGGGAAGCTTACAGACCTTTAAAATTGGCAATACTTTAAGGTGACTGGCCTATGAAGAGGATGACCATGGAAGTGGACAGTCCTTAAAGATGCATTATTGTGTGTGGGTGGCCTTCTAAGAGACAACCCTGGGAATGGACAGACCTTTGGAAATGTCAATGTGGCTTATGAAGTGGAAAGCCACTTGAACATGTGACATGTTTTGCGGACTGGCCCTTTAAGAGGCAGACCCTAGAAGTGGACAAACCCTTGAAGAGGTGACAAATTTAGGGAATTATGTCCTTTAAGAGGTTGACCAGGGTTGTGTACAAACCCTCGAAACAACAGCATTTTAAGTGTACTGGCCCTTTAAGAGGTGGACCTGGGAAGCTTACGGACCTTTAAAATTGGCAATACTTTAAGGTGACTGGCCTATGAAGAGGATGACCATGGAAGTGGACAGTCCTTAAAGATGCATTATTGTGTGTGGGTGGCCTTCTAAGAGACAACCCTGGGAATGGACAGACCTTTGGAAATGTCAATGTGGCTTATGAAGTGGAAAGCCACTTGAACATGTGACATGTTTTGCGGACTGGCCCTTTAAGAGGCAGACCCTAGAAGTGGACAAACCCTTGAAGAGGTGACAAATTTAGGGAATTATGTCCTTTAAGAGGTTGACCAGGGTTGTGTACAAACCCTTGAAACAACAGTATTTTAAGTGTACTGGCCCTTTAAGAGGTGGACCTGGGAAGCTTACGGACCTTTAAAATTGGCAATACTTTAAGGTGACTGGCCTATGAAGAGGATGACCATGGAAGTGGACAGTCCTTAAAGATGCATTATTGTGTGTGGGTGGCCTTCTAAGAGACAACCCTGGGAATGGACAGACCTTTGGAAATGTCAATGTGGCTTATGAAGTGGAAAGCCACTTGAACATGTGACATGTTTTGATGACTGACCCTTTAAGAGGCAGACCCTAGAAGTGGACAAACCCTTGAAGAGGTGACAAATTTAGGGAATTATGTCCTTTAAGAGGTTGACCAGGGTTGTGTACAAACCCTCGAAACAACAGCATTTTAAGTGTACTGGCCCTTTAAGAGGTGGACCTGGGAAGCTTACGGACCTTTAAAATTGGCAATACTTTAAGGTGACTTGCCTATGAAGAGGATGACCATGGAAGTGGACAGTCCTTAAAGATGCATTATTGTGTGTGGGTGGCCTTCTAAGAGACAACCCTGGGAATGGACAGACCTTTGGAAATGTCAATGTGGCTTATGAAGTGGAAAGCCACTTGAACATGTGACATGTTTTGCGGACTGGCCCTTTAAGAGGCAGACCCTAGAAGTGGACAAACCCTTGAAGAGGTGACAAATTTAGGGAATTATGTCCTTTAAGAGGTTGACCAGGGTTGTGTACAAACCCTCGAAACAACAGCATTTTAAGTGTACTGGCCCTTTAAGAGGTGGACCTGGGAAGCTTACGGACCTTTAAAATTGGCAATACTTTAAGGTGACTGGCCTATGAAGAGGATGACCATGGAAGTGGACAGTCCTTAAAGATGCATTATTGTGTGTGGGTGGCCTTCTAAGAGACAACCCTGGGAATGGACAGACCTTTGGAAATGTCAATGTGGCTTATGAAGTGGAAAGCCACTTGAACATGTGACATGTTTTGATGACTGGCCCTTTAAGAGGCAGACCCTAAAAGTGGACAAACCCTTGAAGAGGTGACAAATTTAGGGAATTATGTCCTTTAAGAGGTTGACCAGGGTTGTGTACAAACCCTTGAAACTACAGCATTTTAAGTGTACTGGCCCTTTAAGAGGTGGACCTGGGAAGCTTACAGACCTTTAAAATTGGCAATACTTTAAGGTGACTGGCCTATGAAGAGGATGACCATGGAAGTGGACAGTCCTTAAAGATGCATTATTGTGTGTGGGTGGCCTTCTAAGAGACAACCCTGGGAATGGACAGACCTTTGGAAATGTCAATGTGGCTTATGAAGTGGAAAGCCACTTGAACATGTGACATGTTTTGCGGACTGGCCTTTTAAGAGGCAGACCCTAGAAGTGGACAAACCCTTGAAGAGGTGACAAATTTAGGGAATTATGTCCTTTAAGAGGTTGACCAGGGTTGTGTACAAACCCTCGAAACAACAGCATTTTAAGTGTACTGGCCCTTTAAGAGGTGGACCTGGGAAGCTTACGGACCTTTAAAATTGGCAATACTTTAAGGTGACTGGCCTATGAAGAGGATGACCATGGAAGTGGACAGTCCTTAAAGATGCATTATTGTGTGTGGGTGGCCTTCTAAGAGACAACCCTGGGAATGGACAGACCTTTGGAAATGTCAATGTGGCTTATGAAGTGGAAAGCCACTTGAACATGTGACATGTTTTGATGACTGGCCCTTTAAGAGGCAGACCCTAGAAGTGGACAAACCCTTGAAGAGGTGACAAATTTAGGGAATTATGTCCTTTAAGAGGTTGACCAGGGTTGTGTACAAACCCTCGAAACTACAGCATTTTAAGTGTACTGGCCCTTTAAGAGGTGGACCTGGGAAGCTTACAGACCTTTAAAATTGGCAATACTTTAAGGTGACTGGCCTATGAAGAGGATGACCATGGAAGTGGACAGTCCTTAAAGATGCATTATTGTGTGTGGGTGGCCTTCTAAGAGACAACCCTGGGAATGGACAGACCTTTGGAAATGTCAATGTGGCTTATGAAGTGGAAAGCCACTTGAACATGTGACATGTTTTGCGGACTGGCCCTTTAAGAGGCAGACCCTAGAAGTGGACAAACCCTTGAAGAGGTGACAAATTTAGGGAATTATGTCCTTTAAGAGGTTGACCAGGGTTGTGTACAAACCCTCGAAACAACAGCATTTTAAGTGTACTGGCCCTTTAAGAGGTGGACCTGGGAAGCTTACGGACCTTTAAAATTGGCAATACTTTAAGGTGACTGGCCTATGAAGAGGATGACCATGGAAGTGGACAGTCCTTAAAGATGCATTATTGTGTGTGGGTGGCCTTCTAAGAGACAACCCTGGGAATGGACAGACCTTTGGAAATGTCAATGTGGCTTATGAAGTGGAAAGCCACTTGAACATGTGACATGTTTTGCGGACTGGCCCTTTAAGAGGCAGACCCTAGAAGTGGACAAACCCTTGAAGAGGTGACAAATTTAGGGAATTATGTCCTTTAAGAGGTTGACCAGGGTTGTGTACAAACCCTTGAAACAACAGTATTTTAAGTGTACTGGCCCTTTAAGAGGTGGACCTGGGAAGCTTACGGACCTTTAAAATTGGCAATACTTTAAGGTGACTGGCCTATGAAGAGGATGACCATGGAAGTGGACAGTCCTTAAAGATGCATTATTGTGTGTGGGTGGCCTTCTAAGAGACAACCCTGGGAATGGACAGACCTTTGGAAATGTCAATGTGGCTTATGAAGTGGAAAGCCACTTGAACATGTGACATGTTTTGATGACTGGCCCTTTAAGAGGCAGACCCTAAAAGTGGACAAACCCTTGAAGAGGTGACAAATTTAGGGAATTATGTCCTTTAAGAGGTTGACCAGGGTTGTGTACAAACCCTTGAAACTACAGCATTTTAAGTGTACTGGCCCTTTAAGAGGTGGACCTGGGAAGCTTACAGACCTTTAAAATTGGCAATACTTTAAGGTGACTGGCCTATGAAGAGGATGACCATGGAAGTGGACAGTCCTTAAAGATGCATTATTGTGTGTGGGTGGCCTTCTAAGAGACAACCCTGGGAATGGACAGACCTTTGGAAATGTCAATGTGGCTTATGAAGTGGAAAGCCACTTGAACATGTGACATGTTTTGCGGACTGGCCTTTTAAGAGGCAGACCCTAGAAGTGGACAAACCCTTGAAGAGGTGACAAATTTAGGGAATTATGTCCTTTAAGAGGTTGACCAGGGTTGTGTACAAACCCTCAAAACAACAGCATTTTAAGTGTACTGGCCCTTTAAGAGGTGGACCTGGGAAGCTTACGGACCTTTAAAATTGGCAATACTTTAAGGTGACTGGCCTATGAAGAGGATGACCATGGAAGTGGACAGTCCTTAAAGATGCATTATTGTGTGTGGGTGGCCTTCTAAGAGACAACCCTGGGAATGGACAGACCTTTGGAAATGTCAATGTGGCTTATGAAGTGGAAAGCCACTTGAACATGTGACATGTTTTGCGGACTGGCCCTTTAAGAGGCAGACCCTAGAAGTGGACAAACCCTTGAAGAGGTGACAAATTTAGGGAATTATGTCCTTTAAGAGGTTGACCAGGGTTGTGTACAAACCCTCGAAACTAAAGCATTTTAAGTGTACTGGCCCTTTAAGAGGTGGACCTGGGAAGCTTACAGACCTTTAAAATTGGCAATACTTTAAGGTGACTGGCCTATGAAGAGGATGACCATGGAAGTGGACAGTCCTTAAAGATGCATTATTGTGTGTGGGTGGCCTTCTAAGAGACAACCCTGGGAATGGACAGACCTTTGGAAATGTCAATGTGGCTTATGAAGTGGAAAGCCACTTGAACATGTGACATGTTTTGCGGACTGGCCCTTTAAGAGGCACACCCTAGAAGTGAACAAACCCTTGAAGAGGTGACAAATTTAGGGAATTATGTCCTTTAAGAGGTTGACCAGGGTTGTGTACAAACCCTTGAAACAACAGCATTTTAAGTGTACTGGCCCTTTAAGAGGTGGACCTGGGAAGCTTACAGACCTTTAAAATTGGCAATACTTTAAGGTGACTGGCCTATGAAGAGGATGACCATGGAAGTGGACAGTCCTTAAAGATGCATTATTGTGTGTGGGTGGCCTTCTAAGAGACAACTCTGGGAATGGACAGACCTTTGGAAATGTCAATGTGGCTTATGAAGTGGAAAGCCACTTGAACATGTGACATGTTTTGCGGACTGGCCCTTTAAGAGGCAGACCCTAGAAGTGGACAAACCCTTGAAGAGGTGACAAATTTAGGGAATTATGTCCTTTAAGAGGTTGACCAGGGTTGTGTACAAACCCTTGAAACTACAGCATTTTAAGTGTACTGGCCCTTTAAGAGGTGGACCTGGGAAGCTTACGGACCTTTAAAATTGGCAATACTTTAAGGTGACTGGCCTATGAAGAGGATGACCATGGAAGTGGACAGTCCTTAAAGATGCATTATTGTGTGTGGGTGGCCTTCTAAGAGACAACCCTGGGAATGGACAGACCTTTGGAAATGTCAATGTGGCTTATGAAGTGGAAAGCCACTTGAACATGTGACATGTTTTGCGGACTGGCCCTTTAAGAGGCAGACCCTAGAAGTGGACAAACCCTTGAAGAGGTGACAAATTTAGGGAATTATGTCCTTTAAGAGGTTGACCAGGGTTGTGTACAAACCCTCAAAACAACAGCATTTTAAGTGTACTGGCCCTTTAAGAGGTGGACCTGGGAAGCTTACGGACCTTTAAAATTGGCAATACTTTAAGGTGACTGGCCTATGAAGAGGATGACCATGGAAGTGGACAGTCCTTAAAGATGCATTATTGTGTGTGGGTGGCCTTCTAAGAGACAACCCTGGGAATGGACAGACCTTTGGAAATGTCAATGTGGCTTATGAAGTGGAAAGCCACTTGAACATGTGACATGTTTTGATGACTGGCCCTTTAAGAGGCAGACCCTAGAAGTGGACAAACCCTTGAAGAGGTGACAAATTTAGGGAATTATGTCCTTTAAGAGGTTGACCAGGGTTGTGTACAAACCCTTGAAACTACAGCATTTTAAGTGTACTGGCCCTTTAAGAGGTGGACCTGGGAAGCTTACAGACCTTTAAAATTGGCAATACTTTAAGGTGACTGGCCTATGAAGAGGATGACCATGGAAGTGGACAGTCCTTAAAGATGCATTATTGTGTGTGGGTGGCCTTCTAAGAGACAACCCTGGGAATGGACAGACCTTTGGAAATGTCAATGTGGCTTATGAAGTGGAAAGCCACTTGAACATGTGACATGTTTTGCGGACTGGCCCTTTAAGAGGCACACCCTAGAAGTGAACAAACCCTTGAAGAGGTGACAAATTTAGGGAATTATGTCCTTTAAGAGGTTGACCAGGGTTGTGTACAAACCCTTGAAACAACAGCATTTTAAGTGTACTGGCCCTTTAAGAGGTGGACCTGGGAAGCTTACAGACCTTTAAAATTGGCAATACTTTAAGGTGACTGGCCTATGAAGAGGATGACCATGGAAGTGGACAGTCCTTAAAGATGCATTATTGTGTGTGGGTGGCCTTCTAAGAGACAACTCTGGGAATGGACAGACCTTTGGAAATGTCAATGTGGCTTATGAAGTGGAAAGCCACTTGAACATGTGACATGTTTTGCGGACTGGCCCTTTAAGAGGCAGACCCTAGAAGTGGACAAACCCTTGAAGAGGTGACAAATTTAGGGAATTATGTCCTTTAAGAGGTTGACCAGGGTTGTGTACAAACCCTCGAAACAACAGCATTTTAAGTGTACTGGCCCTTTAAGAGGTGGACCTGGGAAGCTTACGGACCTTTAAAATTGGCAATACTTTAAGGTGACTGGCCTATGAAGAGGATGACCATGGAAGTGGACAGTCCTTAAAGATGCATTATTGTGTGTGGGTGGCCTTCTAAGAGACAACCCTGGGAATGGACAGACCTTTGGAAATGTCAATGTGGCTTATGAAGTGGAAAGCCACTTGAACATGTGACATGTTTTGCGGACTGGCCCTTTAAGAGGCAGACCCTAGAAGTGGACAAACCCTTGAAGAGGTGACAAATTTAGGGAATTATGTCCTTTAAGAGGTTGACCAGGGTTGTGTACAAACCCTCAAAACAACAGCATTTTAAGTGTACTGGCCCTTTAAGAGGTGGACCTGGGAAGCTTACGGACCTTTAAAATTGGCAATACTTTAAGGTGACTGGCCTATGAAGAGGATGACCATGGAAGTGGACAGTCCTTAAAGATGCATTATTGTGTGTGGGTGGCCTTCTAAGAGACAACCCTGGGAATGGACAGACCTTTGGAAATGTCAATGTGGCTTATGAAGTGGAAAGCCACTTGAACATGTGACATGTTTTGCGGACTGGCCCTTTAAGAGGCAGACCCTAGAAGTGGACAAACCCTTGAAGAGGTGACAAATTTAGGGAATTATGTCCTTTAAGAGGTTGACCAGGGTTGTGTACAAACCCTTGAAACAACAGTATTTTAAGTGTACTGGCCCTTTAAGAGGTGGACCTGGGAAGCTTACAGACTTTTAAAATTGGCAATACTTTAAGGTGACTGGCCTATGAAGAGGATGACCATGGAAGTGGACAGTCCTTAAAGATGCATTATTGTGTGTGGGTGGCCTTCTAAGAGACAACCCTGGGAATGGACAGACCTTTGGAAATGTCAATGTGGCTTATGAAGTGGAAAGCCACTTGAACATGTGACATGTTTTGCGGACTGGCCCTTTAAGAGGCAGACCCTAGAAGTGGACAAACCCTTGAAGAGGTGACAAATTTAGGGAATTATGTCCTTTAAGAGGTTGACCAGGGTTGTGTACAAACCCTCGAAACAACAGCATTTTAAGTGTACTGGCCCTTTAAGAGGTGGACCTGGGAAGCTTACGGACCTTTAAAATTGGCAATACTTTAAGGTGACTGGCCTATGAAGAGGATGACCATGGAAGTGGACAGTCCTTAAAGATGCATTATTGTGTGTGGGTGGCCTTCTAAGAGACAACCCTGGGAATGGACAGACCTTTGGAAATGTCAATGTGGCTTATGAAGTGGAAAGCCACTTGAACATGTGACATGTTTTGCGGACTGGCCCTTTAAGAGGCAGACCCTAGAAGTGGACAAACCCTTGAAGAGGTGACAAATTTAGGGAATTATGTCCTTTAAGAGGTTGACCAGGGTTGTGTACAAACCCTCGAAACAACAGCATTTTAAGTGTACTGGCCCTTTAAGAGGTGGACCTGGGAAGCTTACGGACCTTTAAAATTGGCAATACTTTAAGGTGACTGGCCTATGAAGAGGATGACCATGGAAGTGGACAGTCCTTAAAGATGCATTATTGTGTGTGGGTGGCCTTCTAAGAGACAACCCTGGGAATGGACAGACCTTTGGAAATGTCAATGTGGCTTATGAAGTGGAAAGCCACTTGAACATGTGACATGTTTTGCGGACTGGCCCTTTAAGAGGCAGACCCTAGAAGTGGACAAACCCTTGAAGAGGTGACAAATTTAGGGAATTATGTCCTTTAAGAGGTTGACCAGGGTTGTGTACAAACCCTTGAAACAACAGTATTTTAAGTGTACTGGCCCTTTAAGAGGTGGACCTGGGAAGCTTACAGACTTTTAAAATTGGCAATACTTTAAGGTGACTGGCCTATGAAGAGGATGACCATGGAAGTGGACAGTCCTTAAAGATGCATTATTGTGTGTGGGTGGCCTTCTAAGAGACAACCCTGGGAATGGACAGACCTTTGGAAATGTCAATGTGGCTTATGAAGTGGAAAGCCACTTGAACATGTGACATGTTTTGCGGACTGGCCCTTTAAGAGGCAGACCCTAGAAGTGGACAAACCCTTGAAGAGGTGACAAATTTAGGGAATTATGTCCTTTAAGAGGTTGACCAGGGTTGTGTACAAACCCTTGAAACAACAGTATTTTAAGTGTACTGGCCCTTTAAGAGGTGGACCTGGGAAGCTTACGGACTTTTAAAATTGGCAATACTTTAAGGTGACTGGCCTATGAAGAGGATGACCATGGAAGTGGACAGTCCTTAAAGATGCATTATTGTGTGTGGGTGGCCTTCTAAGAGACAACCCTGGGAATGGACAGACCTTTGGAAATGTCAATGTGGCTTATGAAGTGGAAAGCCACTTGAACATGTGACATGTTTTGCGGACTGGCCCTTTAAGAGGCAGACCCTAGAAGTGGACAAACCCTTGAAGAGGTGACAAATTTAGGGAATTATGTCCTTTAAGAGGTTGACCAGGGTTGTGTACAAACCCTCGAAACAACAGCATTTTAAGTGTACTGGCCCTTTAAGAGGTGGACCTGGGAAGCTTACGGACCTTTAAAATTGGCAATACTTTAAGGTGACTGGCCTATGAAGAGGATGACCATGGAAGTGGACAGTCCTTAAAGATGCGTTATTGTGTGTGGGTGGCCTTCTAAGAGACAACCCTGGGAATGGACAGACCTTTGGAAATGTCAATGTGGCTTATGAAGTGGAAAGCCACTTGAACATGTGACATGTTTTGCGGACTGGCCCTTTAAGAGGCAGACCCTAGAAGTGGACAAACCCTTCAAGAGGTGACAAATTTAGGGAATTATGTCCTTTAAGAGGTTGACCAGGGTTGTGTACAAACCCTTGAAACAACAGTATTTTAAGTGTACTGGCCCTTTAAGAGGTGGACCTGGGAAGCTTACAGACTTTTAAAATTGGCAATACTTTAAGGTGACTGGCCTATGAAGAGGATGACCATGGAAGTGGACAGTCCTTAAAGATGCATTATTGTGTGTGGGTGGCCTTCTAAGAGACAACCCTGGGAATGGACAGACCTTTGGAAATGTCAATGTGGCTTATGAAGTGGAAAGCCACTTGAACATGTGACATGTTTTGCGGACTGGCCCTTTAAGAGGCAGACCCTAGAAGTGGACAAACCCTTGAAGAGGTGACAAATTTAGGGAATTATGTCCTTTAAGATGTTGACCAGGGTTGTGTACAAACCCTCGAAACAACAGCATTTTAAGTGTACTGGCCCTTTAAGAGGTGGACCTGGGAAGCTTACGGACCTTTAAAATTGGCAATACTTTAAGGTGACTGGCCTATGAAGAGGATGACCATGGAAGTGGACAGTCCTTAAAGATGCATTATTGTGTGTGGGTGGCCTTCTAAGAGACAACCCTGGGAATGGACAGACCTTTGGAAATGTCAATGTGGCTTATGAAGTGGAAATCCACTTGAACATGTGACATGTTTTGATGACTGGCCCTTTAAGAGGCAGACCCTAGATATGGACAAACCCTTGAAGAGGTGACAAATTTAGGGAATTATGTCCTTTAAGAGGTTGACCAGGGTTGTGTACAAACCCTTGAAACAACAGTATTTTAAGTGTACTCGCCCTTTAAGAGGTGGACCTGGGAAGCTTACAGACCTTTAAAATTGGCAATACTTTAAGGTGACTGGCCTATGAAGAGGATGACCATGGAAGTGGACAGTCCTTAAAGATGCATTATTGTGTGTGGGTGGCCTTCTAAGAGACAACCCTGGGAATGGACAGACCTTTGGAAATGTCACTGTGGCTTATGAAGTGGAAAGCCACTTGAACATGTGACATGTTTTGCGGACTGGCCCTTTAAGAGGCAGACCCTAGAAGTGGACAAACCCTTGAAGAGGTGACAAATTTAGGGAATTATGTCCTTTAAGAGGTTGACCAGGGTTGTGTACAAACCCTCGAAACAACAGTATTTTAAGTGTACTGGCCCTTTAAGAGGTGGACCTGGGAAGCTTACGGACCTTTAAAATTGGCAATACTTTAAGGTGACTGGCCTATGAAGAGGATGACCATGGAAGTGGACAGTCCTTAAAGATGCATTATTGTGTGTGGGTGGCCTTCTAAGAGACAACCCTGGGAATGGGCAGACCTTTGGAAATGTCAATGTGGCTTATGAAGTGGAAATCCACTTGAACATGTGACATGTTTTGATGACTGGCCCTTTAAGAGGCAGACCCTAGATATGGACAAACCCTTGAAGAGGTGACAAATTTAGGGAATTATGTCCTTTAAGAGGTTGACCAGGGTTGTGTACAAACCCTCAAAACAACAGCATTTTAAGTGTACTGGCCCTTTAAGAGGTGGACCTGGGAAGCTTACGGACCTTTAAAATTGGCAATACTTTAAGGTGACTGGCCTATGAAGAGGATGACCATGGAAGTGGACAGTCCTTAAAGATGCATTATTGTGTGTGGGTGGCCTTCTAAGAGACAACCCTGGGAATGGACAGACCTTTGGAAATGTCAATGTGGCTTATGAAGTGGAAAGCCACTTGAACATGTGACATGTTTTGCGGACTGGCCCTTTAAGAGGCAGACCCTAGAAGTGGACAAACCCTTGAAGAGGTGACAAATTTAGGGAATTATGTCCTTTAAGAGGTTGACCAGGGTTGTGTACAAACCCTCGAAACAACAGCATTTTAAGTGTACTGGCCCTTTAAGAGGTGGACCTGGGAAGCTTACGGACGTTTAAAATTGGCAATACTTTAAGGTGACTGGCCTATGAAGAGGATGACCATGGAAGTGGACAGTCCTTAAAGATGCATTATTGTGTGTGGGTGGCCTTCTAAGAGACAACCCTGGGAATCGACAGACCTTTGGAAATGTCAATGTGGCTTATGAAGTGGAAAGCCACTTGAACATGTGACATGTTTTGATGACTGGCCCTTTAAGAGGCAGACCCTAGAAGTGAACAAACCCTTGAAGAGGTGACAAATTTAGGGAATTATGTCCTTTAAGAGGTTGACCAGGGTTGTGTACAAACCCTCGAAACAACAGCATTTTAAGTGTACTGGCCCTTTAAGAGGTGGACCTGGGAAGCTTACGGACCTTTAAAATTGGCAATACTTTAAGGTGACTGGCCTATGAAGAGGATGACCATGGAAGTGGACAGTCCTTAAAGATGCATTATTGTGTGTGGGTGGCCTTCTAAGAGACAACCCTGGGAATCGACAGACCTTTGGAAATGTCAATGTGGCTTATGAAGTGGAAAGCCACTTGAACATGTGACATGTTTTGATGACTGGCCCTTTAAGAGGCAGACCCTAGAAGTGGACAAACCCTTGAAGAGGTGACAAATTTAGGGAATTATGTCCTTTAAGAGGTTGACCAGGGTTGTGTACAAACCCTTGAAACAACAGCATTTTAAGTGTACTGGCCCTTTAAGAGGTGGACCTGGGAAGCTTACAGACCTTTAAAATTGGCAATACTTTAAGGTGACTGGCCTATGAAGAGGATGACCATGGAAGTGGACAGTCCTTAAAGATGCATTATTGTGGGTGGGTGGCCTTCTAAGAGACAACCCAGGGAATGGACAGACCTTTGGAAATGTCAATGTGGCTTATGAAGTGGAAAGCCACTTGAACATGTGACATGTTTTGCGGACTGGCCTTTTAAGAGGCAGACCCTAGAAGTGGACAAACCCTTGAAGAGGTGACAAATTTAGGGAATTATGTCCTTTAAGAGGTTGACCAGGGTTGTGTACAAACCCTCAAAACAACAGCATTTTAAGTGTACTGGCCCTTTAAGAGGTGGACCTGGGAAGCTTACGGACCTTTAAAATTGGCAATACTTTAAGGTGACTGGCCTATGAAGAGGATGACCATGGAAGTGGACAGTCCTTAAAGATGCATTATTGTGTGTGGGTGGCCTTCTAAGAGACAACCCTGGGAATGGACAGACCTTTGGAAATGTCAATGTGGCTTATGAAGTGGAAATCCACTTGAACATGTGACATGTTTTGATGACTGGCCCTTTAAGAGGCAGACCCTAGATATGGACAAACCCTTGAAGAGGTGACAAATTTAAGGAATTATGTCCTTTAAGAGGTTGACCAGGGTTGTGTACAAACCCTCAAAACAACAGCATTTTAAGTGTACTGGCCCTTTAAGAGGTGGACCTGGGAAGCTTACGGACCTTTAAAATTGGCAATACTTTAAGGTGACTGGCCTATGAAGAGGATGACCATGGAAGTGGACAGTCCTTAAAGATGCATTATTGTGTGTGGGTGGCCTTCTAAGAGACAACCCTGGGAATGGACAGACCTTTGGAAATGTCAATGTGGTTTATGAAGTGGAAAGCCACTTGAACATGTGACATGTTTTGCGGACTGGCCCTTTAAGAGGCAGACCCTAGAAGTGGACAAACCCTTGAAGAGGTGACAAATTTAGGGAATTATGTCCTTTAAGAGGTTGACCAGGGTTGTGTACAAACCCTTGAAACAACAGTATTTTAAGTGTACTGGCCCTTTAAGAGGTGGACCTGGGAAGCTTACAGACTTTTAAAATTGGCAATACTTTAAGGTGACTGGCCTATGAAGAGGATGACCATGGAAGTGGACAGTCCTTAAAGATGCATTATTGTGTGTGGGTGGCCTTCTAAGAGACAACCCTGGGAATGGACAGACCTTTGGAAATGTCAATGTGGCTTATGAAGTGGAAAGCCACTTGAACATGTGACATGTTTTGCGGACTGGACCTTTAAGAGGCAGACCCTAGAAGTGGACAAACCCTTGAAGAGGTGACAAATTTAGGGAATTATGTCCTTTAAGAGGTTGACCAGGGTTGTGTACAAACCCTTGAAACAACAGTATTTTAAGTGTACTGGCCCTTTAAGAGGTGGACCTGGGAAGCTTACAGACTTTTAAAATTGGCAATACTTTAAGGTGACTGGCCTATGAAGAGGATGACCATGGAAGTGGACAGTCCTTAAAGATGCATTATTGTGTGTGGGTGGCCTTCTAAGAGACAACCCTGGGAATGGACAGACCTTTGGAAATGTCACTGTGGCTTATGAAGTGGAAAGCCACTTGAACATGTGACATGTTTTGCGGACTGGCCCTTTAAGAGGCAGACCCTAGAAGTGGACAAACCCTTGAAGAGGTGACAAATTTAGGGAATTATGTCCTTTAAGAGGTTGACCAGGGTTGTGTACAAACCCTCGAAACAACAGTATTTTAAGTGTACTGGCCCTTTAAGAGGTGGACCTGGGAAGCTTACGGACCTTTAAAATTGGCAATACTTTAAGGTGACTGGCCTATGAAGAGGATGACCATGGAAGTGGACAGTCCTTAAAGATGCATTATTGTGTGTGGGTGGCCTTCTAAGAGACAACCCTGGGAATGGACAGACCTTTGGAAATGTCAATGTGGCTTATGAAGTGGAAATCCACTTGAACATGTGACATGTTTTGATGACTGGCCCTTTAAGAGCCAGACCCTAGATATGGACAAACCCTTGAAGAGGTGACAAATTTAGGGAATTATGTCCTTTAAGAGGTTGACCAGGGTTGTGTACAAACCCTTGAAACAACAGTATTTTAAGTGTACTGGCCCTTTAAGAGGTGGACCTGGGAAGCTTACAGACCTTTAAAATTGGCAATACTTTAAGGTGACTGGCCTATGAAGAGGATGACCATGGAAGTGAACAGTCCTTAAAGATGCATTATTGTGTGTGGGTGGCCTTCTAAGAGACAACCCTGGGAATGGACAGACCTTTGGAAATGTCACTGTGGCTTATGAAGTGGAAAGCCACTTGAACATGTGACATGTTTTGCGGACTGGCCCTTTAAGAGGCAGACCCTAGAAGTGGACAAACCCTTGAAGAGGTGACAAATTTAGGGAATTATGTCCTTTAAGAGGTTGACCAGGGTTGTGTACAAACCCTCGAAACAACAGTATTTTAAGTGTACTGGCCCTTTAAGAGGTGGACCTGGGAAGCTTACGGACCTTTAAAATTGGCAATACTTTAAGGTGACTGGCCTATGAAGAGGATGACCATGGAAGTGGACAGTCCTTAAAGATGCATTATTGTGTGTGGGTGGCCTTCTAAGAGACAACCCTGGGAATGGACAGACCTTTGGAAATGTCAATGTGGCTTATGAAGTGGAAATCCACTTGAACATGTGACATGTTTTGATGACTGGCCCTTTAAGAGGCAGACCCTAGATATGGACAAACCCTTGAAGAGGTGACAAATTTAGGGAATTATGTCCTTTAAGAGGTTGACCAGGGTTGTGTACAAACCCTTGAAACAACAGTATTTTAAGTGTACTGGCCCTTTAAGAGGTGGACCTGGGAAGCTTACAGACCTTTAAAATTGGCAATACTTTAAGGTGACTGGCCTATGAAGAGGATGACCATGGAAGTGGACAGTCCTTAAAGATGCATTATTGTGTGTGGGTGGCCTTCTAAGAGACAACCCTGGGAATGGACAGACCTTTGGAAATGTCAATGTGGCTTATGAAGTGGAAAGCCACTTGAACATGTGACATGTTTTGCGGACTGGCCCTTTAAGAGGCAGACCCTAGAAGTGGACAAACCCTTGAAGAGGTGACAAATTTAGGGAATTATGTCCTTTAAGAGGTTGACCAGGGTTGTGTACAAACCCTCGAAACAACAGCATTTTAAGTGTACTGGCCCTTTAAGAGGTGGACCTGGGAAGCTTACGGACCTTTAAAATTCGCAATACTTTAAGGTGACTGGCCTATGAAGAGGATGACCATGGAAGTGGACAGTCCTTAAAGATGCATTATTGTGTGTGGGTGGCCTTCTAAGAGACAACCCTGGGAATGGACAGACCTTTGGAAATGTCAATGTGGCTTATGAAGTGGAAATCCACTTGAACATGTGACATGTTTTGATGACTGGCCCTTTAAGAGGCAGACCCTAGATATGGACAAACCCTTGAAGAGGTGACAAATTTAAGGAATTATGTCCTTTAAGAGGTTGACCAGGGTTGTGTACAAACCCTCAAAACAACAGCATTTTAAGTGTACTGGCCCTTTAAGAGGTGGACCTGGGAAGCTTACGGACCTTTAAAATTGGCAATACTTTAAGGTGACTGGCCTATGAAGAGGATGACCATGGAAGTGGACAGTCCTTAAAGATGCATTATTGTGTGTGGGTGGCCTTCTAAGAGACAACCCTGGGAATGGACAGACCTTTGGAAATGTCAATGTGGTTTATGAAGTGGAAAGCCACTTGAACATGTGACATGTTTTGTGGACTGGCCCTTTAAGAGGCAGACCCTAGAAGTGGACAAACCCTTGAAGAGGTGACAAATTTAGGGAATTATGTCCTTTAAGAGGTTGACCAGGGTTGTGTACAAACCCTTGAAACAACAGTATTTTAAGTGTACTGGCCCTTTAAGAGGTGGACCTGGGAAGCTTACAGACTTTTAAAATTGGCAATACTTTAAGGTGACTGGCCTATGAAGAGGATGACCATGGAAGTGGACAGTCCTTAAAGATGCATTATTGTGTGTGGGTGGCCTTCTAAGAGACAACCCTGGGAATGGACAGACCTTTGGAAATGTCAATGTGGCTTATGAAGTGGAAAGCCACTTGAACATGTGACATGTTTTGCGGACTGGCCCTTTAAGAGGCAGACCCTAGAAGTGGACAAACCCTTCAAGAGGTGACAAATTTAGGGAATTATGTCCTTTAAGAGGTTGACCAGGGTTGTGTACAAACCCTTGAAACAACAGTATTTTAAGTGTACTGGCCCTTTAAGAGGTGGACCTGGGAAGCTTACAGACTTTTAAAATTGGCAATACTTTAAGGTGACTGGCCTATGAAGAGGATGACCATGGAAGTGGACAGTCCTTAAAGATGCATTATTGTGTGTGGGTGGCCTTCTAAGAGACAACCCTGGGAATGGACAGACCTTTGGAAATGTCAATGTGGCTTATGAAGTGGAAAGCCACTTGAACATGTGACATGTTTTGCGGACTGGCCCTTTAAGAGGCAGACCCTAGAAGTGGACAAACCCTTGAAGAGGTGACAAATTTAGGGAATTATGTCCTTTAAGATGTTGACCAGGGTTGTGTACAAACCCTCGAAACAACAGCATTTTAAGTGTACTGGCCCTTTAAGAGGTGGACCTGGGAAGCTTACGGACCTTTAAAATTGGCAATACTTTAAGGTGACTGGCCTATGAAGAGGATGACCATGGAAGTGGACAGTCCTTAAAGATGCATTATTGTGTGTGGGTGGCCTTCTAAGAGACAACCCTGGGAATGGACAGACCTTTGGAAATGTCAATGTGGCTTATGAAGTGGAAATCCACTTGAACATGTGACATGTTTTGATGACTGGCCCTTTAAGAGGCAGACCCTAGATATGGACAAACCCTTGAAGAGGTGACAAATTTAGGGAATTATGTCCTTTAAGAGGTTGACCAGGGTTGTGTACAAACCCTTGAAACAACAGTATTTTAAGTGTACTCGCCCTTTAAGAGGTGGACCTGGGAAGCTTACAGACCTTTAAAATTGGCAATACTTTAAGGTGACTGGCCTATGAAGAGGATGACCATGGAAGTGGACAGTCCTTAAAGATGCATTATTGTGTGTGGGTGGCCTTCTAAGAGACAACCCTGGGAATGGACAGACCTTTGGAAATGTCACTGTGGCTTATGAAGTGGAAAGCCACTTGAACATGTGACATGTTTTGCGGACTGGCCCTTTAAGAGGCAGACCCTAGAAGTGGACAAACCCTTGAAGAGGTGACAAATTTAGGGAATTATGTCCTTTAAGAGGTTGACCAGGGTTGTGTACAAACCCTCGAAACAACAGTATTTTAAGTGTACTGGCCCTTTAAGAGGTGGACCTGGGAAGCTTACGGACCTTTAAAATTGGCAATACTTTAAGGTGACTGGCCTATGAAGAGGATGACCATGGAAGTGGACAGTCCTTAAAGATGCATTATTGTGTGTGGGTGGCCTTCTAAGAGACAACCCTGGGAATGGACAGACCTTTGGAAATGTCAATGTGGCTTATGAAGTGGAAATCCACTTGAACATGTGACATGTTTTGATGACTGGCCCTTTAAGAGGCAGACCCTAGATATGGACAAACCCTTGAAGAGGTGACAAATTTAGGGAATTATGTCCTTTAAGAGGTTGACCAGGGTTGTGTACAAACCCTCAAAACAACAGCATTTTAAGTGTACTGGCCCTTTAAGAGGTGGACCTGGGAAGCTTACGGACCTTTAAAATTGGCAATACTTTAAGGTGACTGGCCTATGAAGAGGATGACCATGGAAGTGGACAGTCCTTAAAGATGCATTATTGTGTGTGGGTGGCCTTCTAAGAGACAACCCTGGGAATGGACAGACCTTTGGAAATGTCAATGTGGCTTATGAAGTGGAAAGCCACTTGAACATGTGACATGTTTTGCGGACTGGCCCTTTAAGAGGCAGACCCTAGAAGTGGACAAACCCTTGAAGAGGTGACAAATTTAGGGAATTATGTCCTTTAAGAGGTTGACCAGGGTTGTGTACAAACCCTCGAAACAACAGCATTTTAAGTGTACTGGCCCTTTAAGAGGTGGACCTGGGAAGCTTACGGACGTTTAAAATTGGCAATACTTTAAGGTGACTGGCCTATGAAGAGGATGACCATGGAAGTGGACAGTCCTTAAAGATGCATTATTGTGTGTGGGTGGCCTTCTAAGAGACAACCCTGGGAATCGACAGACCTTTGGAAATGTCAATGTGGCTTATGAAGTGGAAAGCCACTTGAACATGTGACATGTTTTGATGACTGGCCCTTTAAGAGGCAGACCCTAGAAGTGAACAAACCCTTGAAGAGGTGACAAATTTAGGGAATTATGTCCTTTAAGAGGTTGACCAGGGTTGTGTACAAACCCTCGAAACAACAGCATTTTAAGTGTACTGGCCCTTTAAGAGGTGGACCTGGGAAGCTTACGGACCTTTAAAATTGGCAATACTTTAAGGTGACTGGCCTATGAAGAGGATGACCATGGAAGTGGACAGTCCTTAAAGATGCATTATTGTGTGTGGGTGGCCTTCTAAGAGACAACCCTGGGAATCGACAGACCTTTGGAAATGTCAATGTGGCTTATGAAGTGGAAAGCCACTTGAACATGTGACATGTTTTGATGACTGGCCCTTTAAGAGGCAGACCCTAGAAGTGGACAAACCCTTGAAGAGGTGACAAATTTAGGGAATTATGTCCTTTAAGAGGTTGACCAGGGTTGTGTACAAACCCTTGAAACAACAGCATTTTAAGTGTACTGGCCCTTTAAGAGGTGGACCTGGGAAGCTTACAGACCTTTAAAATTGGCAATACTTTAAGGTGACTGGCCTATGAAGAGGATGACCATGGAAGTGGACAGTCCTTAAAGATGCATTATTGTGGGTGGGTGGCCTTCTAAGAGACAACCCAGGGAATGGACAGACCTTTGGAAATGTCAATGTGGCTTATGAAGTGGAAAGCCACTTGAACATGTGACATGTTTTGCGGACTGGCCTTTTAAGAGGCAGACCCTAGAAGTGGACAAACCCTTGAAGAGGTGACAAATTTAGGGAATTATGTCCTTTAAGAGGTTGACCAGGGTTGTGTACAAACCCTCAAAACAACAGCATTTTAAGTGTACTGGCCCTTTAAGAGGTGGACCTGGGAAGCTTACGGACCTTTAAAATTGGCAATACTTTAAGGTGACTGGCCTATGAAGAGGATGACCATGGAAGTGGACAGTCCTTAAAGATGCATTATTGTGTGTGGGTGGCCTTCTAAGAGACAACCCTGGGAATGGACAGACCTTTGGAAATGTCAATGTGGCTTATGAAGTGGAAATCCACTTGAACATGTGACATGTTTTGATGACTGGCCCTTTAAGAGGCAGACCCTAGATATGGACAAACCCTTGAAGAGGTGACAAATTTAAGGAATTATGTCCTTTAAGAGGTTGACCAGGGTTGTGTACAAACCCTCAAAACAACAGCATTTTAAGTGTACTGGCCCTTTAAGAGGTGGACCTGGGAAGCTTACGGACCTTTAAAATTGGCAATACTTTAAGGTGACTGGCCTATGAAGAGGATGACCATGGAAGTGGACAGTCCTTAAAGATGCATTATTGTGTGTGGGTGGCCTTCTAAGAGACAACCCTGGGAATGGACAGACCTTTGGAAATGTCAATGTGGTTTATGAAGTGGAAAGCCACTTGAACATGTGACATGTTTTGCGGACTGGCCCTTTAAGAGGCAGACCCTAGAAGTGGACAAACCCTTGAAGAGGTGACAAATTTAGGGAATTATGTCCTTTAAGAGGTTGACCAGGGTTGTGTACAAACCCTTGAAACAACAGTATTTTAAGTGTACTGGCCCTTTAAGAGGTGGACCTGGGAAGCTTACAGACTTTTAAAATTGGCAATACTTTAAGGTGACTGGCCTATGAAGAGGATGACCATGGAAGTGGACAGTCCTTAAAGATGCATTATTGTGTGTGGGTGGCCTTCTAAGAGACAACCCTGGGAATGGACAGACCTTTGGAAATGTCAATGTGGCTTATGAAGTGGAAAGCCACTTGAACATGTGACATGTTTTGCGGACTGGACCTTTAAGAGGCAGACCCTAGAAGTGGACAAACCCTTGAAGAGGTGACAAATTTAGGGAATTATGTCCTTTAAGAGGTTGACCAGGGTTGTGTACAAACCCTTGAAACAACAGTATTTTAAGTGTACTGGCCCTTTAAGAGGTGGACCTGGGAAGCTTACAGACTTTTAAAATTGGCAATACTTTAAGGTGACTGGCCTATGAAGAGGATGACCATGGAAGTGGACAGTCCTTAAAGATGCATTATTGTGTGTGGGTGGCCTTCTAAGAGACAACCCTGGGAATGGACAGACCTTTGGAAATGTCAATGTGGCTTATGAAGTGGAAAGCCACTTGAACATGTGACATGTTTTGCGGACTGGCCCTTTAAGAGGCAGACCCTAGAAGTGGACAAACCCTTGAAGAGGTGACAAATTTAGGGAATTATGTCCTTTAAGAGGTTGACCAGGGTTGTGTACAAACCCTCGAAACAACAGTATTTTAAGTGTACTGGCCCTTTAAGAGGTGGACCTGGGAAGCTTACGGACCTTTAAAATTGGCAATACTTTAAGGTGACTGGCCTATGAAGAGGATGACCATGGAAGTGGACAGTCCTTAAAGATGCATTATTGTGTGTGGGTGGCCTTCTAAGAGACAACCCTGGGAATGGACAGACCTTTGGAAATGTCACTGTGGCTTATGAAGTGGAAAGCCACTTGAACATGTGACATGTTTTGCGGACTGGCCCTTTAAGAGGCAGACCCTAGAAGTGGACAAACCCTTGAAGAGGTGACAAATTTAGGGAATTATGTCCTTTAAGAGGTTGACCAGGGTTGTGTACAAACCCTCGAAACAACAGTATTTTAAGTGTACTGGCCCTTTAAGAGGTGGACCTGGGAAGCTTACGGACCTTTAAAATTGGCAATACTTTAAGGTGACTGGCCTATGAAGAGGATGACCATGGAAGTGGACAGTCCTTAAAGATGCATTATTGTGTGTGGGTGGCCTTCTAAGAGACAACCCTGGGAATGGACAGACCTTTGGAAATGTCAATGTGGCTTATGAAGTGGAAATCCACTTGAACATGTGACATGTTTTGATGACTGGCCCTTTAAGAGCCAGACCCTAGATATGGACAAACCCTTGAAGAGGTGACAAATTTAGGGAATTATGTCCTTTAAGAGGTTGACCAGGGTTGTGTACAAACCCTTGAAACAACAGTATTTTAAGTGTACTGGCCCTTTAAGAGGTGGACCTGGGAAGCTTACAGACCTTTAAAATTGGCAATACTTTAAGGTGACTGGCCTATGAAGAGGATGACCATGGAAGTGAACAGTCCTTAAAGATGCATTATTGTGTGTGGGTGGCCTTCTAAGAGACAACCCTGGGAATGGACAGACCTTTGGAAATGTCACTGTGGCTTATGAAGTGGAAAGCCACTTGAACATGTGACATGTTTTGCGGACTGGCCCTTTAAGAGGCAGACCCTAGAAGTGGACAAACCCTTGAAGAGGTGACAAATTTAGGGAATTATGTCCTTTAAGAGGTTGACCAGGGTTGTGTACAAACCCTCGAAACAACAGTATTTTAAGTGTACTGGCCCTTTAAGAGGTGGACCTGGGAAGCTTACGGACCTTTAAAATTGGCAATACTTTAAGGTGACTGGCCTATGAAGAGGATGACCATGGAAGTGGACAGTCCTTAAAGATGCATTATTGTGTGTGGGTGGCCTTCTAAGAGACAACCCTGGGAATGGACAGACCTTTGGAAATGTCAATGTGGCTTATGAAGTGGAAATCCACTTGAACATGTGACATGTTTTGATGACTGGCCCTTTAAGAGGCAGACCCTAGATATGGACAAACCCTTGAAGAGGTGACAAATTTAGGGAATTATGTCCTTTAAGAGGTTGACCAGGGTTGTGTACAAACCCTTGAAACAACAGTATTTTAAGTGTACTGGCCCTTTAAGAGGTGGACCTGGGAAGCTTACAGACCTTTAAAATTGGCAATACTTTAAGGTGACTGGCCTATGAAGAGGATGACCATGGAAGTGGACAGTCCTTAAAGATGCATTATTGTGTGTGGGTGGCCTTCTAAGAGACAACCCTGGGAATGGACAGACCTTTGGAAATGTCAATGTGGCTTATGAAGTGGAAAGCCACTTGAACATGTGACATGTTTTGCGGACTGGCCCTTTAAGAGGCAGACCCTAGAAGTGGACAAACCCTTGAAGAGGTGACAAATTTAGGGAATTATGTCCTTTAAGAGGTTGACCAGGGTTGTGTACAAACCCTCGAAACAACAGCATTTTAAGTGTACTGGCCCTTTAAGAGGTGGACCTGGGAAGCTTACGGACCTTTAAAATTCGCAATACTTTAAGGTGACTGGCCTATGAAGAGGATGACCATGGAAGTGGACAGTCCTTAAAGATGCATTATTGTGTGTGGGTGGCCTTCTAAGAGACAACCCTGGGAATGGACAGACCTTTGGAAATGTCAATGTGGCTTATGAAGTGGAAATCCACTTGAACATGTGACATGTTTTGATGACTGGCCCTTTAAGAGGCAGACCCTAGATATGGACAAACCCTTGAAGAGGTGACAAATTTAAGGAATTATGTCCTTTAAGAGGTTGACCAGGGTTGTGTACAAACCCTCAAAACAACAGCATTTTAAGTGTACTGGCCCTTTAAGAGGTGGACCTGGGAAGCTTACGGACCTTTAAAATTGGCAATACTTTAAGGTGACTGGCCTATGAAGAGGATGACCATGGAAGTGGACAGTCCTTAAAGATGCATTATTGTGTGTGGGTGGCCTTCTAAGAGACAACCCTGGGAATGGACAGACCTTTGGAAATGTCAATGTGGTTTATGAAGTGGAAAGCCACTTGAACATGTGACATGTTTTGCGGACTGGCCCTTTAAGAGGCAGACCCTAGAAGTGGACAAACCCTTGAAGAGGTGACAAATTTAGGGAATTATGTCCTTTAAGAGGTTGACCAGGGTTGTGTACAAACCCTTGAAACAACAGTATTTTAAGTGTACTGGCCCTTTAAGAGGTGGACCTGGGAAGCTTACAGACTTTTAAAATTGGCAATACTTTAAGGTGACTGGCCTATGAAGAGGATGACCATGGAAGTGGACAGTCCTTAAAGATGCATTATTGTGTGTGGGTGGCCTTCTAAGAGACAACCCTGGGAATGGACAGACCTTTGGAAATGTCAATGTGGCTTATGAAGTGGAAAGCCACTTGAACATGTGACATGTTTTGCGGACTGGACCTTTAAGAGGCAGACCCTAGAAGTGGACAAACCCTTGAAGAGGTGACAAATTTAGGGAATTATGTCCTTTAAGAGGTTGACCAGGGTTGTGTACAAACCCTTGAAACAACAGTATTTTAAGTGTACTGGCCCTTTAAGAGGTGGACCTGGGAAGCTTACAGACTTTTAAAATTGGCAATACTTTAAGGTGACTGGCCTATGAAGAGGATGACCATGGAAGTGGACAGTCCTTAAAGATGCATTATTGTGTGTGGGTGGCCTTCTAAGAGACAACCCTGGGAATGGACAGACCTTTGGAAATGTCAATGTGGCTTATGAAGTGGAAAGCCACTTGAACATGTGACATGTTTTGCGGACTGGCCCTTTAAGAGGCAGACCCTAGAAGTGGACAAACCCTTGAAGAGGTGACAAATTTAGGGAATTATGTCCTTTAAGAGGTTGACCAGGGTTGTGTACAAACCCTCGAAACAACAGTATTTTAAGTGTACTGGCCCTTTAAGAGGTGGACCTGGGAAGCTTACGGACCTTTAAAATTGGCAATACTTTAAGGTGACTGGCCTATGAAGAGGATGACCATGGAAGTGGACAGTCCTTAAAGATGCATTATTGTGTGTGGGTGGCCTTCTAAGAGACAACCCTGGGAATGGACAGACCTTTGGAAATGTCACTGTGGCTTATGAAGTGGAAAGCCACTTGAACATGTGACATGTTTTGCGGACTGGCCCTTTAAGAGGCAGACCCTAGAAGTGGACAAACCCTTGAAGAGGTGACAAATTTAGGGAATTATGTCCTTTAAGAGGTTGACCAGGGTTGTGTACAAACCCTCGAAACAACAGTATTTTAAGTGTACTGGCCCTTTAAGAGGTGGACCTGGGAAGCTTACGGACCTTTAAAATTGGCAATACTTTAAGGTGACTGGCCTATGAAGAGGATGACCATGGAAGTGGACAGTCCTTAAAGATGCATTATTGTGTGTGGGTGGCCTTCTAAGAGACAACCCTGGGAATGGACAGACCTTTGGAAATGTCAATGTGGCTTATGAAGTGGAAATCCACTTGAACATGTGACATGTTTTGATGACTGGCCCTTTAAGAGCCAGACCCTAGATATGGACAAACCCTTGAAGAGGTGACAAATTTAGGGAATTATGTCCTTTAAGAGGTTGACCAGGGTTGTGTACAAACCCTTGAAACAACAGTATTTTAAGTGTACTGGCCCTTTAAGAGGTGGACCTGGGAAGCTTACAGACCTTTAAAATTGGCAATACTTTAAGGTGACTGGCCTATGAAGAGGATGACCATGGAAGTGAACAGTCCTTAAAGATGCATTATTGTGTGTGGGTGGCCTTCTAAGAGACAACCCTGGGAATGGACAGACCTTTGGAAATGTCACTGTGGCTTATGAAGTGGAAAGCCACTTGAACATGTGACATGTTTTGCGGACTGGCCCTTTAAGAGGCAGACCCTAGAAGTGGACAAACCCTTGAAGAGGTGACAAATTTAGGGAATTATGTCCTTTAAGAGGTTGACCAGGGTTGTGTACAAACCCTCGAAACAACAGTATTTTAAGTGTACTGGCCCTTTAAGAGGTGGACCTGGGAAGCTTACGGACCTTTAAAATTGGCAATACTTTAAGGTGACTGGCCTATGAAGAGGATGACCATGGAAGTGGACAGTCCTTAAAGATGCATTATTGTGTGTGGGTGGCCTTCTAAGAGACAACCCTGGGAATGGACAGACCTTTGGAAATGTCAATGTGGCTTATGAAGTGGAAATCCACTTGAACATGTGACATGTTTTGATGACTGGCCCTTTAAGAGGCAGACCCTAGATATGGACAAACCCTTGAAGAGGTGACAAATTTAGGGAATTATGTCCTTTAAGAGGTTGACCAGGGTTGTGTACAAACCCTCGAAACAACAGTATTTTAAGTGTACTGGCCCTTTAAGAGGTGGACCTGGGAAGCTTACGGACCTTTAAAATTGGCAATACTTTAAGGTGACTGGCCTATGAAGAGGATGACCATGGAAGTGGACAGTCCTTAAAGATGCATTATTGTGTGTGGGTGGCCTTCTAAGAGACAACCCTGGGAATGGACAGACCTTTGGAAATGTCAATGTGGCTTATGAAGTGGAAATCCACTTGAACATGTGACATGTTTTGATGACTGGCCCTTTAAGAGGCAGACCCTAGATATGGACAAACCCTTGAAGAGGTGACAAATTTAGGGGATTATGTCCTTTAAGAGGTTGACCAGGGTTGTGTACAAACCCTTGAAACAACAGTATTTTAAGTGTACTGGCCCTTTAAGAGGTGTACCTGGGAAGCTTACAGACCTTTAAAATTGGCAATACTTTAAGGTGACTGGCCTATGAAGAGGATGACCATGGAAGTGGACAGTCCTTAAAGATGCATTATTGTGTGTGGGTGGCCTTCTAAGAGACAACCCTGGGAATGGACAGACCTTTGGAAATGTCACTGTGGCTTATGAAGTGGAAAGCCACTTGAACATGTGACATGTTTTGCGGACTGGCCCTTTAAGAGGCAGACCCTAGAAGTGGACAAACCCTTGAAGAGGTGACAAATTTAGGGAATTATGTCCTTTAAGAGGTTGACCAGGGTTGTGTACAAACCCTCGAAACAACAGTATTTTAAGTGTACTGGCCCTTTAAGAGGTGGACCTGGGAAGCTTACGGACCTTTAAAATTGGCAATACTTTAAGGTGACTGGCCTATGAAGAGGATGACCATGGAAGTGGACAGTCCTTAAAGATGCATTATTGTGTGTGGGTGGCCTTCTAAGAGACAACCCTGGGAATGGACAGACTTTTGGAAATGTCACTGTGGCTTATGAAGTGGAAAGCCACTTGAACATGTGACATGTTTTGCGGACTGGCCCTTTAAGAGGCAGACCCTAGAAGTGGACAAACCCTTGAAGAGGTGACAAATTTAGGGAATTATGTCCTTTAAGAGGTTGACCAGGGTTGTGTACAAACCCTCGAAACAACAGTATTTTAAGTGTACTGGCCCTTTAAGAGGTGGACCTGGGAAGCTTACGGACCTTTAAAATTGGCAATACTTTAAGGTGACTGGCCTATGAAGAGGATGACCATGGAAGTGGACAGTCCTTAAAGATGCATTATTGTGTGTGGGTGGCCTTCTAAGAGACAACCCTGGGAATGGACAGACCTTTGGAAATGTCAATGTGGCTTATGAAGTGGAAATCCACTTGAACATGTGACATGTTTTGATGACTGGCCCTTTAAGAGGCAGACCCTAGATATGGACAAACCCTTGAAGAGGTGACAAATTTAGGGAATTATGTCCTTTAAGAGGTTGACCAGGGTTGTGTACAAACCCTTGAAACAACAGTATTTTAAGTGTACTGGCCCTTTAAGAGGTGGACCTGGGAAGCTTACAGACCTTTAAAATTGGCAATACTTTAAGGTGACTGGCCTATGAAGAGGATGACCATGGAAGTGGACAGTCCTTAAAGATGCATTATTGTGTGTGGGTGGCCTTCTAAGAGACAACCCTGGGAATGGACAGACCTTTGGAAATGTCAATGTGGCTTATGAAGTGGAAAGCCACTTGAACATGTGACATGTTTTGCGGACTGGCCCTTTAAGAGGCAGACCCTAGAAGTGGACAAACCCTTGAAGAGGTGACAAATTTAGGGAATTATGTCCTTTAAGAGGTTGACCAGGGTTGTGTACAAACCCTCGAAACAACAGCATTTTAAGTGTACTGGCCCTTTAAGAGGTGGACCTGGGAAGCTTACGGACCTTTAAAATTCGCAATACTTTAAGGTGACTGGCCTATGAAGAGGATGACCATGGAAGTGGACAGTCCTTAAAGATGCATTATTGTGTGTGGGTGGCCTTCTAAGAGACAACCCTGGGAATGGACAGACCTTTGGAAATGTCAATGTGGCTTATGAAGTGGAAAGCCACTTGAACATGTGACATGTTTTGCGGACTGGCCCTTTAAGAGGCAGACCCTAGAAGTGGACAAACCCTTGAAGAGGTGACAAATTTAGGGAATTATGTCCTTTAAGAGGTTGACCAGGGTTGTGTACAAACCCTCGAAACAACAGCATTTTAAGTGTACTGGCCCTTTAAGAGGTGGACCTGGGAAGCTTACGGACCTTTAAAATTGGCAATACTTTAAGGTGACTGGCCTATGAAGAGGATGACCATGGAAGTGGACAGTCCTTAAAGATGCATTATTGTGTGTGGGTGGCCTTCTAAGAGACAACCCTGGGAATGGACAGACCTTTGGAAATGTCAATGTGGCTTATGAAGTGGAAATCCACTTGAACATGTGACATGTTTTGATGACTGGCCCTTTAAGAGGCAGACCCTAGAAGTGGACAAACCCTTGAAGAGGTGACAAATTTAGGGAATTATGTCCTTTAAGAGGTTGACCAGGGTTGTGTACAAACCCTTGAAACAACAGTATTTTAAGTGTACTGGCCCTTTAAGAGGTGGACCTGGGAAGCTTACAGACCTTTAAAATTGGCAATACTTTAAGGTGACTGGCCTATGAAGAGGATGACCATGGAAGTGGACAGTCCTTAAAGATGCATTATTGTGTGTGGGTGGCCTTCTAAGAGACAACCCTGGGAATGGACAGACCTTTGGAAATGTCAATGTGGCTTATGAAGTGGAAAGCCACTTGAACATGTGACATGTTTTGCGGACTGGCCCTTTAAGAGGCAGACCCTAGAAGTGGACAAACCCTTGAAGAGGTGACAAATTTAGGGAATTATGTCCTTTAAGAGGTTGACCAGGGTTGTGTACAAACCCTCGAAACAACAGCATTTTAAGTGTACTGGCCCTTTAAGAGGTGGACCTGGGAAGCTTACGGACCTTTAAAATTCGCAATACTTTAAGGTGACTGGCCTATGAAGAGGATGACCATGGAAGTGGACAGTCCTTAAAGATGCATTATTGTGTGTGGGTGGCCTTCTAAGAGACAACCCTGGGAATGGACAGACCTTTGGAAATGTCAATGTGGCTTATGAAGTGGAAAGCCACTTGAACATGTGACATGTTTTGCGGACTGGCCCTTTAAGAGGCAGACCCTAGAAGTGGACAAACCCTTGAAGAGGTGACAAATTTAGGGAATTATGTCCTTTAAGAGGTTGACCAGGGTTGTGTACAAACCCTCGAAACAACAGCATTTTAAGTGTACTGGCCCTTTAAGAGGTGGACCTGGGAAGCTTACGGACCTTTAAAATTGGCAATACTTTAAGGTGACTGGCCTATGAAGAGGATGACCATGGAAGTGGACAGTCCTTAAAGATGCATTATTGTGTGTGGGTGGCCTTCTAAGAGACAACCCTGGGAATGGACAGACCTTTGGAAATGTCAATGTGGCTTATGAAGTGGAAATCCACTTGAACATGTGACATGTTTTGATGACTGGCCCTTTAAGAGGCAGACCCTAGAAGTGGACAAACCCTTGAAGAGGTGACAAATTTAGGGAATTATGTCCTTTAAGAGGTTGACCAGGGTTGTGTACAAACCCTTGAAACAACAGTATTTTAAGTGTACTGGCCCTTTAAGAGGTGGACCTGGGAAGCTTACAGACCTTTAAAATTGGCAATACTTTAAGGTGACTGGCCTATGAAGAGGATGACCATGGAAGTGGACAGTCCTTAAAGATGCATTATTGTGTGTGGGTGGCCTTCTAAGAGACAACCCAGGGAATGGACAGACCTTTGGAAATGTCAATGTGGCTTATGAAGTGGAAAGCCACTTGAACATGTGACATGTTTTGCGGACTGGCCCTTTAAGAGGCAGACCCTAGAAGTGGACAAACCCTTGAAGAGGTGACAAATTTAGGGAATTATGTCCTTTAAGAGGTTGACCAGGGTTGTGTACAAACCCTCGAAACAACAGTATTTTAAGTGTACTGGCCCTTTAAGAGGTGGACCTGGGAAGCTTACGGACCTTTAAAATTGGCAATACTTTAAGGTGACTGGCCTATGAAGAGGATGACCATGGAAGTGGACAGTCCTTAAAGATGCATTATTGTGTGTGGGTGGCCTTCTAAGAGACAACCCTGGGAATGGACAGACCTTTGGAAATGTCAATGTGGCTTATGAAGTGGAAATCCACTTGAACATGTGACATGTTTTGATGACTGGCCCTTTAAGAGGCAGACCCTAGATATGGACAAACCCTTGAAGAGGTGACAAATTTAAGGAATTATGTCCTTTAAGAGGTTGACCAGGGTTGTGTACAAACCCTCGAAACAACAGTATTTTAAGTGTACTGGCCCTTTAAGAGGTGGACCTGGGAAGCTTACGGACCTTTAAAATTGGCAATACTTTAAGGTGACTGGCCTATGAAGAGGATGACCATGGAAGTGGACAGTCCTTAAAGATGCATTATTGTGTGTGGGTGGCCTTCTAAGAGACAACCCTGGGAATGGACAGACCTTTGGAAATGTCAATGTGGCTTATGAAGTGGAAATCCACTTGAACATGTGACATGTTTTGATGACTGGCCCTTTAAGAGGCAGACCCTAGAAGTGGACAAACCCTTGAAGAGGTGACAAATTTAGGGAATTATGTCCTTTAAGAGGTTGACCAGGGTTGTGTACAAACCCTTGAAACAACAGTATTTTAAGTGTACTGGCCCTTTAAGAGGTGGACCTGGGAAGCTTACAGACCTTTAAAATTGGCAATACTTTAAGGTGACTGGCCTATGAAGAGGATGACCATGGAAGTGGACAGTCCTTAAAGATGCATTATTGTGTGTGGGTGGCCTTCTAAGAGACAACCCTGGGAATGGACAGACCTTTGGAAATGTCAATGTGGCTTATGAAGTGGAAAGCCACTTGAACATGTGACATGTTTTGCGGACTGGCCCTTTAAGAGGCAGACCCTAGAAGTGGACAAACCCTTGAAGAGGTGACAAATTTAGGGAATTATGTCCTTTAAGAGGTTGACCAGGGTTGTGTACAAACCCTCGAAACAACAGCATTTTAAGTGTACTGGCCCTTTAAGAGGTGGACCTGGGAAGCTTACGGACCTTTAAAATTCGCAATACTTTAAGGTGACTGGCCTATGAAGAGGATGACCATGGAAGTGGACAGTCCTTAAAGATGCATTATTGTGTGTGGGTGGCCTTCTAAGAGACAACCCTGGGAATGGACAGACCTTTGGAAATGTCAATGTGGCTTATGAAGTGGAAAGCCACTTGAACATGTGACATGTTTTGCGGACTGGCCCTTTAAGAGGCAGACCCTAGAAGTGGACAAACCCTTGAAGAGGTGACAAATTTAGGGAATTATGTCCTTTAAGAGGTTGACCAGGGTTGTGTACAAACCCTCGAAACAACAGCATTTTAAGTGTACTGGCCCTTTAAGAGGTGGACCTGGGAAGCTTACGGACCTTTAAAATTGGCAATACTTTAAGGTGACTGGCCTATGAAGAGGATGACCATGGAAGTGGACAGTCCTTAAAGATGCATTATTGTGTGTGGGTGGCCTTCTAAGAGACAACCCTGGGAATGGACAGACCTTTGGAAATGTCAATGTGGCTTATGAAGTGGAAATCCACTTGAACATGTGACATGTTTTGATGACTGGCCCTTTAAGAGGCAGACCCTAGAAGTGGACAAACCCTTGAAGAGGTGACAAATTTAGGGAATTATGTCCTTTAAGAGGTTGACCAGGGTTGTGTACAAACCCTTGAAACAACAGTATTTTAAGTGTACTGGCCCTTTAAGAGGTGGACCTGGGAAGCTTACAGACCTTTAAAATTGGCAATACTTTAAGGTGACTGGCCTATGAAGAGGATGACCATGGAAGTGGACAGTCCTTAAAGATGCATTATTGTGTGTGGGTGGCCTTCTAAGAGACAACCCAGGGAATGGACAGACCTTTGGAAATGTCAATGTGGCTTATGAAGTGGAAAGCCACTTGAACATGTGACATGTTTTGCGGACTGGCCCTTTAAGAGGCAGACCCTAGAAGTGGACAAACCCTTGAAGAGGTGACAAATTTAGGGAATTATGTCCTTTAAGAGGTTGACCAGGGTTGTGTACAAACCCTCGAAACAACAGTATTTTAAGTGTACTGGCCCTTTAAGAGGTGGACCTGGGAAGCTTACGGACCTTTAAAATTGGCAATACTTTAAGGTGACTGGCCTATGAAGAGGATGACCATGGAAGTGGACAGTCCTTAAAGATGCATTATTGTGTGTGGGTGGCCTTCTAAGAGACAACCCTGGGAATGGACAGACCTTTGGAAATGTCAATGTGGCTTATGAAGTGGAAATCCACTTGAACATGTGACATGTTTTGATGACTGGCCCTTTAAGAGGCAGACCCTAGATATGGACAAACCCTTGAAGAGGTGACAAATTTAAGGAATTATGTCCTTTAAGAGGTTGACCAGGGTTGTGTACAAACCCTCAAAACAACAGCATTTTAAGTGTACTGGCCCTTTAAGAGGTGGACCTGGGAAGCTTACGGACCATTAAAATTGGCAATACTTTAAGGTGACTGGCCTATGAAGAGGATGACCATGGAAGTGGACAGTCCTTAAAGATGCATTATTGTGTGTGGGTGGCCTTCTAAGAGACAACCCTGGGAATGGACAGACCTTTGGAAATGTCAATGTGGCTTATGAAGTGGAAAGCCACTTGAACATGTGACATGTTTTGCGGACTGGCCCTTTAAGAGGCAGACCCTAGAAGTGGACAAACCCTTGAAGAGGTGACAAATTTAGGGAATTATGTCCTTTAAGAGGTTGACCAGGGTTGTGTACAAACCCTCGAAACAACAGTATTTTAAGTGTACTGGCCCTTTAAGAGGTGGACCTGGGAAGCTTACGGACCTTTAAAATTGGCAATACTTTAAGGTGACTGGCCTATGAAGAGGATGACCATGGAAGTGGACAGTCCTTAAAGATGCATTATTGTGTGTGGGTGGCCTTCTAAGAGACAACCCTGGGAATGGACAGACCTTTGGAAATGTCAATGTGGCTTATGAAGTGGAAATCCACTTGAACATGTGACATGTTTTGATGACTGGCCCTTTAAGAGGCAGACCCTAGATATGGACAAACCCTTGAAGAGGTGACAAATTTAGGGAATTATGTCCTTTAAGAGGTTGACCAGGGTTGTGTACAAACCCTTGAAACAACAGTATTTTAAGTGTACTGGCCCTTTAAGAGGTGGACCTGGGAAGCTTACAGACCTTTAAAATTGGCAATACTTTAAGGTGACTGGCCTATGAAGAGGATGACCATGGAAGTGGACAGTCCTTAAAGATGCATTATTGTGTGTGGGTGGCCTTCTAAGAGACAACCCTGGGAATGGACAGACCTTTGGAAATGTCACTGTGGCTTATGAAGTGGAAAGCCACTTGAACATGTGACATGTTTTGCGGACTGGCCCTTTAAGAGGCAGACCCTAGAAGTGGACAAACCCTTGAAGAGGTGACAAATTTAGGGAATTATGTCCTTTAAGAGGTTGACCAGGGTTGTGTACAAACCCTCGAAACAACAGTATTTTAAGTGTACTGGCCCTTTAAGAGGTGGACCTGGGAAGCTTACGGACCTTTAAAATTGGCAATACTTTAAGGTGACTGGCCTATGAAGAGGATGACCATGGAAGTGGACAGTCCTTAAAGATGCATTATTGTGTGTGGGTGGCCTTCTAAGAGACAACCCTGGGAATGGACAGACCTTTGGAAATGTCAATGTGGCTTATGAAGTGGAAATCCACTTGAACATGTGACATGTTTTGATGACTGGCCCTTTAAGAGGCAGACCCTAGATATGGACAAACCCTTGAAGAGGTGACAAATTTAGGGGATTATGTCCTTTAAGAGGTTGACCAGGGTTGTGTACAAACCCTTGAAACAACAGTATTTTAAGTGTACTGGCCCTTTAAGAGGTGGACCTGGGAAGCTTACAGACCTTTAAAATTGGCAATACTTTAAGGTGACTGGCCTATGAAGAGGATGACCATGGAAGTGGACAGTCCTTAAAGATGCATTATTGTGTGTGGGTGGCCTTCTAAGAGACAACCCTGGGAATGGACAGACCTTTGGAAATGTCACTGTGGCTTATGAAGTGGAAAGCCACTTGAACATGTGACATGTTTTGCGGACTGGCCCTTTAAGAGGCAGACCCTAGAAGTGGACAAACCCTTGAAGAGGTGACAAATTTAGGGAATTATGTCCTTTAAGAGGTTGACCAGGGTTGTGTACAAACCCTCGAAACAACAGTATTTTAAGTGTACTGGCCCTTTAAGAGGTGGACCTGGGAAGCTTACGGACCTTTAAAATTGGCAATACTTTAAGGTGACTGGCCTATGAAGAGGATGACCATGGAAGTGGACAGTCCTTAAAGATGCATTATTGTGTGTGGGTGGCCTTCTAAGAGACAACCCTGGGAATGGACAGACTTTTGGAAATGTCACTGTGGCTTATGAAGTGGAAAGCCACTTGAACATGTGACATGTTTTGCGGACTGGCCCTTTAAGAGGCAGACCCTAGAAGTGGACAAACCCTTGAAGAGGTGACAAATTTAGGGAATTATGTCCTTTAAGAGGTTGACCAGGGTTGTGTACAAACCCTCGAAACAACAGTATTTTAAGTGTACTGGCCCTTTAAGAGGTGGACCTGGGAAGCTTACGGACCTTTAAAATTGGCAATACTTTAAGGTGACTGGCCTATGAAGAGGATGACCATGGAAGTGGACAGTCCTTAAAGATGCATTATTGTGTGTGGGTGGCCTTCTAAGAGACAACCCTGGGAATGGACAGACCTTTGGAAATGTCAATGTGGCTTATGAAGTGGAAATCCACTTGAACATGTGACATGTTTTGATGACTGGCCCTTTAAGAGGCAGACCCTAGATATGGACAAACCCTTGAAGAGGTGACAAATTTAGGGAATTATGTCCTTTAAGAGGTTGACCAGGGTTGTGTACAAACCCTTGAAACAACAGTATTTTAAGTGTACTGGCCCTTTAAGAGGTGGACCTGGGAAGCTTACAGACCTTTAAAATTGGCAATACTTTAAGGTGACTGGCCTATGAAGAGGATGACCATGGAAGTGGACAGTCCTTAAAGATGCATTATTGTGTGTGGGTGGCCTTCTAAGAGACAACCCTGGGAATGGACAGACCTTTGGAAATGTCAATGTGGCTTATGAAGTGGAAAGCCACTTGAACATGTGACATGTTTTGCGGACTGGCCCTTTAAGAGGCAGACCCTAGAAGTGGACAAACCCTTGAAGAGGTGACAAATTTAGGGAATTATGTCCTTTAAGAGGTTGACCAGGGTTGTGTACAAACCCTCGAAACAACAGCATTTTAAGTGTACTGGCCCTTTAAGAGGTGGACCTGGGAAGCTTACGGACCTTTAAAATTCGCAATACTTTAAGGTGACTGGCCTATGAAGAGGATGACCATGGAAGTGGACAGTCCTTAAAGATGCATTATTGTGTGTGGGTGGCCTTCTAAGAGACAACCCTGGGAATGGACAGACCTTTGGAAATGTCACTGTGGCTTATGAAGTGGAAAGCCACTTGAACATGTGACATGTTTTGCGGACTGGCCCTTTAAGAGGCAGACCCTAGAAGTGGACAAACCCTTGAAGAGGTGACAAATTTAGGGAATTATGTCCTTTAAGAGGTTGACCAGGGTTGTGTACAAACCCTCGAAACAACAGTATTTTAAGTGTACTGGCCCTTTAAGAGGTGGACCTGGGAAGCTTACGGACCTTTAAAATTGGCAATACTTTAAGGTGACTGGCCTATGAAGAGGATGACCATGGAAGTGGACAGTCCTTAAAGATGCATTATTGTGTGTGGGTGGCCTTCTAAGAGACAACCCTGGGAATGGACAGACCTTTGGAAATGTCAATGTGGCTTATGAAGTGGAAATCCACTTGAACATGTGACATGTTTTGATGACTGGCCCTTTAAGAGGCAGACCCTAGAAGTGGACAAACCCTTGAAGAGGTGACAAATTTAGGGAATTATGTCCTTTAAGAGGTTGACCAGGGTTGTGTACAAACCCTCGAAACAACAGTATTTTAAGTGTACTGGCCCTTTAAGAGGTGGACCTGGGAAGCTTACGGACCTTTAAAATTGGCAATACTTTAAGGTGACTGGCCTATGAAGAGGATGACCATGGAAGTGGACAGTCCTTAAAGATGCATTATTGTGTGTGGGTGGCCTTCTAAGAGACAACCCTGGGAATGGACAGACTTTTGGAAATGTCACTGTGGCTTATGAAGTGGAAAGCCACTTGAACATGTGACATGTTTTGCGGACTGGCCCTTTAAGAGGCAGACCCTAGAAGTGGACAAACCCTTGAAGAGGTGACAAATTTAGGGAATTATGTCCTTTAAGAGGTTGACCAGGGTTGTGTACAAACCCTCGAAACAACAGTATTTTAAGTGTACTGGCCCTTTAAGAGGTGGACCTGGGAAGCTTACGGACCTTTAAAATTGGCAATACTTTAAGGTGACTGGCCTATGAAGAGGATGACCATGGAAGTGGACAGTCCTTAAAGATGCATTATTGTGTGTGGGTGGCCTTCTAAGAGACAACCCTGGGAATGGACAGACCTTTGGAAATGTCAATGTGGCTTATGAAGTGGAAATCCACTTGAACATGTGACATGTTTTGATGACTGGCCCTTTAAGAGGCAGACCCTAGATATGGACAAACCCTTGTAGAGGTGACAAATTTAGGGAATTATGTCCTTTAAGAGGTTGACCAGGGTTGTGTACAAACCCTTGAAACAACAGTATTTTAAGTGTACTGGCCCTTTAAGAGGTGGATCTGGGAAGCTTACAGACCTTTAAAATTGGCAATACTTTAAGGTGACTGGCCTATGAAGAGGATGACCATGGAAGTGGACAGTCCTTAAAGATGCATTATTGTGTGTGGGTGGCCTTCTAAGAGACAACCCTGGGAATGGACAGACCTTTGGAAATGTCAATGTGGCTTATGAAGTGGAAAGCCACTTGAACATGTGACATGTTTTGCGGACTGGCCCTTTAAGAGGCAGACCCTAGAAGTGGACAAACCCTTGAAGAGGTGACAAATTTAGGGAATTATGTCCTTTAAGAGGTTGACCAGGGTTGTGTACAAACCCTCGAAACAACAGCATTTTAAGTGTACTGGCCCTTTAAGAGGTGGACCTGGGAAGCTTACGGACCTTTAAAATTCGCAATACTTTAAGGTGACTGGCCTATGAAGAGGATGACCATGGAAGTGGACAGTCCTTAAAGATGCATTATTGTGTGTGGGTGGCCTTCTAAGAGACAACCCTGGGAATGGACAGACCTTTGGAAATGTCAATGTGGCTTATGAAGTGGAAAGCCACTTGAACATGTGACATGTTTTGCGGACTGGCCCTTTAAGAGGCAGACCCTAGAAGTGGACAAACCCTTGAAGAGGTGACAAATTTAGGGAATTATGTCCTTTAAGAGGTTGACCAGGGTTGTGTACAAACCCTCGAAACAACAGCATTTTAAGTGTACTGGCCCTTTAAGAGGTGGACCTGGGAAGCTTACGGACCTTTAAAATTGGCAATACTTTAAGGTGACTGGCCTATGAAGAGGATGACCATGGAAGTGGACAGTCCTTAAAGATGCATTATTGTGTGTGGGTGGCCTTCTAAGAGACAACCCTGGGAATGGACAGACCTTTGGAAATGTCAATGTGGCTTATGAAGTGGAAATCCACTTGAACATGTGACATGTTTTGATGACTGGCCCTTTAAGAGGCAGACCCTAGAAGTGGACAAACCCTTGAAGAGGTGACAAATTTAGGGAATTATGTCCTTTAAGAGGTTGACCAGGGTTGTGTACAAACCCTTGAAACAACAGTATTTTAAGTGTACTGGCCCTTTAAGAGGTGGACCTGGGAAGCTTACAGACCTTTAAAATTGGCAATACTTTAAGGTGACTGGCCTATGAAGAGGATGACCATGGAAGTGGACAGTCCTTAAAGATGCATTATTGTGTGTGGGTGGCCTTCTAAGAGACAACCCAGGGAATGGACAGACCTTTGGAAATGTCAATGTGGCTTATGAAGTGGAAAGCCACTTGAACATGTGACATGTTTTGCGGACTGGCCCTTTAAGAGGCAGACCCTAGAAGTGGACAAACCCTTGAAGAGGTGACAAATTTAGGGAATTATGTCCTTTAAGAGGTTGACCAGGGTTGTGTACAAACCCTCAAAACAACAGCATTTTAAGTGTACTGGCCCTTTAAGAGGTGGACCTGGGAAGCTTACGGACCATTAAAATTGGCAATACTTTAAGGTGACTGGCCTATGAAGAGGATGACCATGGAAGTGGACAGTCCTTAAAGATGCATTATTGTGTGTGGGTGGCCTTCTAAGAGACAACCCTGGGAATGGACAGACCTTTGGAAATGTCAATGTGGCTTATGAAGTGGAAAGCCACTTGAACATGTGACATGTTTTGCGGACTGGCCCTTTAAGAGGCAGACCCTAGAAGTGGACAAACCCTTGAAGAGGTGACAAATTTAGGGAATTATGTCCTTTAAGAGGTTGACCAGGGTTGTGTACAAACCCTCGAAACAACAGTATTTTAAGTGTACTGGCCCTTTAAGAGGTGGACCTGGGAAGCTTACGGACCTTTAAAATTGGCAATACTTTAAGGTGACTGGCCTATGAAGAGGATGACCATGGAAGTGGACAGTCCTTAAAGATGCATTATTGTGTGTGGGTGGCCTTCTAAGAGACAACCCTGGGAATGGACAGACCTTTGGAAATGTCAATGTGGCTTATGAAGTGGAAATCCACTTGAACATGTGACATGTTTTGATGACTGGCCCTTTAAGAGGCAGACCCTAGATATGGACAAACCCTTGAAGAGGTGACAAATTTAGGGAATTATGTCCTTTAAGAGGTTGACCAGGGTTGTGTACAAACCCTTGAAACAACAGTATTTTAAGTGTACTGGCCCTTTAAGAGGTGGACCTGGGAAGCTTACAGACCTTTAAAATTGGCAATACTTTAAGGTGACTGGCCTATGAAGAGGATGACCATGGAAGTGGACAGTCCTTAAAGATGCATTATTGTGTGTGGGTGGCCTTCTAAGAGACAACCCTGGGAATGGACAGACCTTTGGAAATGTCACTGTGGCTTATGAAGTGGAAAGCCACTTGAACATGTGACATGTTTTGCGGACTGGCCCTTTAAGAGGCAGACCCTAGAAGTGGACAAACCCTTGAAGAGGTGACAAATTTAGGGAATTATGTCCTTTAAGAGGTTGACCAGGGTTGTGTACAAACCCTCGAAACAACAGTATTTTAAGTGTACTGGCCCTTTAAGAGGTGGACCTGGGAAGCTTACGGACCTTTAAAATTGGCAATACTTTAAGGTGACTGGCCTATGAAGAGGATGACCATGGAAGTGGACAGTCCTTAAAGATGCATTATTGTGTGTGGGTGGCCTTCTAAGAGACAACCCTGGGAATGGACAGACCTTTGGAAATGTCAATGTGGCTTATGAAGTGGAAATCCACTTGAACATGTGACATGTTTTGATGACTGGCCCTTTAAGAGGCAGACCCTAGATATGGACAAACCCTTGAAGAGGTGACAAATTTAGGGGATTATGTCCTTTAAGAGGTTGACCAGGGTTGTGTACAAACCCTTGAAACAACAGTATTTTAAGTGTACTGGCCCTTTAAGAGGTGGACCTGGGAAGCTTACAGACCTTTAAAATTGGCAATACTTTAAGGTGACTGGCCTATGAAGAGGATGACCATGGAAGTGGACAGTCCTTAAAGATGCATTATTGTGTGTGGGTGGCCTTCTAAGAGACAACCCTGGGAATGGACAGACCTTTGGAAATGTCACTGTGGCTTATGAAGTGGAAAGCCACTTGAACATGTGACATGTTTTGCGGACTGGCCCTTTAAGAGGCAGACCCTAGAAGTGGACAAACCCTTGAAGAGGTGACAAATTTAGGGAATTATGTCCTTTAAGAGGTTGACCAGGGTTGTGTACAAACCCCCGAAACAACAGTATTTTAAGTGTACTGGCCCTTTAAGAGGTGGACCTGGGAAGCTTACGGACCTTTAAAATTGGCAATACTTTAAGGTGACTGGCCTATGAAGAGGATGACCATGGAAGTGGACAGTCCTTAAAGATGCATTATTGTGTGTGGGTGGCCTTCTAAGAGACAACCCTGGGAATGGACAGACTTTTGGAAATGTCACTGTGGCTTATGAAGTGGAAAGCCACTTGAACATGTGACATGTTTTGCGGACTGGCCCTTTAAGAGGCAGACCCTAGAAGTGGACAAACCCTTGAAGAGGTGACAAATTTAGGGAATTATGTCCTTTAAGAGGTTGACCAGGGTTGTGTACAAACCCTCGAAACAACAGTATTTTAAGTGTACTGGCCCTTTAAGAGGTGGACCTGGGAAGCTTACGGACCTTTAAAATTGGCAATACTTTAAGGTGACTGGCCTATGAAGAGGATGACCATGGAAGTGGACAGTCCTTAAAGATGCATTATTGTGTGTGGGTGGCCTTCTAAGAGACAACCCTGGGAATGGACAGACCTTTGGAAATGTCAATGTGGCTTATGAAGTGGAAATCCACTTGAACATGTGACATGTTTTGATGACTGGCCCTTTAAGAGGCAGACCCTAGATATGGACAAACCCTTGAAGAGGTGACAAATTTAGGGAATTATGTCCTTTAAGAGGTTGACCAGGGTTGTGTACAAACCCTTGAAACAACAGTATTTTAAGTGTACTGGCCCTTTAAGAGGTGGACCTGGGAAGCTTACAGACCTTTAAAATTGGCAATACTTTAAGGTGACTGGCCTATGAAGAGGATGACCATGGAAGTGGACAGTCCTTAAAGATGCATTATTGTGTGTGGGTGGCCTTCTAAGAGACAACCCTGGGAATGGACAGACCTTTGGAAATGTCAATGTGGCTTATGAAGTGGAAAGCCACTTGAACATGTGACATGTTTTGCGGACTGGCCCTTTAAGAGGCAGACCCTAGAAGTGGACAAACCCTTGAAGAGGTGACAAATTTAGGGAATTATGTCCTTTAAGAGGTTGACCAGGGTTGTGTACAAACCCTCGAAACAACAGCATTTTAAGTGTACTGGCCCTTTAAGAGGTGGACCTGGGAAGCTTACGGACCTTTAAAATTCGCAATACTTTAAGGTGACTGGCCTATGAAGAGGATGACCATGGAAGTGGACAGTCCTTAAAGATGCATTATTGTGTGTGGGTGGCCTTCTAAGAGACAACCCTGGGAATGGACAGACCTTTGGAAATGTCAATGTGGCTTATGAAGTGGAAAGCCACTTGAACATGTGACATGTTTTGCGGACTGGCCCTTTAAGAGGCAGACCCTAGAAGTGGACAAACCCTTGAAGAGGTGACAAATTTAGGGAATTATGTCCTTTAAGAGGTTGACCAGGGTTGTGTACAAACCCTCGAAACAACAGCATTTTAAGTGTACTGGCCCTTTAAGAGGTGGACCTGGGAAGCTTACGGACCTTTAAAATTGGCAATACTTTAAGGTGACTGGCCTATGAAGAGGATGACCATGGAAGTGGACAGTCCTTAAAGATGCATTATTGTGTGTGGGTGGCCTTCTAAGAGACAACCCTGGGAATGGACAGACCTTTGGAAATGTCAATGTGGCTTATGAAGTGGAAATCCACTTGAACATGTGACATGTTTTGATGACTGGCCCTTTAAGAGGCAGACCCTAGATATGGACAAACCCTTGAAGAGGTGACAAATTTAAGGAATTATGTCCTTTAAGAGGTTGACCAGGGTTGTGTACAAACCCTCAAAACAACAGCATTTTAAGTGTACTGGCCCTTTAAGAGGTGGACCTGGGAAGCTTACGGACCATTAAAATTGGCAATACTTTAAGGTGACTGGCCTATGAAGAGGATGACCATGGAAGTGGACAGTCCTTAAAGATGCATTATTGTGTGTGGGTGGCCTTCTAAGAGACAACCCTGGGAATGGACAGACCTTTGGAAATGTCAATGTGGCTTATGAAGTGGAAAGCCACTTGAACATGTGACATGTTTTGCGGACTGGCCCTTTAAGAGGCAGACCCTAGAAGTGGACAAACCCTTGAAGAGGTGACAAATTTAGGGAATTATGTCCTTTAAGAGGTTGACCAGGGTTGTGTACAAACCCTCGAAACAACAGTATTTTAAGTGTACTGGCCCTTTAAGAGGTGGACCTGGGAAGCTTACGGACCTTTAAAATTGGCAATACTTTAAGGTGACTGGCCTATGAAGAGGATGACCATGGAAGTGGACAGTCCTTAAAGATGCATTATTGTGTGTGGGTGGCCTTCTAAGAGACAACCCTGGGAATGGACAGACCTTTGGAAATGTCAATGTGGCTTATGAAGTGGAAATCCACTTGAACATGTGACATGTTTTGATGACTGGCCCTTTAAGAGGCAGACCCTAGATATGGACAAACCCTTGAAGAGGTGACAAATTTAGGGAATTATGTCCTTTAAGAGGTTGACCAGGGTTGTGTACAAACCCTTGAAACAACAGTATTTTAAGTGTACTGGCCCTTTAAGAGGTGGACCTGGGAAGCTTACAGACCTTTAAAATTGGCAATACTTTAAGGTGACTGGCCTATGAAGAGGATGACCATGGAAGTGGACAGTCCTTAAAGATGCATTATTGTGTGTGGGTGGCCTTCTAAGAGACAACCCTGGGAATGGACAGACCTTTGGAAATGTCACTGTGGCTTATGAAGTGGAAAGCCACTTGAACATGTGACATGTTTTGCGGACTGGCCCTTTAAGAGGCAGACCCTAGAAGTGGACAAACCCTTGAAGAGGTGACAAATTTAGGGAATTATGTCCTTTAAGAGGTTGACCAGGGTTGTGTACAAACCCTCGAAACAACAGTATTTTAAGTGTACTGGCCCTTTAAGAGGTGGACCTGGGAAGCTTACGGACCTTTAAAATTGGCAATACTTTAAGGTGACTGGCCTATGAAGAGGATGACCATGGAAGTGGACAGTCCTTAAAGATGCATTATTGTGTGTGGGTGGCCTTCTAAGAGACAACCCTGGGAATGGACAGACCTTTGGAAATGTCAATGTGGCTTATGAAGTGGAAATCCACTTGAACATGTGACATGTTTTGATGACTGGCCCTTTAAGAGGCAGACCCTAGATATGGACAAACCCTTGAAGAGGTGACAAATTTAGGGGATTATGTCCTTTAAGAGGTTGACCAGGGTTGTGTACAAACCCTTGAAACAACAGTATTTTAAGTGTACTGGCCCTTTAAGAGGTGGACCTGGGAAGCTTACAGACCTTTAAAATTGGCAATACTTTAAGGTGACTGGCCTATGAAGAGGATGACCATGGAAGTGGACAGTCCTTAAAGATGCATTATTGTGTGTGGGTGGCCTTCTAAGAGACAACCCTGGGAATGGACAGACCTTTGGAAATGTCACTGTGGCTTATGAAGTGGAAAGCCACTTGAACATGTGACATGTTTTGCGGACTGGCCCTTTAAGAGGCAGACCCTAGAAGTGGACAAACCCTTGAAGAGGTGACAAATTTAGGGAATTATGTCCTTTAAGAGGTTGACCAGGGTTGTGTACAAACCCTCGAAACAACAGTATTTTAAGTGTACTGGCCCTTTAAGAGGTGGACCTGGGAAGCTTACGGACCTTTAAAATTGGCAATACTTTAAGGTGACTGGCCTATGAAGAGGATGACCATGGAAGTGGACAGTCCTTAAAGATGCATTATTGTGTGTGGGTGGCCTTCTAAGAGACAACCCTGGGAATGGACAGACTTTTGGAAATGTCACTGTGGCTTATGAAGTGGAAAGCCACTTGAACATGTGACATGTTTTGCGGACTGGCCCTTTAAGAGGCAGACCCTAGAAGTGGACAAACCCTTGAAGAGGTGACAAATTTAGGGAATTATGTCCTTTAAGAGGTTGACCAGGGTTGTGTACAAACCCTCGAAACAACAGTATTTTAAGTGTACTGGCCCTTTAAGAGGTGGACCTGGGAAGCTTACGGACCTTTAAAATTGGCAATACTTTAAGGTGACTGGCCTATGAAGAGGATGACCATGGAAGTGGACAGTCCTTAAAGATGCATTATTGTGTGTGGGTGGCCTTCTAAGAGACAACCCTGGGAATGGACAGACCTTTGGAAATGTCAATGTGGCTTATGAAGTGGAAAGCCACTTTAACATGTGACATGTTTTGATGACTGGCCCTTTAAGAGGCAGACCCTAGATATGGACAAACCCTTGAAGAGGTGACAAATTTAGGGAATTATGTCCTTTAAGAGGTTGACCAGGGTTGTGTACAAACCCTTGAAACAACAGTATTTTAAGTGTACTGGCCCTTTAAGAGGTGGACCTGGGAAGCTTACAGACCTTTAAAATTGGCAATACTTTAAGGTGACTGGCCTATGAAGAGGATGACCATGGAAGTGGACAGTCCTTAAAGATGCATTATTGTGTGTGGGTGGCCTTCTAAGAGACAACCCTGGGAATGGACAGACCTTTGGAAATGTCAATGTGGCTTATGAAGTGGAAAGCCACTTGAACATGTGACATGTTTTGCGGACTGGCCCTTTAAGAGGCAGACCCTAGAAGTGGACAAACCCTTGAAGAGGTGACAAATTTAGGGAATTATGTCCTTTAAGAGGTTGACCAGGGTTGTGTACAAACCCTCGAAACAACAGCATTTTAAGTGTACTGGCCCTTTAAGAGGTGGACCTGGGAAGCTTACGGACCTTTAAAATTCGCAATACTTTAAGGTGACTGGCCTATGAAGAGGATGACCATGGAAGTGGACAGTCCTTAAAGATGCATTATTGTGTGTGGGTGGCCTTCTAAGAGACAACCCTGGGAATGGACAGACCTTTGGAAATGTCAATGTGGCTTATGAAGTGGAAAGCCACTTGAACATGTGACATGTTTTGCGGACTGGCCCTTTAAGAGGCAGACCCTAGAAGTGGACAAACCCTTGAAGAGGTGACAAATTTAGGGAATTATGTCCTTTAAGAGGTTGACCAGGGTTGTGTACAAACCCTCGAAACAACAGCATTTTAAGTGTACTGGCCCTTTAAGAGGTGGACCTGGGAAGCTTACGGACCTTTAAAATTGGCAATACTTTAAGGTGACTGGCCTATGAAGAGGATGACCATGGAAGTGGACAGTCCTTAAAGATGCATTATTGTGTGTGGGTGGCCTTCTAAGAGACAACCCTGGGAATGGACAGACCTTTGGAAATGTCAATGTGGCTTATGAAGTGGAAATCCACTTGAACATGTGACATGTTTTGATGACTGGCCCTTTAAGAGGCAGACCCTAGAAGTGGACAAACCCTTGAAGAGGTGACAAATTTAGGGAATTATGTCCTTTAAGAGGTTGACCAGGGTTGTGTACAAACCCTTGAAACAACAGCATTTTAAGTGTACTGGCCCTTTAAGAGGTGGACCTGGGAAGCTTACAGACCTTTAAAATTGGCAATACTTTAAGGTGACTGGCCTATGAAGAGGATGACCATGGAAGTGGACAGTCCTTAAAGATGCATTATTGTGTGTGGGTGGCCTTCTAAGAGACAACCCAGGGAATGGACAGACCTTTGGAAATGTCAATGTGGCTTATGAAGTGGAAAGCCACTTGAACATGTGACATGTTTTGCGGACTGGCCCTTTAAGAGGCAGACCCTAGAAGTGGACAAACCCTTGAAGAGGTGACAAATTTAGGGAATTATGTCCTTTAAGAGGTTGACCAGGGTTGTGTACAAACCCTCGAAACAACAGTATTTTAAGTGTACTGGCCCTTTAAGAGGTGGACCTGGGAAGCTTACGGACCTTTAAAATTGGCAATACTTTAAGGTGACTGGCCTATGAAGAGGATGACCATGGAAGTGGACAGTCCTTAAAGATGCATTATTGTGTGTGGGTGGCCTTCTAAGAGACAACCATGGGAATGGACAGACCTTTGGAAATGTCAATGTGGCTTATGAAGTGGAAATCCACTTGAACATGTGACATGTTTTGATGACTGGCCCTTTAAGAGGCAGACCCTAGATATGGACAAACCCTTGAAGAGGTGACAAATTTAAGGAATTATGTCCTTTAAGAGGTTGACCAGGGTTGTGTACAAACCCTCAAAACAACAGCATTTTAAGTGTACTGGCCCTTTAAGAGGTGGACCTGGGAAGCTTACGGACCATTAAAATTGGCAATACTTTAAGGTGACTGGCCTATGAAGAGGATGACCATGGAAGTGGACAGTCCTTAAAGATGCATTATTGTGTGTGGGTGGCCTTCTAAGAGACAACCCTGGGAATGGACAGACCTTTGGAAATGTCAATGTGGCTTATGAAGTGGAAAGCCACTTGAACATGTGACATGTTTTGCGGACTGGCCCTTTAAGAGGCAGACCCTAGAAGTGGACAAACCCTTGAAGAGGTGACAAATTTAGGGAATTATGTCCTTTAAGAGGTTGACCAGGGTTGTGTACAAACCCTCGAAACAACAGTATTTTAAGTGTACTGGCCCTTTAAGAGGTGGACCTGGGAAGCTTACGGACCTTTAAAATTGGCAATACTTTAAGGTGACTGGCCTATGAAGAGGATGACCATGGAAGTGGACAGTCCTTAAAGATGCATTATTGTGTGTGGGTGGCCTTCTAAGAGACAACCCTGGGAATGGACAGACCTTTGGAAATGTCAATGTGGCTTATGAAGTGGAAATCCACTTGAACATGTGACATGTTTTGATGACTGGCCCTTTAAGAGGCAGACCCTAGATATGGACAAACCCTTGAAGAGGTGACAAATTTAGGGAATTATGTCCTTTAAGAGGTTGACCAGGGTTGTGTACAAACCCTTGAAACAACAGTATTTTAAGTGTACTGGCCCTTTAAGAGGTGGACCTGGGAAGCTTACAGACCTTTAAAATTGGCAATACTTTAAGGTGACTGGCCTATGAAGAGGATGACCATGGAAGTGGACAGTCCTTAAAGATGCATTATTGTGTGTGGGTGGCCTTCTAAGAGACAACCCTGGGAATGGACAGACCTTTGGAAATGTCAATGTGGCTTATGAAGTGGAAAGCCACTTGAACATGTGACATGTTTTGCGGACTGGCCCTTTAAGAGGCAGACCCTAGAAGTGGACAAACCCTTGAAGAGGTGACAAATTTAGGGAATTATGTCCTTTAAGAGGTTGACCAGGGTTGTGTACAAACCCTCGAAACAACAGCATTTTAAGTGTACTGGCCCTTTAAGAGGTGGACCTGGGAAGCTTACGGACCTTTAAAATTCGCAATACTTTAAGGTGACTGGCCTATGAAGAGGATGACCATGGAAGTGGACAGTCCTTAAAGATGCATTATTGTGTGTGGGTGGCCTTCTAAGAGACAACCCTGGGAATGGACAGACCTTTGGAAATGTCAATGTGGCTTATGAAGTGGAAAGCCACTTGAACATGTGACATGTTTTGCGGACTGGCCCTTTAAGAGGCAGACCCTAGAAGTGGACAAACCCTTGAAGAGGTGACAAATTTAGGGAATTATGTCCTTTAAGAGGTTGACCAGGGTTGTGTACAAACCCTCGAAACAGCATTTTAAGTGTACTGGCCCTTTAAGAGGTGGACCTGGGAAGCTTACGGACCTTTAAAATTGGCAATACTTTAAGGTGACTGGCCTATGAAGAGGATGACCATGGAAGTGGACAGTCCTTAAAGATGCATTATTGTGTGTGGGTGGCCTTCTAAGAGACAACCCTGGGAATGGACAGACCTTTGGAAATGTCAATGTGGCTTATGAAGTGGAAATCCACTTGAACATGTGACATGTTTTGATGACTGGCCCTTTAAGAGGCAGACCCTAGAAGTGGACAAACCCTTGAAGAGGTGACACATTTAGGGAATTATGTCCTTTAAGAGGTTGACCAGGGTTGTGTACAAACCCTTGAAACAACAGCATTTTAAGTGTACTGGCCCTTTAAGAGGTGGACCTGGGAAGCTTACAGACCTTTAAAATTGGCAATACTTTAAGGTGACTGGCCTATGAAGAGGATGACCATGGAAGTGGACAGTCCTTAAAGATGCATTATTGTGTGTGGGTGGCCTTCTAAGAGACAACCCTGGGAATGGACAGACCTTTGGAAATGTCAATGTGGCTTATGAAGTGGAAATCCACTTGAACATGTGACATGTTTTGATGACTGGCCCTTTAAGAGGCAGACCCTAGATATGGACAAACCCTTGAAGAGGTGACAAATTTAGGGAATTATGTCCTTTAAGAGGTTGACCAGGGTTGTGTACAAACCCTTGAAACAACAGTATTTTAAGTGTACTGGCCCTTTAAGAGGTGGACCTGGGAAGCTTACAGACCTTTAAAATTGGCAATACTTTAAGGTGACTGGCCTATGAAGAGGATGACCATGGAAGTGGACAGTCCTTAAAGATGCATTATTGTGTGTGGGTGGCCTTCTAAGAGACAACCCTGGGAATGGACAGACCTTTGGAAATGTCAATGTGGCTTATGAAGTGGAAAGCCACTTGATCATGTGACATGTTTTGCGGACTGGCCCTTTAAGAGGCAGACCCTAGAAGTGGACAAACCCTTGAAGAGGTGACAAATTTAGGGAATTATGTCCTTTAAGAGGTTGACCAGGGTTGTGTACAAACCCTCGAAACAACAGCATTTTAAGTGTACTGGCCCTTTAAGAGGTGGACCTGGGAAGCTTACGGACCTTTAAAATTCGCAATACTTTAAGGTGACTGGCCTATGAAGAGGATGACCATGGAAGTGGACAGTCCTTAAAGATGCATTATTGTGTGTGGGTGGCCTTCTAAGAGACAACCCTGGGAATGGACAGACCTTTGGAAATGTCAATGTGGCTTATGAAGTGGAAAGCCACTTGAACATGTGACATGTTTTGCGGACTGGCCCTTTAAGAGGCAGACCCTAGAAGTGGACAAACCCTTGAAGAGGTGACAAATTTAGGGAATTATGTCCTTTAAGAGGTTGACCAGGGTTGTGTACAAACCCTCGAAACAACAGCATTTTAAGTGTACTGGCCCTTTAAGAGGTGGACCTGGGAAGCTTACGGACCTTTAAAATTGGCAATACTTTAAGGTGACTGGCCTATGAAGAGGATGACCATGGAAGTGGACAGTCCTTAAAGATGCATTATTGTGTGTGGGTGGCCTTCTAAGAGACAACCCTGGGAATGGACAGACCTTTGGAAATGTCAATGTGGCTTATGAAGTGGAAATCCACTTGAACATGTGACATGTTTTGATGACTGGCCCTTTAAGAGGCAGACCCTAGAAGTGGACAAACCCTTGAAGAGGTGACAAATTTAGGGAATTATGTCCTTTAAGAGGTTGACCAGGGTTGTGTACAAACCCTTGAAACAACAGCATTTTAAGTGTACTGGCCCTTTAAGAGGTGGACCTGGGAAGCTTACAGACCTTTAAAATTGGCAATACTTTAAGGTGACTGGCCTATGAAGAGGATGACCATGGAAGTGGACAGTCCTTAAAGATGCATTATTGTGTGTGGGTGGCCTTCTAAGAGACAACCCAGGGAATGGACAGACCTTTGGAAATGTCAATGTGGCTTATGAAGTGGAAAGCCACTTGAACATGTGACATGTTTTGCGGACTGGCCCTTTAAGAGGCAGACCCTAGAAGTGGACAAACCCTTGAAGAGGTGACAAATTTAGGGAATTATGTCCTTTAAGAGGTTGACCAGGGTTGTGTACAAACCCTCGAAACAACAGTATTTTAAGTGTACTGGCCCTTTAAGAGGTGGACCTGGGAAGCTTACGGACCTTTAAAATTGGCAATACTTTAAGGTGACTGGCCTATGAAGAGGATGACCATGGAAGTGGACAGTCCTTAAAGATGCATTATTGTGTGTGGGTGGCCTTCTAAGAGACAACCCTGGGAATGGACAGACCTTTGGAAATGTCAATGTGGCTTATGAAGTGGAAATCCACTTGAACATGTGACATGTTTTGATGACTGGCCCTTTAAGAGGCAGACCCTAGATATGGACAAACCCTTGAAGAGGTGACAAATTTAGGGAATTATGTCCTTTAAGAGGTTGACCAGGGTTGTGTACAAACCCTTGAAACAACAGTATTTTAAGTGTACTGGCCCTTTAAGAGGTGGACCTGGGAAGCTTACAGACCTTTAAAATTGGCAATACTTTAAGGTGACTGGCCTATGAAGAGGATGACCATGGAAGTGGACAGTCCTTAAAGATGCATTATTGTGTGTGGGTGGCCTTCTAAGAGACAACCCTGGGAATGGACAGACCTTTGGAAATGTCAATGTGGCTTATGAAGTGGAAATCCACTTGAACATGTGACATGTTTTGATGACTGGCCCTTTAAGAGGCAGACCCTAGATATGGACAAACCCTTGAAGAGGTGACAAATTTAGGGAATTATGTCCTTTAAGAGGTTGACCAGGGTTGTGTACAAACCCTCGAAACAACAGCATTTTAAGTGTACTGGTGTACTGGCCCTTTAAGAGGTGGACCAGGGAAGCTTACGGACCTTTAAAATTGGCAATACTTTAAGGTGACTGGCCTATGAAGAGGATGACCATGGAAGTGGACAGTCCTTAAAGATGCATTATTGTGTGTGGGTGGCCTTCTAAGAGACAACCCTGGGAATGGACAGACCTTTGGAAATGTCAATGTGGCTTATGAAGTGGAAATCCACTTGAACATGTGACATGTTTTGATGACTGGCCCTTTAAGAGGCAGACCCTAGATATGGACAAACCCTTGAAGAGGTGACAAATTTAGGGAATTATGTCCTTTAAGAGGTTGACCAGGGTTGTGTACAAACCCTCGAAACAACAGCATTTTAAGTGTACTGGCCCTTTAAGAGGTGGACCTGGGAAGCTTACAGACCTTTAAAATTGGCAATACTTTAAGGTGACTGGCCTATGAAGAGGATGACCATGGAAGTGGACAGTCCTTAAAGATGCATTATTGTGTGTGGGTGGCCTTCTAAGAGACAACCCTGGGAATGGACAGACGTTTGGAAATGTCAATGTGGCTTATGAAGTGGAAAGCCACTTGAACATGTGACATGTTTTGCGGACTGGCCCTTTAAGAGGCAGACCCTAGAAGTGGACAAACCCTTGAAGAGGTGACAAATTTAGGGAATTATGTCCTTTAAGAGGTTGACCAGGGTTGTGTACAAACCCTCGAAACAACAGTATTTTAAGTGTACTGGCCCTTTAAGAGGTGGACCTGGGAAGCTTACGGACCTTTAAAATTGGCAATACTTTAAGGTGACTGGCCTATGAAGAGGATGACCATGGAAGTGGACAGTCCTTAAAGATGCATTATTGTGTGTGGGTGGCCTTCTAAGAGACAACCCTGGGAATGGACAGACCTTTGGAAATGTCAATGTGGCTTATGAAGTGGAAATCCACTTGAACATGTGACATGTTTTGATGACTGGCCCTTTAAGAGGCAGACCCTAGATATGGACAAACCCTTGAAGAGGTGACAAATTTAGGGAATTATGTCCTTTAAGAGGTTGACCAGGGTTGTGTACAAACCCTCAAAACAACAGCATTTTAAGTGTACTGGCCCTTTAAGAGGTGGACCTGGGAAGCTTACGGACCTTTAAAATTGGCAATACTTTAAGGTGACTGGCCTATGAAGAGGATGACCATGGAAGTGGACAGTCCTTAAAGATGCATTATTGTGTGTGGGTGGCCTTCTAAGAGACAACCCTGGGAATGGACAGACCTTTGGAAATGTCAATGTGGCTTATGAAGTGGAAATCCACTTGAACATGTGACATGTTTTGCGGACTGGCCTTTTAAGAGGCAGACCCTAGAAGTGGACAAACCCTTGAAGAGGTGACAAATTTAGGGAATTATGTCCTTTAAGAGGTTGACCAGGGTTGTGTACAAACCCTCAAAACAACAGCATTTTAAGTGTACTGGCCCTTTAAGAGGTGGACCTGGGAAGCTTACGGACCTT